>NC_134587.1:59634590-59961840 GCF_037038515.1 Microtus pennsylvanicus | reverse complement strand
CTCGCTGTATACTGTTGACAGGGACGCAGAGCTGCTCGCTGGGACTCTGTGTGCAGAGGTGTTTAAGCTCGGTTTATGCTGTATTTTTGCAATATATAGACATTAGCATGCAGCAACATGGCACCTGAAATCACATGTCAATGCAGAAGGAGAACGCTTCTGATCTCTGGCGGCTAAGTGCTGTGTCTATTCCATTATAGCGTGTGGCACCGTGAGCATGAACATCACGAGGCTGTCGGAGACAAACCTTTTAATACTTACCAGCCTTAAACTGAAGGGAGCTAGTATCCAGACACCAGAGGCACAAAGGAGGGCTCTCGAGCCAATGTGGCACAGAGACGTTCATTCATGATAGGATAAAAAGGTCATGCAAGATCATCTTTGTGTAGGAAAGCTTTGATGCTTACCTTTCTCCTTCAAGTCCCTCCCACAGGTTTCTCTAAGATAGGACCTCACATCACACCCCAGGTTGAGCCCAAACTCATGGAAACCTCCTGCCTCAGCGTCCTGAGTGTTGCTGGCATTCCAGACATGAATCATCACACCTACTAAACACACCATTGGCCCACTTAGTGGGTTTTGTATTAGCCAGTGGACACTGTGGAATGGCCTAGCTGCTGCTCGGCGGCCCCGCTTAGGTTCTCATGAGCCTCATAAATTTCCAGTTTTTCTGGTTCGGTTATTTGCACATCCAGGGTTTTGTCTGGTCACTGAGATGCTCAGAATGGCATACCCGAGTGCTCCCACACCCTCTGTGTGGAATGTTGGAGACTCGGAGGCCAGGGTTTGGTGAGCATATCCTCCATCCTTACTCCACCAGTGCCACAGGACAACCCACCCAGTATCTGCTGTCTTAGCTGGGCGATATATGGGCAGAACCATTGGTACTCAGTGTAACCAGGCTCAGGCCCCTGTGGACTCAATAAGAATCAGGTACTATAATTTTCTCATAGTTGCCACGAGCATGGGAGCCACCCGGCTTTTGGTGAAGCGGGTGGCTGCATCTCTGAGCCTAAAAGGAGTTTCCAGAAAGGAAGGCAATCTACCTTCAGCCAGGAGCATGGTTTCTGGGTAGCTAGCAGCCTGTGGACATCAGCCCCACAGGCCCAGCAGAACCCCATGGGCTGTAGAACTAAGCAACCCAACAATGTAGCCCTTGTGGTTTGCTCCTGGAGGGCCCTGTTCACCGCAAGGTTTAATTTCTCCTCTCTTGTGTTCACCACTTCCGCTTTTACAGAATGACACCATACAGTAGAGGGTTCAGCATTGAAGATTAAAGGCGGGCAGAGAAAAAGTGTGTGGGTACAAAGAAGATGCCTGGTGGGTGTGGTCCTGGGCCAGCCTGGGTATTTTATTCTCACGCTTAGAATGTCTGATGAGATGTGGGACCCGCATTGAAGGGGGTGACTCAGCAGTTAAAGTCACATGTCACTCTGAAGGTACGCAAGTGGGCACGTGTAGTAATAAGGGGAGCGGCAGGGTTGCGTCCCCAAATCCCCAGCCGCCTGGCTCGGCTAGCTTATGCCCCAAATAATTACACGGACACTGTATTCTTTTAAACACTGCTCTGGCCCATTTCTAATCATCTGTGTAGCGCCCCTAGGTGCGCTTACCAGGAAGATTCTAAGCCTAAGTCCATCCTGGGTCGGAGCTTCATAGCGTGTGTCTTCCCTGGAGCAGGTAGCATGGCGTCTCTCTTGAGGCGTCTGCTCCGGAGCAAAGCTGTGGAGTCTGACCTCACTTCCTCTTCCTCCTGGCATTCTGTTCTGTCTACTCCTCCCACCTATCTTCTAACCAATGAAATGGGCCGAGGCAGTTCCTTTATTGCTTAGCCAATGAAATCAACAGATTGATATATGACACTCCCACATCACTTCCCCTTTTTCTGTTTAAACAAAAAAAGGAAGGCTTTAACCTTAACATAGAAAAATTACATATAACAAAACAGTTATCAAGTAAAAGTTATATCAGAAACATTTATACATATAACAAAATTGACCGTAAATCTCTATCAATAAAGCAAAATCTATACTAATGCAAATTATTCATGTCTATATTATATCCCCCTTTAAATGTAAAAGAACATTTATAAACACTTTTTGGGAACATGGGCGCAGTTTTTTCTCTCCAAACTGCTTCCTGCTGAATGGGGGCGTCGTTAATTAGGTCTTTCATGGTATAACCTGTGTGCTAGTTTCATCTCAGTTGGCAGTTGAGCAAAGCAATTTTCTGAAGATGTTCACAGCAACCCTTCAGGAGGACGTGGTCCATCATACCAAATTGGAATAGAAGAAATCCGTAGAGTCTCATCCTCTGTGAAAACAAAAGAAGAATCTCTTTTCCAAAGTATCATATCCTTAGATCCAAATTCTGAAATCATACCCTCATGATATCCATTCTGGTTCCACTTGGCAGCCCATATAATGAAATGTCTCTCTGTACTTAGCTCCTTCACAGTCAAAAATTTTAAAGAAAACACAATGTACATAATCCAGACTCTCTGTGAATTTTCCATCTTTACGCGGCTTATTTTTATTTATATCTATAACTATCTGTACTCTGTCTCTTTAAAGACTTTACTTTTACTTTTTTCTTTTTAAACCATTAACTTTATTCTCTGTATTCTTTTTCTTCTCTCTCCCAAGCCAACGTACTCCAACAGTGTGACTCATTTAGTGGTCTGAATCTGTCCTATTGTGAATCTGCAATTTTTTACTATCCAGGAGCACTTTTGATTTGCGCCTTTAAATCACTAGGTGCTTAAGAATCTAAGCTGTGACATTCCTAGGTTAACTTTTTGCTTTTTGAGCGTATATCTGTAGACCAGGCTGTCTTTGAACTCTCGGAGATCCACCTGTCTCTGCCTCCCAGGCATTGGGATTAAAGGCGTACACTACTACACCTTGAACTCACAGAGATCTGTTTGTCTCTGCCTTCTAGGCACTGGGATTAAAGGCGTGTGCTACCACACCTTCAAGTCACAGAGGTCTATCTCCCTCTGCCTCTCAAGTGTTGGGATTAAAGGTGTGTACTACGACGCACAACAACTTGCTTCCTTTGTTTTTTGCTTTAAGAACTTCAACTTTCAGCTTGCATATATTTTTAACACACTTTAAACCATTCAGAAATTTTCTCTGTCTTTGAATCTCTCTTTTTCTGACCACATGAGTCTTTAATTTGCCAAGCAATCTCAGTAGGACTAAAGGCGTGGCTTTGCCAGCTAGATCCAGTCCATTCCTTAGCTTTCCAGCCTCATGGCGGATATACAGGCTGCAGCCATGTTTATAGCATTTCAAGGTCCCTGCCAGCCAGAGAGCTACAACAGAAAACACTCAAGTCCTCTCTCTGTAGCCGGCCCTCCTGCCTCAAACAGTCAGAGTTTGCCCTGGCAGGATGGCCCAGAAAGCAGGCATTTTTAAATGGCGCAGCTTTTTTCCTGCTACGGCCGAAAACCGAAAAGCATGCGTTCAGCTTTTCATCAACACCGTTTAAGTGTTTTGTGGCAGGACCTCTTAATGAGCCGCAGGGTTTTGCAGCTAAAGCTGAGTCAGGAAAATTTCAAAATGGAGGACGTACCATTTTGTGCTAGCTCTGGGGCCGCCAGGTAGGAGCGGCACTCAGCACTTTAATTCTGAGACTGAGCACGCAGCACAGAAATTCTTTTCATCCAAGTTACATCCAAATCTGACACGCAGAGCACTGTGCAGTCTGAAAACACGTCTCTGTATGGCAGCAGGAATCCGCCATGCTCTTCCGCCTGCCTAAGCCTGATTCTGCCTTCTGCCCAGGAGCAGGCGGGGAGCTCTGAGTCATCGTCAAGGTCTCAGAGCACTCTCCTTCCCATCCCAAGCGGGAACACAAACATAAAGCCAGAGTTTGCACTGGTGGCACAGCCCCAGGAAGCCATGCTTTGAAATGACACAGCGTTTTTTTCTGCTGCTGTTGCCGAATCAGGAAATCTCTCTACAGCACGCCACCAACAAACAGCAAAAATCTGTGTTAAATGCTCTCTTCCTTATTTTTAAGCCTTCTCAGGTTTTTTAAATGGGTTTAGTCCATCACGTGGGCGCCACTTGTAGTAATAAGGGGAGCGGCAGGGTTGCGTCCCCAAATCCCCAGCCGCCTGGCTCGGCTAGCTTATGCCCCAAATAATTACACGGACACTGTATTCTTTTAAACACTGCTCTGGCCCATTTCTAATCATCTGTGTAGCGCCCCTAGGTGCGCTTACCAGGAAGATTCTAAGCCTAAGTCCATCCTGGGTCGGAGCTTCATAGCGTGTGTCTTCCCTGGAGCAGGTAGCATGGCGTCTCTCTTGAGGCGTCTGCTCCGGAGAGCAAAGCTGTGGAGTCTGACCTCACTTCCTCTTCCTCCTGGCATTCTGTTCTGTCTACTCCTCCCACCTATCTTCTAACCAATGAAATGGGCCGAGGCAGTTCCTTTATTGCTTAGCCAATGAAATCAACAGATTGATATATGACACTCCCACATCAGGCACGTGGAGCTTTGACAACGTGTGCGTATTCTATAAGGATCGCCGTGGTGTTGTGACATAAAGTCTAAAATTAAATTATGGCGAGGAGCACATTTATAAAAGAGCTCAGAAAATATTTTTCTCTCTTCGAGGTTAACTGTCATGAATTGCAAAGTGTGGAAAAAATACGAAAAAGAAAAGGTGAGTTTGGAGAGATGGCTCAAGAGTTGAGCAGCAGATGGCTTTGGCAGCCGAGAGTACTCTGCTCTTCCAGAGGACCGAAGTTTGGTTCCCAGAGCTCCCTTTGGGTGCTTCACAGCTGCCTCTAACTCTAGTTCCCGGGAATTCAATGCCCTGTGACCCCTTTGGGCTCCTGCACACACATGACACACACTTACACAGGCACAAAAAAACAAATAAAAAATTAACTCTTTAGAAAGAATTCAACAAAATCGAACCGATTTAAAAATGGGAGGGAAAAGAAGTCAAAAGAAAAGAAAAGTCTGGGCACAGCACTAGGTGGGTGAGTGTACGTCGGTAGCAGGTACTATTCAACCTTGCTATGAGACAGCCAGGGTAAGGATGGTACTGCCAGCCTGGTCTTGGTGAGTGCCGATTGGCACTCTTGGCAGCATAACTCCTCTGACATGAGGCACCGGACTGGTTTCCACAGATTTCTGCTTCCTTCTGGATTGCTCCCTCCCTCCCCCATCCCCCTGACCTCCTTCCTCCCTCCTTCCCCCACCCCGCAATAAGATACATCTCCCTTGATTTTACTCTGCAGTGGTCTCCGACTCTTCCACCAGAGCCTCTTGGGCACTGGGAAATACCTCTGTGCCCAGAGCTCTGCTGGCTTTGCGGAGTTAGTGAGCCATGGCTACCTGCTGCCCAGGGGCTGTAGTACGGGACAGGTGGGGTGGGCTCAGAGCAGTCACCAGGCCACGGTCCTTGGGTTTGCTTTCTTCCCAGGCCTCAGCTCTTCTCTGCTCTGTGACTTTAGCCATGAAGTGTAGCTTCCCTGTCAACAGGACAGGAAATTGCTTTATTATTACGCTGAACCGCCACCTTGTTTGGATATGAGGAATGGTAATGAGAACAATTGCTGTGTAGCATTGCTAAGAAATGCTCGGTCAACAGCCTCCATAATTTCTGTGGTTATTAGGGACAATTTGTGACTTTTTACAAGTCGAGTGGGTGCAAATGTCAGAGGAAGAAAACATTAGCTAAAGCATCCAGGATTGACGAGTTTAGAGAAGAAAAAAAATCCAAAAAGCTTCAAACATTCTGGTGTTAATCATTCTGTCCCTAGAGCGGACGCCCTTGTGCCCTGCTGTACCTGCCGATGGGCTCTCTGACACAAAAATGCCCCCCCCCCCCCCCCGCTCAAATCAGTACACCCAGGGGAAAGTCCTTCCCCCTGATCCCCCAAAAGGTATCACAGTCCTCATTCTCAGCTCTCTGTCCTGCTAGAATCCCCTGCTAAAGCAAAAATAGTGTTTGAAAATGTTTGGGATATCAAAGGGCTCAGAGAAAGTCTAGACAAGAACGAAGAGGGCTTAAACCTTGCTGTTTGGAAACGAAATGGGGAGAATCTGGCTTCAGAAGGCAGGCGCTCTGCCTGCTGAGCAACAGCTATCCTCATTCTCTCACTATTAGCTCTCTGAGATTGCAGCAGGGGGTGAAGACTTGAGCTCTCTGGGGGACCTCAGTGTCCCACAGCCTGTTCACAAAGTCCACTTACTACCTGGGTCCAAATTTTAAGTATTTGTGAAACTAAAAGAAAACAAAAAGTACTTCGATTTCATTTCCAAATTCTACACTTTCTTTAGAATGGCATGCGCGGATCTGTCTGGGAATTAGAACCCCGGAGTGCTGGGGTAAGAGTAGGGAGGCCATGTTCTTGAGCTGCCCAAGGCCAAGTTCTCACATGAGAGTTGACCCTCTGCTCCTACAGGTTACATGTCTACGGGGCCCAGCTGTGGGTTCATGTATGTTCATGTCCTACTGACGACAGGCTTTTTTTCCTCATTATTCCTTAATGAATAGAGAACCCAATCCACACACACGCATCATACACCAGTGAGTGTAAGTATTGTGGAGATGAAGTAAAGCACAGGGGAGAGTGCTGCACACTGTGGATAAAGGACATCTGTGCGCCCTGGCACGTGCCCGGAACATCCCCGTTCAATGCCTGGGGCTGGCTGGCTATAGTTGGCTTTTATCAAAGCAAGTGCTGCAAGGCCAGCTTTGTGAAAACATGATGTCACCAGGGGAATGGACGACTGGAACAGTGAGCCGTGGTACATTGCAGCAGACTGCTTGTTCCTGGGGCAAACACAGCTGCACATCCCTTGAAAATGGAGACAACCACGAGGTACCCCGGTGGTTCCCAGTGGTTCAAAGCTCGGAAGCGTTTTTCCTGATTTCACATATCATCCATTTTTCCTCGGATTGTAGCTTGCTCTTAATATATTTCTGCTTCTCATTTTTCTAGTAATTTATTTTTGTTTTGTTTTACAAAGTAGAACTGTCAACAGATTGCAGTGAAAACCAACTGGCTGCCTCCCCAAAGACAACCAGAGAAACAGTCTTAAGGGTCAGTTAAAGACAAACATCAAGACAATATCAACAACAACAAAAAAATAAGACATAAATATAGATGCTTCCCACAATATAAAATTATGAAGTGTGTAGCATTGTGATTTGATCAGTACTACTAAGTTCAGCAGTTTAAAACACCGCAAACACCCAGTTTGCAAAAAAAAAAAAGTGAATCTGCTTTGTGTGACCTGGGACTTTTATTTAATCTTTGGAAACATGACAAAAAGATTATTGCACCATAAGAGGAAACATCAGTTTCATTTCATAAAATAAATGAGCATGGTACTGATCTGCCTTTCCCCATGATTAGCAGAGCTTCCTTGTGTATCACCCCCATCCCCAACCCCTACCCTCTACCCTCCACCCTCACCACGCCCCTCCTTGTCTCCTTTCCCTCCTTTTTCCATGTCCTTTCTTTTCTGGTTCTACAAACCTTGGGAGCAGACACTCAGCCCTGTCCTTCAGGTTTTGAAATCCCTGGATTTCCACTTCATAATCTAAGGCTCCCTTTGGACTACCCCTAACAGACTAGATCACCAACTAATTTTTAAATCTTTATTGTCTGTTTGGAACACAGAACCCAGACTCTTAAATGAGCTTCAACGACTGTTTAAGAAGAAAGAAAGAAAGAAAGAAAACCACAACAATCAATCCCCCTTCTCCCCAAACCAAAAACTCAAAACAACAACAACAAACCCACCCAGACTGGTGAAACCACCGTTTCTTGTTGCATTCACTAATTGGAGTATAGATGCTAGAGACACTTAGAAATCAGAAATGTTCGCGGAATTTAGACTTGGCTTTGCCCAAAGGAATTATGCAGAGTGTAATTAATTTATCCTCGGCTTGTTGTGATTGCTCCTAATCTCGTCTGGTGCTGACCAGCCATGCGCGATGAAGCAGAGAGGGAGAGAAAATTCTGGACGAGTAGCACAGGGAGTGGATTCCTTTTATAAGAAAAGAAAAAGTGCCTGGATTGTTACAGAGCTGTTTTCTGAAGTGAAGGGAGAGTGGAAGCTGATGGAGGAGAGGACCTGAGCCCCCTTGGCAACGGAAACGGGGCTCCTCTCTGAAGAGGGTGCTGTGACTCCGCTCCCGCAAGAGCTCTGTGTGTCCAGGGGAAATCGCCAATCTCTGCACCCCTTTCTCTCTCTACTGAAGACTTGTGCTGTAGGGTAGCTTTTAAGAGGAAAGTAGGAAAGATAATGTTTACGGTGCCCAATGTCCAGGAGTGCCTAAGGGTTGTAAGTTTTGAAAGTCTGTGCCGGCAGGAAAAACCTTCCTCAGTGTAGACGGATGGGTAAAGAAAGACGAAAAGATTGATAATAAAAATGTTTTTGTGAGACAGGGTCTCACTATGGAGCTATTACCTGGCCTGAATTTCACTGTGTAGACTAGGTTGGCTCAAACTCACAGAGATCCTCCTGCCTCTGCCTCCTGAGTGCTGGGATTAAAGGCATGTGTCACCACACCCAGCTAGAAAATTAGCAAAACTTACAATTATTTATATTTAATAATGGAGAATCAAGGTCACAGAACAAAAGACAATGACATTTCTATGGTTAAAAATGTGTCATTTGGGGTTGGAGGGACGATCCAGTGGTTTAGAGCATTCAGAGGACCAGAATTCAGTTTCTAGCACCTACGTGGAGGCTCACCTGTTTGTAATTCAAGTTCCAGGGGTTCCAACACCTTCATACAGGCATACATGCAGGTAAAATACCAATACACATAAGATAATAAAAAATAAGCCATAAAAAATGTTAAATTGTCAGTTTTCAAGATACTTTTAAAAATTACACAGCAAAATAATGAATTTGTGGGCTCCCAACATGGCTCAGTAGGTAAAGATACTACTAGGAGCTTGATGACTTCTGTTTGATTCCAGGAGTCATAAGGTAGAGGGAGGAAACTGACCATTGCAAGTCATTCTCTGACTTCACACACGCACACACGCACGCACACACGCACACACACACAAACAGGGACTGGAGAGATGGCTCAGCAGTTAAGAGCACTGGTTGTTCTTCAAGAGGTCCTGAGTTCAATTCCAAGGAATTACATGGTGGCTCACAACCATCTGTAATGAGATCTGATGCTTTCTTCTGCCATGCAGGCATACATGCAGACAGAACACTGGGTACATAATAAATAAATAAAAAAAATATAAGAAGTCTTTTTTTTTATTCAAATGGTGAATTTGCATAGCAGCTGTGATACTCACCAGTTAGTTACAATTTATCTCTGGGGAGCACAGGAGGGTGGTGCATGTCCATCCCTGAACCCAAGTGCAGGCAGGCAATCAGAAGCTTCTAGTGTATAGGTGATACACAGGTGTAGTTCTCATCCACCATGGTGGTGCTGACACACCAGCTGACCGCTAGCCAGCCGCTGATGTGGGAGTGATTTCTTATTAATAAAGAAACTGCCTAGACCCATTTGATAGGCCAACCCTTAGGTAGGCGGAGTAAACAGAACGGAATGCTGGGAGAAAGAAGCTGAGTGAAGGAGTCGCCATGGTTCTCCCACTCCAGACAGACGCAGGTTAAGATCATTCCTGGTAAGCCAGCCTGTGGGCTACACAGATTAATAGAAATGGGTTAGATCAATATGTAAAAGCTAGCCAATAAAAAACTGAAACTAATGGGTCAGGCAGTGTTTAAAAGAATACAGTTTCCGTGTAATTATTTCGTGTAAAGCTAGCCGTTCAGGTGGCCGGGTGCGGGGACTCAGCCCGCCGCTCCTACTACTACAGAGTGGCGCCCAACGTGGGGCGCCAGATGTACCGGCACAGAATAAAGGCAATGCAGATATCAAAGAATATTTACCAGTTTATTGTTAAACTTACTGAACCAAAGTTCCAGCGTAGCACAGGTAGCGAGGAACAAAAGGGACGAGCCACCTCTCCGCGCACCTTTTATTGGCATGGATTCGCCTGAGGCAAACCCCGCCCTCTAAAGGGAGCTGATTTAACCCCTTTAAGCCGCCAGATGGCAGAGTCCGCATTCCGTCTTGCTCCCTTCACCAGAAGGAACAAAGGGCAAACATTTGAGAGCTCTGATGTCTGGCAGTTGTTTGTTACTGCAGCAAAATATGTTCTTATCCTGACTAGCCTAAGAATTTGGTACCAGAAGTGGGGTTCTGCAGCTCAAAAAGGACCCTAGACCATTTGCCCTCATCCCAGCAGTCAGTCAATGGGACGAAAGGAAAAGGTTAGTGGGTCTCAAGAAGCATGGATCTTTGTTATACTAGATAAAGCTCCAGAGAATTCTTCTTCCATAGCTAGTGTCTTAGTTTGGGCTATTGTGATGATGAAAGATCGTTACCAAAGCAACTTGGGGAGGGAAGGCTTTCTTTGGTTTGCACTTCTACATCATTGTTCATTCTTGAAGGATGTTGGGACAGGAACTCAAGCAGGAGCCTGGAGGCAGGGACTGATGCAGAGGCCATAGAAGGTGCTGCTTTCTCTCTTGCTTCTCATGGCCCATCCAAACTGCTTTCTTTTTATAGAAAGAAAAAGCTCCAGGACCAGGCTTCTCCTGGCCGTAGCTTCTCCTAGGCCTGAGTTCCTCTTTCATTTCTCTTTCAGTTTCTGTACTCTGTTAAAGCAGGAAGAGGAGCCCAGCCAATCAGGTTCAGGATGACCTAATCCCCCCCCCCCCTCCTGGCTGCCTATAAAAAGGAGCCTACCAGCACTGTTTGGGATCACAGCCATTTTGTTGTTTGGCTGGCAGACCCCAGCATGCTGGAATAAACAATGCTCTTGCTGAGTGGCTGTCTTTGTTTTGTGGGATGTTCCGTGGACCCTAACAGGACCACCAGCTCGGGGATGGCACCACCCCCAGTAGGCTGTGCCCTCCCCTTTTAATCACTAATTAAGAAAATGCTCTACAGGCTTGCGTCTGCCCGGTCTTACAGAGGTTCCTTTCCCTGAGTTAGATGACTACAGCTTGTGTCAAGCTGACAGAAAGACCAGCTGGTGCAACTGGGGAATTAGGTTTTGATTGCCATGTGTCTACAGGGGAGTAGGTCCCCAGCTAGACATTTGTACCGGGGCAACCACAACAAAATTACCATAGCTGTCACTTGAAAAATAGTTTGTTCTCTGGTGGTTTTGAAGGTCAGAGGACTGACCAAAGCTCATGCGTGGGCAGCAAAGCTGCTTGGGGGCTTCCTTACCCCTGGTAGCTTTCAGTCCTTGCCATCGCTTGGTTTGTGGCCTCACTCCTGCATCTGCCTCGTTTTCCCATGATGTTCCCCTGTGACTATCTTTATCTTGTGTGACCTCTTCCCCCTTGGTGTCTCTGACTCCCTGCTTACAAGGACTGCAATGGTAGGGTTTGGGATCCCTAGCCCTCAATGAGCTCGTTTTAACTAGAGTTCATCTTAAGGCGTTGTTCCTCAAATAGACCGCATGGACAGACATGGAGAATTATAGCGTCCACATTTCCTTTTGAGGAACCTGATCCAGGCTCAACAGTGGGCATTGTCTGTGGCTGGCAAAGCAGTACAAGGAAGAACGAAGCCCAGAAAATCACTGGCTAATTTGCAAGTGCAAATCAAGGAATAGAAGAAACCAGTCCAGGCACTTGTCAGCCTAGAAAAACAGTGGCTTCTCCACTCCGATGAGCAAGAAGTAAACTTGAAAGTGCTTTGAACTGCAGCAACAGTTTGGAGCTCAGCCTTCTAGCCTTGCCAGTGAAGGATATGGTCCCAGTGCGTAGTGTTGAAGCCTCTTATTAGACCAGTGTGGAGCTCAGAGTAGTGTCTAGGCTACCTCAGTCTAAGGAACACCAGTGTGAAGTACAGCAGAAAAGGCTCAATGGGCCAATTGACCAATCACTGTCAAAACGAAGGTGATTTTTCTATTGTTTTTATTGCTTTTATTGAGCTATATATCTTTCTCTGCTCCCTCCCTTCCTCTCCCCTCCCCTTCTACCCTCTCCCATGGTCCGAATGCTCCCAATTTACTCAGGAGATAATAATTATCTTGGTTATGGTATTTCTTATTATGGAGCGTCAATTGTTCAAGTCCTTGTAACTTCAGGGTTGCACAGGGAAGTCAATATTGTCATGTATGAAAATAATTACTAGTAATAGATTGGCTGCTTGTGTACGTGGTACCCAGATGCTCCTCCACTGGACGATGATGTCATTGCTCGTCATCAGGCTCAAGGGCAACGTGAAGCATGTGATATCAAGGAAGGCGGCAGTAATGTAAGATAGCATGCCCTTTGAAGTCAAAGATGCTTCTAGAAGTCATTGGCCAATGCTGATCTGAGCGAGGTGGATTGAACGGGAGAGAATGGGTAAGAAACTGGCCTGGGGACTCTTCTAAACAGATGACTGTAACTCAAAAGCAGAAGGGACCCCAGAAAACCCTAAGAAGCCCGTCTTTTGCACTTCTAATCATTTGACCATAAAGCAAAAGCAAATCGGATATCCAGGTAGCGTACATAGCTGCTTCATACCTACATTAGAAAAAAATTCACATGCAAGATATATACATTTATACTTATTTAGTTGATTTTTTGGCTAAGAATTAATTGATAGGTGCATTTTTATGTCTTATTAAAGTCAGTCTTCTTATAAAATTACACTTCCTTTACCAAGCCGAGAGTCTTGGATAATGTGTTTCATAGCTCTCCATAGGGTTCCAGCCTCCGTCTTTAAAGGGCTTATTGAGAGTCTCAGAACTGATTCTTCTCAGATAGTGTGTAGAGTGTCACATGGCCCTTTGTCAGGGACGGAGCCATTCTCTGTAGTGAAACCACACTCGAAGGTATAAAGGAGAAGACGTGAGGGCTCGGCTATCCATGGACAGTTCCTTCCTATAAAACAATGGTGGAAACCCTCCACCCACGTCCAGTCCTTCCTGGGTCATAGACAGGGCTACCCTTGTGGCCCCGAGGCACAGGCAATGCTGCAACAGGAAGAAGACATTTACCTCACATCAGCGCTGGAGTCACTTTCTCCTGCCTACTGGACGGAAGCACTTCCTGTGCAACACCTTTAAACTTCCCGTGCAACTGTACTCAGGGTGTTGCAACTTGCTTGCTGCTGATGGAACTGGCAATGATGACATTGTGGGTGATGTTGTTGTCCCAAGCGGCCAGCTCAAGCTTGGTCAACCCCACGGGGCAGAAAGCAAAGCTGGCCTCAGGAGGTCAGCTAGCATGGCTGCTGGTTTATGCTTCAGGCGTCTCTGGGCTGGTGCCTTGACTGACGCTGAGCCAAGTGAGGGGTGCAGGGCCAGAAAGGACAAGGACAACATGTGGCAGATGCCATTGGCTGGGCTTGGGCAGGGCACATGACTGGTGGGTGTACACAAACTCCAGGAACTTTTTGCTGAGGTCCAAGTCAGGGTCTTTCCTCACAGAGCACCCAGGCTCTGCCTCAGGAAGGGCATGGCCAGGGTGTGTCAGCAGCCTGGTTTGGAACTAGAACTCCAGCTGGCCCTACCTGAGTGGCAGGTACCAATGACTGAGCACACTCAGGTGGCTGATCTGTGGTATGGCTAGCTATAGCCCGAGTTAGCAATCCCTCCAGAAACCCCTCTTCTCTGTCATGGGACACTGGGTTATTTTGGAGGGTAAGATATCTAGGAAGTTGTTAGCTGCCTGCCTGGCAAGATGTCTTGACTTACAATGAGGGTAGGGCGTAGTTCAGAATCAGAGACCCTGGAGCTGGGCATCTGTCATCAACACATTACATTCTCACGCAGGTCACTAGTAGTGTGGTCTGCCCAGAGGGACAGGGAGATGTCCTGGCTGCGATACAATCCTGGGCTCTTTCTGTGACCCTGTCCCGACACATTTTATCCCATGGGTTCTGGAAGGACCTCACACAACTGGACTAAGGTCGCTCCTCTTATGGAAAACAGAGTGGAGTTTTGTCCACGCTGGAGGGGGACAACAATAAAAATCTTGACTGGAATATTGAGGGCACCTCTGGTCATACCTGTTGAAGTTCTGTTTCAAGTGACTATCACAGGGTCCCAAGCTACTTCAAAAACACACAGAGCCAGGAAGGGTGGCATATACCTATAATCCTAGCTCTTGGGAATCAGAGGCAGGGGAATTGCTATGAGTTCAAGGCCAGTCTGGGCTACACAGCTGCCGCGCACCGCGCCCCCGTGTCTGCGCTCCGTGCTCTGGCACCCAATTCCCGAGCTTTGGGAAAGGGGCTGGAGATTGAGAACTCAGGCGCAGAGATAGACTGACACATGCAGCTCCCAACACTGGTTCAGAAAGCCCCCTTTATTTTGTTCAGGGGCAGATTATATAGAGATAGCCACGCCCCAGCCAAACCCACCAGAAACCACTCTCCTGCCATCAGGAGCTCCTGAAGGTCTCATGCTCAGAGCAGCTGTAGGCACTCAGATCAGGGGATTACAAGAAATTCAGGATCTGGGGTCTCCCAACACATAGCAAAACCTTGTTTCAAAAAGAAAGAGAATAAATTAAAAGTACTATTGGTTTGTACCTACCTTTGAAGTCTGATCTCACTAGGTGTGGGGAATCTGCCAGCTAGCACTGGCATGACTGCTGGTTTTTAGGCTTCGGTCCTGGCATAGAGCTCAGAGGCTAAACAGAATGTTTGCTCACTGGCTTTTTTTTGTTTATTTGTTTTGGTTTTGGCTTTTTGCTTTCAAGATAAAATTTCTCTGCGTAGTCCTGGCTGTCCAGGAGCTCATTTTGTAGTGCAAGCTGTTCTTGAACTCCCAGAGATCCGCCTGCCTCTGCCTCCCAAGTACTGGAATTAAAGGCGTGTGCTGCCACCATCCCCTGGCTTGCTCACTGGCTGTTTAACTTGAATTTTTCTTCCTGATATAGATTGGCTGATGGAACTGTGTTTCAAAGCTTTATGCTACTGGCGTGTGTGCTACAGCCAGCTTGACTGGGCCATCCCAGCCAAACATCTCCGATGACCAGTGGGGTGCGCTGTCCCTATACCTCCCTCATTTTTAAACTGTTTTATTTATTGCCGTTGAGTACGTGGTTGGGTGGAGGCCGGCATTGTGTAGCCAGTTCTCCTCTTCCACCTTTTTGTGGGATCCGGGGATCAAATCCAGGTCATCAGGTCTGTGAGGTAAGTTCTTCACCCCCGAGCCATCTCGCCAGGCAGGGACACAATTGACCACATTTACAAAGGAGGGAATTAGACCTAAAGTACATAATTGTGTCATTCAGTTACAGACATTTTCAGGTCCACATCTGAAGTCGTCTCAGTCGCCCCTCTCTTATCTGTGCTTCAGGGAGAATCCTTCCCTTCAGAGTCTTTATCAATCCCCACTTTCATAAAGGGCTGGCTTGTGTTGGCTCCCCAAGAGTTAAGACAGATAGCATGTTCCCACTTCCTCAGGGAGGAGACTGCAAGGAAGGGGGTCTGAGACCAGCCCTGTGGGATCTGGGTGTATTCCTAAATTCCACTGTGGTATGTCAGAACCACAGGGACAGCCACCTGAGGTGTTAGGAGACTAAGTCACAAGCAGGGCTTGGAAATGAGTGTGCGGTTTGAGCATAAGACAAACAAAATTATACAGACATACACATAAATGCATGCATGTGTACACACAGGTATACACATGCACACATGAGTGGAAACAGACACATGCCTATATACACAGACATATACATACATGCATACATACATACAGGTGTGAGTGTACACAGGCATATACTCATGCACACATATATGTATACACACACATACACACCTGCATCTACATGCACACAGGTACCCAAGAATGTACACAACCACACACACATGCACACATGCACAGACATATCACTGGCATGCATACATGTGCAGTGAAATGCATGTAAGTACACGCGCCTATGCATCCACGCTCACAGGTGCCTTCAGTGACGATAGCCAATGGGTGCTAATTGAGGGGCCTGCTGACATGAGCGGCTTGGTCTTCCGTTCGCAGAGGTAAACGTAGCTTCTATAAGAAACGAGCAGAAGATACAGTATAGTTAATATCTAGAACATTCCTCATGTTGACAAATGTGGCGTGAGCTGTCTCTCTTCACAGGATCTTCCTGACTACAGTAGGCTCATCTTAAGCATGCAGTTTGCCTGTGCCTCAGAGCACTGGGAATCCAGGCAAGCAGCACCACACCCAGCATGGTTATCTGTGTTGCTTTCTTCAGAAGAGTGACCCACATTGCCAAGACTGCCATAGAGTAGAGTGGCTCCGTGTCAGCACAGACAGCCGCACAGAGGCTGTCCCAGAGTGACCGTGTCTAGAGTGAGGAAGATGCACTAGCAGCAGTGTCACTGACAGCTGCTCCAGCCGAGGTCCAGGGTCCCCAAGGCCACCCCGCTCAGCCCTCTCCCACAGACATCCTTTTCTGCGGGAGGAAAGGAAGCAAAGCACACCTCTTGTTCTTTCAGCTGATCTGCATTTATGTTTAATTGCTCTCTTAAAAAAATGTTCTTTTCACTTTACAAACTTTGGTATATGCCCCAAATTTGTTAAGGATGGTACAAAAACTCAAGGAGACACTCTGTCAGGTTTCTCTGACATAGAAGATGGAAGATTTAGAGCCCAGGGCATTCTCTTGCAGGATGGCAGGGCCTATCCCCCGAATTTCTTCTCATCTACCCTGAGGCTGAGCAGGACTTCAGGCCAGTACTGATGGCCATGGAATCAGAACTTGAGCTGCCTCACCTTGTGTTGTGGGGAGAACATCAGAGCTGTAGCAGATGGACACCCAAAGCATCCCTTTCCCTCCTGGGAAGACACCAGAGTTCAGAGGGGGTGTGGGGTGTGGGGCAGATCAGAGTGGAGGTGAGGACAGCATGCGTTTGTCCTGTGCAGCCATCCTCCTGCACAGCTGTGTACGTTAAGGTGAGTATTGCCTGGAAGAAGCAATGACTTGTTGCTCTTTGGTAACACTGACTTTATCGCTGACCTTAACCGTGTTAACCACAAAAGGATGTGAATCCTGCCCCAGGGAGTGCTAAGCCAATAGCAATGCACAGGGGCAGCAGAAGACCTGCTCTCTGCTCAAGGTTCACGTGATCCGTGCAAATGGAAAAAGCACAAAGGAAACAGAGTTCTGCCCGGATCATGTGATGTGTGTGCAGGAGTTGGCACACATTACACCAAGGCACACACCACACCACACCAAGGAATCCTTATCCAACCAGGCTCGCATTGGTCCTCATGGGTGATGTCACTTTGCTTCCAGGAGAGCCAAGCAGGCCACTGTCGTCTGGGGACAATCTTTCCACACCCCGGTTCTCTTTGAATCTGAGATTCAACAACAGATTTCAAAATCTCCTTGGTGAGTTAGTGAGGACAAACTGTTCCTGACAGCAGGGACAGATACACTGTAGGAAACAGGGGCTGGGGTCAAGGACCAAAAATGCTGGATTACAGACCTTAAATGACTAGATCAGGCCAAGCTTGATAAAGGCAGCCAGTGCACCCCTTCTGGGGCATTCCAAGTGACTTCCAGGGTGGGCCCAATCAGGAAATAGGGACAGCAGTGTTGAGAACGACGGCTTGACCCCCGCCTCTGAATAATGAGGTTACAGCTCACGATGGGGGTGGATTTGACTTTGACATTATGGAATATGAAGCATGAGAGAGAGAGAGAGAGAGAGAGAGAGAGAGCGCAAAAGTGAGCAGTGGTCATTCATATTAATTCCACCTCAGAAATGGACAGTTGCGATAAGGAAAATTGAATCCGAAATTAACATTCCAAGCAATGATTAATATTTCAGTCCTTGGAGAAGAAGGGTGCACAAATACCATGAGCATTTCAGGAGACTATTTTCCTCATATAAAGCTTATTCTTATAATATTACTGCACTTCAAAAAATACAATTTTTGAAAAAAAAATGAACTATAGCTTTTTTTTTCTGTGATAGGCGACAGGTCAGAAAAGCATTTCAGAATAATTTTACACCTTTTAACCTTAAAAAATACTTTGCTGACAATTGAGAAAGGGCCTTAAAAGAAGCGCTGATAGGCAGTCTCCCAGCGGGTTGCCGCGTCCCATCACCGAGCCAGAGCTGCTGCATAATGCATCCCATAATAAGGAGTGTACCGCGATCACAAAGGTTGAGTAGCGGCTTTACGAGAGCAATCCTTGGCAAGAGAGGCTATTAGTCATGACACTGAAAGTTTGTTACATAAAACTCTTGGGACGGCATAAAGGAGGTAAAACCGCTTAAAATTTTGATTTGAGCTGAGAAATGACTTTGTCACAGAGTCTCTTTCGTATTTAAGGGTGTATTTAGTATTCTCTGTTTTTCATTTCTGCTCATGCTTGGACAATTTCGCTAAATGAAAACTGTGGACTATTTAGTTAAATGAACGTTGCTTCCGCAGTGGTAACGGGACCCATTATCACAGTTACTGGTGACGATTAGGAAAACTAATGCTGTGGCCGTGGACCTGCTTTGGAGTTCGAGGAGATTTCACTGGAACAAAAAAAGAAAAAAAATCCATGCAGGGAAGATTCCCTCTGAGCTCCTGATTCCCTGTAGACTAGGAACAAGAAGGGTGCTGGAGGGGGGGGTGTGTGTGACGGGGGAGGTGCGCCCCAAGGGAAGAGAGAAGAAAGAGGAGTATCCTGGGGCTTCTTGTGATTCCATCCAAAAGACTTTGTTGAGAGGCCGGCAGCCGTGCCAGGGTCCCCCCCCTCCCACCCAGGCTGAGGTCACTGCCGTCTAGAATAGAGCTGGGTGATTCAGCCATGCGCAGGGATGAGCTGAGGAAAGAAATTAACCACCATTCTTCACCCGCCTTGGTTCTATCTTCGAGGGAGACAGGGGACATGGCACCTCCTCCTTCCCTTCCCTCCTGGTCCACATTTCCAGTTCAGATGGTGGTGTCCCTCGGACGCCATAGAGAAGACACTCTTCCGCTGGCCTCACGGGGGCACTGAGCACTAACCTCTGAAAACTTTGTGTCCTCGCAGACACCTTTCCAGGCTCTTCCCCAAAACGAGTTTGTCTCATGCCCAAATCAGCCATATTGCAAGTGATTGTGTTGTAATATTCTCTATCGCACCAAGTTTTATATTTTGTGGACAGACATGGACGTTTGTCTCAGGATTGTGACCCTGACAGTTAAGTGAGTAGGTGTTTCTAGTGGAACTGGGACTATGTCAGTACCACCCCAGTGAGCAAGCTCTGGTCCTAAGGCTGGAACAGAAAGCCTCATTCAAATAGAGCGGTCTTCAAACTCATTGTCACTGTGGCTCAGGAATAATCCACTTGTTTCACTTGTCCTGTCTGGAGATACACACACACACACACACACACACACACAGGCTTACATACATGTGTACACACAGTCATGCGCACACATACCTGCGTGCATGATGTCCGCACACACACAAACACATGAAGTTCTTCCCTCATTACTGTGGCAGGAGTCACGTAGGGGAGAGGGGTTATTTTAGTGCGCGGTTTCACGGTGGGGAGGGCACTGCAGCTGGAACAGCTCAGTGTGGCTTCTTTACTGGAGGGTAGGACGTGAAGAGGGCCCAACACTCAGAAGGACAGAACCGGTCTGATTCCTTGACTGTTCTTCCTGAAATAAGTCCCCACCATGCTACATCCCTTTAGATTCCCCCATGTCCACATGAGTTAGACTGAGGAGAGATAGCTGGATTTGCTTCTCATAAGGGGAAGGATCTGGGGTACTCTGGGATTTCTGGGATGGTTTATTTGCTGATAGCATGGGACGTTGTCTGCATTGTTTGGCTGAGCAGCTGACTTAAGGGAGACTTTCTCAGCAGTACCCGCGGGTACAGTCAGTGAATTGCCTGTGTTTCCTGTTTGACTCTTCTTTCCCCTTCCTTAGAATGCCAAGGCATGTGAATGTTTTTTTCCATTATCACACACACACGCACACGGACACGCACACACTTTGGTGTTTTCCCAAATATTTTTTTAAAGGGCATCTCTTACTTTTTAGTTTCCAAGATTTTTAATTAAAGAAAACATAACAAGGCTGAGGATGTAGTTTAGTTGGTGGAGTGTTCTGTGGTATGCACCAAGCGCTGGGTTCAGTGCCCAGCTCTTCACCAACTGGGTGTGGCAGGGCATACCTATAATCCCTGCCTCCGGGCTCTGATGGTAGCCTCCCGGGATGGGGTTCTGTTTCAAAGGTCTTGCATGCTGATTTTGCTCTGTGAGCTCCCGTTTTAGGGAACTGATCCTGTCCCGAAGCCTGCCCACTAGCGCAGCCCAGCTCTGCAGACACTAGGCGCAACCTCCATGTTTGTGGGAAACCCGCCCTCCTCAGAGAGTCTCTCTTCATTCCTGGGAGCGGGACATCCAGCTTGGTGACAGCTGGGAACAGCATGTCGAGCTGAGAGTGACAGCTCAGTCACATGTAGAACTGCAGATGCTGTCTGACCCTGCCACTCAGGAAGTGGGCCTGGGATCTTGTTCTTTAAGGGGAGTACACGCCATTCCTCTCAGGGTAGTATAGATGTGTGGTCCCACAGTGGGTCATGGCCTCTTCCTTGGGCCTCATCTGGGACCCTGAAGAATCCTCCCACCTCACCACTCTATCTCATGCAACTGAGAAGGAAGAGTCCAAGACATTGTTTATGGAGTGTAGACGGGCCCTGAATGTTTAACTCTCAGAAAAATACAATGCACCGCATTTAAACCCTATTCGGCGTATGCCTAGATCCATGCATCCATGCTCCTAAGCGTGTGCTAAGTTCTGTGCACTCACAATCCATGCAGGGGCAGGTTTTAGGTTCCGTTAGTTAAGGCACACATGTGGGTATGGGGCAGGCCATTGTGAAGATCTCCAGCACTTCAGAGGGGTCTTACATCTCATCTCTGCTTGGATTGGGGAAGGAATCTAGGTGATGGGTGGGGGCTGGCCTCCAAAGGGCCTGGGGAACCCCAGCCTACCCCTGCAGGTCGTTCCTAAAGACTACACCCAGGCTCCCACAGACTGCTGGTGGAGTGTGTGGTGGGATCATCTCTTTCCTTCCTGGGGTGGGGGCTAACGAGGGGAGAAGAGCTCAGATTGCATAGGCCATGGGGGAGGAGCCATGACTGAGAACCTGTCTGTAGAAGTCACTCTAACCAGGGCTGTATGGGCCGCACCAGCTGAACAGGTCCAAGGGAATGAGGCCATGCAGGGTGATGTGCCCTACACCTGGGCGCTTTGTGGGGCATCTGATCACGTCATTCATCTGAGACTGTGCTCCAATCAATGCTATTTACACGTATCCTGAGAGCTATTGAGAAAGGTGTCTGCACCTTGACGAAGAGCGCCGGTGACGAGGGCTAATTATTGGTGGAGGAATGTCATCCTTTTCAGGCAGCAGAATCAAAGCTCTCCGGGTCTCCAAGCCATATCCACACTGCTTTGTGCTGCAAGAAAAGGGGTGATGGCGAGGAGCGTCTCCTCGTTCCTGAACGTGCGCTCAGGACCACTTCCACACAAAGTATGACTCACTGAGCTGGAGATTTCAGAATTAGCTATCGGCGGAGAAGCCCTGCTCCCCTACCCGGCTCTACTCAGTTCTCTCCATAGAGCTCACACCATAGGCTGGAATGGATATCGTGTCCCCGACGAATTACATCCAAGAAGGAAACCACTCTCAGAGCACTGAACACTTGTCCAACCCAAAGCTTAGGTGCCAAAATTCTCCAGAAACCATTCGAACAGAATGACGGCTTCCATAGTTGCTCAGGTTACGGGGTTTTCAGAGCCCCTGCTAACTGGGTGCTGAGCATCACGTCCCAGTTTGTAGCTGGCAGGAGCTACGTTAATTATAACATCATGATTGAGAAGGGCCTGCAGGGGTCATCGGTGCATGCACAGGGGGCTATCTGCAGCCTGAACGGAGGTATGACGGCAGGGTCCTGCCTGTGTGTTGAACGTGCTCGACATCCATCTGTTAGACAAATATTTACCAAAATGATGATGTATCCTAGTCATCAGATGCAACCCTTCTGGGTAAGATGTCTCTAAAGATGCACCAAGGAGTGGCCCCTAGGGAGCAAAGTGGGTGGGACCCGGAGGCCCACAGCACCCTGAATCTACAGAGATGTGCTATGCAGGTGTGAGTGGGACAGCCATGGGTCACACCCACGTGTGTGGCTGTTGACACACCCACGTGTGTGACTGTGTGGCTGTTGCAGCAAGAAACAGCAATCAGAGCAAAGGTCAAATGACCAAACTACCTGAACCCAATCATGGGGACCGCTAGGTAAACTAGGTTTATTCCAACCGCCAGATGTAGCAGAGGACCCAGCAGTTCCACATCTCTCCTGGGACCTGAACAGCATCTCACCATTTGCATAGGAGATAAGGAGATGTCGCAGGTGTGTGAATGTAGGGTTAAAAATGACAATAGCAGATGGAGCTGTGCAGAAGAATTTTGAAATAGTCACTTAGAGAGGGAAGGAGGAATTAGGACTGAGGGGGTCAAGACAGAGATTAGGCTGTTCCGTCGGGGCTAGGATGGTGTGAAGTTTCTAGAAGTCTGTCCTCATGATCTGCAAATGTTCAGTAAGCTCACACACACACACACACCTTCACTTTGGTAGCCGTAGAGGGTCCTTCTCCCAAACCCATCACTGGCTCTGGTGACAGGTTTCGGCTTTGGAGCTATGTAAATATTGTGCATAATTATACAACGAAACTAAAGTTTAGAAATTTCTAAAAATCGAAAAGCAAGTGCAGGGGTCACTCATGTTGTAGTCACCAGGCATCTCTGCCAAGTGGACTCTGAGATGAGGTCTCCTGAAGCCAGGTGTGACTGTGCACACCTGCCGTGACCATACACACCTACTGTGACCATGCACACCTGCCGTGACCATACACACCTACTGTGACCATGCACACCTGCCATGACCATACACACCTGCCGTGACCATGCACACCCGCCATGACCTTACATACCTACTGTGACCATGCACACCTACTGTGACCATGCACACCTGCCGTGACCATGCACACCTACTGTGACCATGCACACCTGCCGTGACCATGCACACCTACTGTGACCATACATACCTACTGTGACCATGCACACCTGCCATGACCATACACACCTGCCGTGACCATGCACACCCGCCATGACCTTACACACCTACTGTGACCATGCACACCTGCCGTGACCTTACATACCTACTGTGACCATGCACACCTGCCGTGACCATGCACACCTACTGTGACCATGCACACCTGCCGTGACCATACACACCTGCCGTGACCATGCACACCCGCCATGACCTTACATACCTACTGTGACCATGCACACCTGCCGTGACCATACATACCTACTGTGACCATGCACATCTGCCATGACCAAACACACCTACTGTGACCATGCACACCTGCCGTGACCATACACACCTACTGTGACCATGCACACCTGCCGTGACCATACACACCTACTGTGACCATGCACACCTGCCGTGACCATGCACACCTACTGTGACCATGCACACCTGCCGTGACCATACACACCTACTGTGACCATGCACACCTACTGTGACCATGCACACCTGCCGTGACCATACACACCTACTGTGACCATGCACACCTGCCGTGACCATGCACACCTGCCGTGACCATACACACCTACTGTGACCATGCACACCTGCCGTGACCATGCACACCTGCCGTGACCATACACACCTGCCGTGACCATGCACACCTGCCGTGACCATACACACCTGCCGTGACCATGCACACCTACTGTGACCATGCACACCTGCCATGACCATACACACCTACTGTGACCATGCACACCTGCCGTGACCATGCACACCTGCCGTGACCATGCACACCTGCCGTGACCATGCACACCTACTGTGACCATGCACACACACCTGCCTTGACCAAACACACCTGCCGTGACCATACACACCTGCTGTGACCATACACACCTGCCATGACCATACACACCTGCCGTGACCATACACACCTGCCGTGACCATACACACCTGCCATGACCATACACACCTGCCATGACCATACACACCTGCCATGACCATACACACCTGCCGTGACCATACACACCTGCCGTGACCATGCACACCTGCCGTGACCATGCACACCTACTGTGACCATGCACACCTACTGTGACCATGCACACCTGCCGTGACCATACATACCTACTGTGACCATGCACACCTGCCATGACCTTACATACCTACTGTGACCATGCACACCTGCCATGACCAAACACACCTACTGTGACCATGCACACACACCTGCCTTGACCAAACACACCTGCTGTGACCATGCATACCTGCTATGAGCATACACATCTGCCATGACCATGCACACCTGCCATGACCATGCATACCTGCCATCCTAGACCTGGGTGTGGGGGATCTAGAGTTCAAGGGTATCTTGGACTGCACAGTGACATTTTGTCTCAAAACCAAAACCCCTCATCATTGGCTACAGCAAACCTAACACAAATAGGACAAAGACAGGGTTTCTGTGTGGCCCTGGCTGTCCTGGAACTCATTCTATAGACCAGGCTTACCTTGAACTCAGATATCTGCCTGCCTCTGCCTCCTGAGTGCTGGGATTAAAGGTGTGCACCACCGTGCCTGGCTAGGACAAAACTGTCTTAAATCACAACTCAAACCATCAAACTGCGGGCCTTGCCTTCTGAGGCTTCCATCTAGAGACACAGCATATGACTGTGGTGGAATGGTGTGGCATAGGAGATCTGTAGTTGTCACCTTTGTGTTGTGACTGAAATGCCCGACAGAAACAACCTGGGGAAAGGTTCGCTTTGGCTCACGGTTTCAGAAGGTCACTACATTTTGGTAGGGGAGGCATGGCGGAACTCAGGTGTTGGGAATATGTGGTGTGAGCTCTTGCCTCAGCATCACAGAGAACAGAACAACAGAGTGGAGAGAAGCTAAGGTCTGCAAAACCTTCAAAGGCCTCCCAGAGGCTCCACAGCCTCCTCAAATAGCATAACCAGCCCAAGAACAGGCGTTGAAGAAATGAACTGGTGGGGGACATTTTAGACTTGAAACACAGACTTTCCAAAATAATCAGGGATGATGTGGTGGTTTGAAGGACGCTGGCTCCCATAGGCTCATTTGTTTGAATGCTTGGTCCTCAGTTAGTGGAACTGTTTGGGAAGGATTGGGAGGTGTGGCCTTGTTGGAGGAAGTGAGTCACTAGGGGTGGGCTTTGAGGTTTTGAAAGATCCATGTAAGATCTAGTTCTAGTTCTAGTACTGTGCCTGCCTGCTGCTGCCATGCTTTCTGCCATGATGGTCAGGAACTAACCTTCATTAGCAAGCCACTAATGAGATGTTTTTTTTTTTTTAAAGTTTCCTTGGTCACAATGTCTCTTCATAGCAATAGAATAGTAACTGAGACAAAGGATTGGGGGAAAGGTGGGGTGAGAGTTGTTGGCATGCAGGGAAGGCAGCAAGGTGGTGCTTAACACAGTCATTAAGCTTACAAAATAAAAACAACTGTTGCCTCTTAAATGAGGGTAAGTTTGCCTCCTAAGTTGGTTTTTTCTTCAGAGAAGGCTCTTGAGAGTAACTCACAAGGGACCAGTCCACATCCTTGGTCACCTTTCTTAGACAACCTAGAGCAGGGTTTGCTCCTTATAATATCAGTCTCCACGGAGAGGTATTTTGTCTGTTTTGTATGAAGAAGCATGACGTCAAGCAGCCTGCTCCAGGATGCTGCTCTTGTGTATGATCCATCTCTACTGCATGGATATGCATGAGCTCTCCCCATGAGCGATAGCATCTCCTGAAGCCACTCTAGTACAACACTTTGCTGTCCAACCAAGGAGCTGGCAGGGCTGGCTCCCGGGGGAGGCTCTACAGAAGACCAGCCCAATCATTTCCTGGTTTCTGGGTGTGGCCTGCCACGCTTGGCTTTAGTGTGTTAGTCGCATCTCTGCCTTCATCCGGGTCTTTCCAGCCCTCCGCTTTCTAGAAGATCACCTGTTATGCTGGCTGACTGTGACCGCATCTCAACCAGCCACACGTGTGAAACACTGTACAGAGCGCAGCCACATTCTGAACTGCCTGGATTGGGAGGGACTCGGCTCAGACTTGAAGGGGAGGTTGCTTGTGAAGATGCCCTCGGGGAAGTGGTGGAGGTCAAGGGCGGAAGTTCTGCAGTGTGGCGCAGGCTTCCTTCCCCAGACACCTCAGACCCTAGGTCACAGACAGGAGTCTGGAGCACACATGGGCACACTCCTCCGTGTGTGAACAATTCTTCAAGTGGGACCTGCTTAACAAAGCTGAATTAACATGCCTTTTCTTAGAGTATGTTAAGCTATTTTCTGTCCATTTGCGATCACTGTCAAAAACCCTAGGCCCAATATTAACAGACACAGGCTTGAGTCCAGAGGAGCAGAGGCCGGAGTCCCCAGGTTCCTGTGGCCCCGCACGATGAATTGGATTCCGACATGTGGATCGTTACAGGAAAGGAAATAGTTTATGGAGATAGATGCTGATGGTCACGGCCATGTTTTTCTTGTGGTCTGTCTTCCTCACATGAAGCCCAGGTGAGGAAAGGTTTCCAATCTCCTCAGAAAACCGACCTGAGCAGGCTCCATTTGTCATGTGAAGCTCGGTTGGAGAAGGCTTCCTGTCCCACCCTGCTGCTGCCTTTCCTGTGATTTCCTGGATTCCCTCCTCTACTTAATTCCCCAGTCTCCGACTTCCCCAGAGGCCTGTCAGGCATCTGTGTCTCCTGCCCCACCTTACCAGCTCAAGAGACAGGTGAGGAAGAAAATTATTGGAAGTGGTTGCATATTCCAGCGACCGCAAGATGTTTTCTTACTGAGGTGGGAGCTTTGGGATTAAAAGGAGACCGGCAGCAGGGGCAAGAGCTACGCATAATTAAAGGGTCCTGGCCAAGTCCTTCTGTTGATCTGGGTTACACCAGGCTTTCTCTCTAGTCTTTTCCCTGTCTCCTTCTGTGGTCCTTGTGGTTTTCATCCTCGACAACCTTCTAGGGCAACTGGGTAAGGGGCAAACACGACAATGTTGATAGACTCTGCCCATATGGATAAATATAAAATAAAGTGAAAAATTTAAAAGCTGATGTAAGCCATAAACTATGTCATCTGTCTGCATATGGACATCGGAGCATCTCTGGGAGTGGTGTTAGCAGTCCCCAAGGTGCAGTACCGTGCCCGCTGTATCTCTAGCCATTGGTGGATGAGTGGGCACAAAACCAGGCTAGTGTGAGGATGAGAACCTGTGCTTTCCCCAAGCTCCAACAGGGCTTTCCAACCAGTGGCTGATGGGTGGGATCTGGGCCTGTGCCCCCCCCACACACACACACTTGGCAGGACTTAAAACTGGCTTTCAACAACTCCAGTGGTGAAATCTCAAGGCTCAGTTGCGGCAAGCAGTGAAAAGCGGGGCGCTTTTCTCTCCAAGGCAGGAAGGTGCGTGAGGAAATGCACCAGCCAATGCCAGCATTTGCATCTGAAAAGGAGGAAACCGTGTGATTAATAAAAGACTCATCAAGCACGGTGCATCTTACTGCTCGCCTTTATTTCCCATTTTCCTTTCTCTGCCTTTCCGAATGTGTTTTCTGCTGCACGGTGAGCACCAGAGCACTGAAATTCTAAGGGGCTCTCCTTACGAAAACATCCAGCAGGGAAAAAACCGCAAGTAGCGTTGGCAGTTCCAGCTTAAAGTGGGCTGGAGAGAGTTTGTGGCTCATTTCTTCCGTCTTCTTGGAAGAGGCCAGTCTGAGAAATTACCTCTGGAATTAGAAAAAAAAAAAGATTTTTTTTTTGAAAAGGAGAAGTGTAAACGACCTGTTTGTAAAACCTTACAGAATTGAGTTGTTACAGGACACTTCCCGTGTTTTAAGCTCCCCTAACACTGAAGTCTTAAAGATAATTTTCTAGAAAATACGGTAGATAATCGCCTTTCTCCTTTTGTTACAAATTAGAAGTGACTAAACAAAACCTTAAATATTGTCACTATAGAAGAAGGATGTGGAAGAGAGTGCAGTATAAAACAGAATAATGTTTTTTTGGTTAAAATAACTTAGAGTCTTCCTTCCTTTTCATATACAAAATAAAAGTGTGGACTGGAGATCTGTCTGACCACGATACTCCCTGGCACACATCTGGAAGAAAACACCTTGCTTTTTTTTTTTTGTAACTCAATTTCTGTCCAAATTGTACCCGAAAGCAGGCTGGCATTGTGCTGTTTATCAGCTACACAAAGAACGTTCCTCGCAGAGCAGGCTGGCCCTTGAAGTGCAGCGACTCTCTGCAAGGGGCTGGGGCCTTACCGTTCCAGGGGAGAGCGGAATACTAATCACTCATTCTCTCCCAGACCGGCTCCAGGCCTGATTACCCTGCTCAGGAACCCTGGGCCAGGACTGGCTGGCTTCTCATCTCTTACAGCACAGTATGTATAGGTTTTGTGTTTTCGGGGGAAGAAGACCATATGCTGTCGAATAAGCAAAGCTACATTAATTAATTCTGAGGTTTTCATGGCTCTGCCCAGATCAATTGCTTTTTAAAAAATTACTCTCTCAAATATATGACTACAAACACACAAATTGCTAACTGAAGTCCCAATATACGTTCCTGGAAACAGACACTTCGCCAAGCAAAGATGGATGTGCGGTGTGGCCGCCCCTCCTTCCTGAAGTCTGTGCGAACAGGTGCTGCCCCTGGCTTGAGGCACTTTCAGGCCCGAGGCTACCTGTCTGTCCTGAACTTCCTGAGGGGCTGATGCAGGGCCAATCCAGGGGGCACCTCACAGGGCCAGCCCTGGAAGGGCTGCTGCTATCGAGCTGCGGCAGCGCCCTCTAAAGCTGGGTGGGCCTCTCATCAGTAGACTTTCATATTCTCATGGAAGAAAATTTTATTACAAATCAAATGAGTCTGCGAAACAAGTGGAGGCCCCAGCTGGGCACCGCGCACATCATACTGTGAGATGCAATCCACCTCCACCTTAATGCCAAGCAGGCCTGTGCACAGCAGACTCTGGTGGAGAGAATTTTCCTTTCTGGACAGCTCAGCTCAGTTTTCCCAAGGCATGCCTTAACATCGAAACACTTACTTTTCAAATAAACACAGGCAAGCACCCCCATTCTCTGCTAGGGGTGGCTCTGCCAACAACCCCATTGTCCTCATTTGCAAAGCGTGCAGGGCTGGAGGGGCTGGAGCAGGGTGGAGGTGTTCGATGATGTCAGAATATCCGCCACCGAAGAATGTCAACTCTCCCGCGGGCTGGGCCGGCGGGTGGCCCAGCGCAGGGCGGCCACTGGTGCTTTCTAACTCCGCCCTACATTCTTCTGGTCCGGTTCCCACCGACAGACAGGGCGAGGGAGGTCAGAGTGGCCGGGACAAAAGAGACCCCCTGCTGCCGGGCTTGGCTGGGCTGTCAGCACCACTAATTCAGGAGTTCACCTTTCATCTTCTAGATCCATTAGGGGTTAAAGAGAGACCCATTTTACAGCTGACAGGCTTGAAGGGGCGGAGGAGGGGGAGGGACGCAAAGCACCCTAAAATTTATAGCCTTCAAGCCATCTGCTAAAAATAAACCCGTGCAGGTTCTCTTTTCATCCATCCCCATATAATGGGATATGTATCTGTGAGACAGCATAATAAACAGGCAATTCTTGGTCGAGGGATATTTTCATATTGTGTGGTGAGGAGAGGAAGGAGGGAGGAACCCGAGAGAATGAATGTAAAACAGAGCCTCTTGCTCCTCAGAAGGGCGAGCGGGGTTCAGCAGCTCACCTGCAAACCTGCATCAGCCCTGTAGGCAAGGTGAACCCAGCGACTTTACTCTCTAGTGTGGGAAAAGATCTGTCTGGTGACAGTGGACCAGTCTGCTTGCATGCATGCATGACATACATGTATATGCAGGCAGTATTGACGGGAGGGAGGGTGGAAAAACCAGAGAAAGAAGCAAGACGGGTCTTTTAAGGAATCTTCATGTGTAGCAGGCTTTTCCCCAGCGGTTCCCAATCTGTCTTTTCTGAAACCAGTAAATGAATTAAAATGAATTAATTTAAAGTGTTTTAGCTGATGATGGACAATATGTCTCCCCAAATAATTCCGTCTAATTTCCTTTTAATCGGCATGACCATCACCTTCTGTAAGGAAGAATTTCTAACTACACTTAGATGGTATTGAAAAGGAAATTAGGAAGCTGTTTTTCTCCCTGTGAAGTGACATTCATAAATCAGAGGGTGTCACGGTGAACCATGTGTGTGGGTACACGTAGCTTCTGTGTGCATGTGTTCTCTGCATGTGCATGCCTATGCACCTATGTGTGCTTGTGTGTGATTTTGGATGTGTGTATGTGCTCTTGTGCCCAAGAGTGTTTATGTACAAGTATGTGAGTGTTGTGTATATAATATACATATGAGGCTTTGTGTGCACATGTACGTGTATACATGAGGCCCCTGTGAGGATGTAGTTGTGTGTGCACGTGTGTGTATACATGAGGCCCTTGTGAGGATGTAGTTGCATGTACACATGTGTGTGTGCATACATGAGGCCCTTGTGAGGATGTAGTTGTGTGTGCACACATGTGTGTGTATACATGAGGCCCTTGTGAGGATGTAGTTGTGTGTGCACACATGTGTGTGTATACATGAGGCCCTTGTGAGGATGTAGTTATGTAAAGGTACCTGTACTTGTGCATGTGTTGTTTTGGGTGCATGTGTTGCCTTGTGGGTAAGCGTATATGTTTGCCCTCATGTGTGTGTGTGTGCAATGCACGTGTGTGCATGCATGTGTATGTGCTCATGTGTGTTGGAATGGGCAGTTCTGCTCAGGGCAGTGTGAAAGGAATAGCTGCAGATTTGGGTTTGCAGTGGGCATGGGGCACTATTGGAAAATCTACCTTCTGAATACTCTTAGCTGGTATGACCAGCCAAAGAAAGCAGCCCAGGGGCTGGGGCGGTGTCTCAGGAGTTTGATTCCCAAGACCACATTAATAAAAATCCAGGCAGGGTGCACACTTGTAAGCCCAGCACTCGGGGAGGGAGAGACAGAGTTCCTGGGTCTGGATGGGGAAAGAATGGCTTGGTGAGTTCTGGTCTAGTGGGAGAAAAAAGGTTGACACCTGCTGAGAAAAGATGGTCAGCACTGTTCTCTGGCCTCTAGAGGAATGCATGCACACGCATACACACACACACACACACACACACACACCTCAAGGCCTGCCCCTGTAGTCTGGTGTACTTTAAGACTCCTTTAAACAATGGGATTTTTTTTTTTTTTTTTGGTTTTTCGAGACAGGGTTTCTCTGTGGCTTTGGAGCCTGTCCTGGAACTAGCTCTTGTAGACCAGGCTAGTCTCGCACTCACAGAGATCCGCCTGCCTCTGCCTCCCAAGTGCTGGGATTAAAGGCGTGCGCCACCACCGCCTGGCACAATGGGATGTTTTTAGAAGCAGGTTGTACCATAGGCACTTGTCCTTAGGCATAGATCCCTTGGCCATCCTGCTCCACCCCCAGAACCTGTGTTCCCTTTTGCACACATTTCTTTTAGCCTGGTCAGTGGCTAATTCTTCCCTCTGCCTGGTTTCTGTGGGGATGGAGCACCATAGGCTGGGCCTGTTCTCTGTGGACCGAATCCTCCCAGAACCAGGATCCTTCCAGCGTCCTTTCCCAGGGACTGCTCCACAAACTCTTCCATCCCAGCAGACTCTGGCTCCTTCAGATCAAAGTTCCAGCGTTTGGACCCGGGGTGTCTGCAGCTTGCCCGAGAGGGTGCACATATCTGTTGGAAGTTCTTGGTCAGGCGGGAGTCACAGCGGAGTGAGGAGGGGATATTCCAGACCAGTGCCCTCGCTGCCACACGCAGTCTCCAGGTCCACCTCTGACAGCTCTGACCAGGCAATCCTTCCAGCGGCTCCATTGTCCTCAAGTGGAGGGCGTGGGACGATGCACCTTCCCTGGGTTGCCTCCTTTTGTGACCAGGAAGTCCTCGGGATTGCTGAGGGAGGTTATTTTCAGGGGTGAGTGCCCAGGGCACAGATTTGGGAGCCAGAGAAGGAAGATCAAAGAAACCCCTGCTGTGGGTATCTCCTGCGTGAGTCTGGGAGTTAAAATCCCACCTCCACTTTCCTCTCTGCACCGAGTTCTCAGGGCTGCCAAGGACCAGACTGCTGGAGGCTTGGGCCACATGCTCACCGGGGACCAAAGCATCAAAGCTGAAGAACTGTTTCCTAGAGCCGCAGAGAGGCCACACATCCACGGAGACAGACGAAGGGCTGCTCACACATTGGGGCGGGACAGGTGGGATAAAGACAGGAAGGCTGAGGGTCCTCAGGGACAGGAAGGAATCCCCCAGCCAGTCTTTCCATGAGCTGGTGCCCAGTCAACGCTTAGTATATCCTCCCTCTGTCCTTCCTGGAGAATTCTCTTAGATTTTAAAACACTTGTCTGTTACTTGTGGTGACAAATGACTTCCTTACCTGTGAGGGAACACACGTGTGTTGGAGGTGTTTGGTCAGAAGAGAGTCTCAGAGGAGTGAGGAGTAGGTATTCCAGACCAATTCCCTAGCTGCCACACCCTAAGATGGACTCCTAATTCTATAGCTAAAAAGGGAAGTTAGTTCTAGTCTCTACAGGTGGGGAAACCGAGGACTAGGGAAGTGAACAGCCTTAATTCCCCAGTCACTGAAAAGCATGCTCCTGTATCCCAGCTCCCCTCCCTCCAAGAGTGCCTTCCCTGAAGAGGGTCAGATAGAAGCCACCAGGAACCTACCACAAATCAGAGAAATGGCCTTCACTGCAAATACAGGAAGACGTTTAAACTTTATGAGGTCGGTTCTGAGATGTAACAGGATTCCTTGAACCACAGTGTTACTTGGGAGATGTCCACTGGGGCAGACAGATGAATAAGCCCCGGGAAGAGACGTGGACATGGGTATATCCTGTCAGCTCCAAAGGCAGCTAAGGAGCAGCCAGGGTCCTGCCAGGTTGTTCAGGAGCCTCCCAGTTAGAGGGACACTGAAGCAGCCCTTGCCTTTGGAAACACTAGACGCAGCTGGCCCTAGTGCCATGGTCTCTAAATCATGTGCCCCTAAATCTAAGAGCAGGTGTGCTAGTATGAAAAGGCAGGGCCTCTGGGGGAAGTGATTGAGTCCTGAAGTTTCTCTCCTGTGTCTCACCAGAGGGTGATGGGCATACCCTTTGTCCCTTAGAGGACACAAGAATGAGCCACCCTGGACCCTGAGCTACAGCGGTGAAAAGGGAGATTCCTAGTCCCTTGTCCTGCCTGCCACTGAAAGCTGAGCTGCTCTGTCAGTCTGCTGGCTGACTCCAGACTCTCCCATCCTGAGCTGTGGCCAGTTCATGTTTATACCCCCTCAGCTGGACCCAGCAGGGACTCCTGACAGCCTCTTCAAGGAAGACAATAAGGGTTTCCTAATGCCCAGGGCTCAAGTAGGTCACTGCATGCTTGGGGTTTTTTTTTCCTCAGAAAATTCTTGAACGCACTTTCTAAAAGCGCTCTCTCTCTCTCTCTCTCTCTCTCTCTCTCTCTCTCTCTCTCTCTCTCTCCTCTCTCATCTCTCATTTTTCACATTCATGTACATACATGTACAAACCACTGTTGGTGAACTCTGATGCCTGCAGCCATTGGGACTAAGCATGCTCGGTAGCCCAGGGGGTCCTGAGTAACACTGGAGGTGGAGCTGGGCCTCTGTGCTCTTGGCTCTAGACAGGTTGAAAAACCAGCTGTGGTTTCCACCGGCAGCTAGGCTTGGGTGGATGAGGGCTTGTTCTCACTCAGAACTGGTGGCCTAGAGTCGGACGTGGCCCGGAGTGACGGGACTTACCTCCCAAGTGCTCCAGACTCGTGAGCCAGGCAGTCTCAGAGCAAATGGTTCAGTTTATTGACATTTCCTTCGTCACCTCTCTGACAGGAAAAAGACGATTTGATTCCCTTTTGTTTCCCTTGCCAAAATAATGAGGATGTGATGAATGTTTGTATTAATACCACTCCTCTCTCCTCAGGAGGAGGGAGAAAAGCAGGGAGGAGGGGACAACAGTTACCTAGGGATGAGTGGAGGGAGGAGAAGCTACGGGGAGAGAGACAGGTTCAGGGCTGGGAGTAGGGCGGGAGAGGAGAGGAGAGGAGAGGAGAGGAGAGGAGAGAGAGAGAGAGAGAGAGAGAGAGAGAGAGAGAGAGAGAGAGAGAGAGAGGGCTAAGAGGAAAGAAGGGAAGAAGGGAAGGAAGGAGGATGGAAGATGGAAGGGAAGTATGGGGGGAAGGAGGAAGTGGGGGAGAGTGAGAGAATTTTTCCTTTATTTGCATTGTCTACCAGTAAATTCCTCCTAGTGAGAGGACGGGAGGTGTGGGGCAGAGGGTAGGAAGGAAGGAGGGACTCCAACTGTTCATTCCTGAGTGGAGACAGGCTACTCAGATCTGGAATAAATGGGAAGAGCAGAAAATTAAGAGGGGAGAAATATTCCCATCCCCTCCCCCTCTTCCTCCTTAAGTTAAACTCAGAGCAGTTAGGCACCCATTTTCACCTTTGTGTGGAGAAACTGATTTTCGTGGGGCACCCTGCACCTCACGTTTCCAGTTTCTGAGATTTCTAGTCTCCGCACCACGCATGTGGAAACTAGTAATGGGCTTTGATGGGCTTCTTGATCCTCTCTCTGCTGGAACACACTGTCCAGTTTCATGAGCAGGGACAGAAGTGGACATGAAGGGTCACAGTCCCCTCTTGGGGTCCCGATGGTGGGGGAATCAGAATGGCTGGTCTCTGACCCCAGGATGCTCAGGACGTGGTACCAGGATGCTCAGGATGTGGTACCAGGATGCTCAGGGCGTGGTATCAGTATGCTCAGGGCGGGGCCCCAGGATGCTCAGGACACAGTATCAGGATTCTCAGGGCACAGTACCAGGATGCTCAGGGCACAGTATCAGGATGCTCAGGGCACAGTATCAGGATGCTCAGGGAGTGGTACCATTTTTCTTTTTTTACTTTTTTATTTTTGCAGGGTTTAGAAAAAGTCTTTCAGCCCTCGATTGCACAGGAGCCTCCTCTGATTCCTACTGATTCTCCTTCAAGTGAAATAATATCCACTTAAAAAAAAAAAGCCAGATGGAAAGCCAAGGACCCCTGCTGGCTACAAGAAGCCTGGATGTGGGCTCTTCAGTCTGAGTCTGCCTTGCTTGGGGGTGGGGGAGATGTGGTCCACAGCCAGCCAGGAACACAAGACAGCAAGAGGACTAGAGGACTCCAGCGTACGGGTCATGGCCAGTTAGAGGGTGTGTGCTCTAGGTATGTTCACCAGAAGATCTATACCATCTTTGAAACCAGGGACTATATATGGGTATCAGGAAGGAACCCGCATGCTGTGGGTCCCAGTTTTTGTGTGTTTGGAGGGGTGTGAAGATACTAATTAACTTCCAAATCTATAAAAATAAGTATTAGAAAATTCTAGAATAAGCACGGAATGGGTTACATAATGCTAATGATTGGGAAAGAAACAAATCAGCTGAAGACAAAAAGGACAATAGCAAGGGAAGTTCAACAACCTACATAGCCGAGACTGACCACGCCAGCTTGCTCCTCAGCTGTGGGCACTGGCTTTTAGTTGGACTTTAAAATGAAAACCCAGAGGGTGCACACCTGTGATCCTAGCACTGGGGAAACTGAGCGGGAGGACTGTCACAGAGTGAGACCGACAGAAAGATCCTGGCTCTAGATAAACAAACTTAATTAAAAACCCGGATATAGGCTCGTTGCAGAGAGCACACAACTGAATATTGATGTCATGAATATGATGAGGAAAGGGAACCGGGAAACAGCAGGAGCATGTCACTGTGTGAGCTGCTCTTCTTGGCCACTGCCAAGTGTTCTGTGGTGTGATCTTGTGGTGTGATTACTCCATAGCTCACTCACCCCTCAGCTTTCCCGGCTGGTCACGGTGGCGGCTGCCTGTGACAGCAGTATTCAGGAGACAGGTGCGTTTCTGGTTCAAAGGCAGTTTGGGTTACATATAGAGATTAAGTTACATACACACACTAATAAAAACAAAACACAGTACACGTATGCACACACACAGCCAACAGACTGCCCTGAAGATCTGTGCAAAAGCATTTGTAGGGGCACAGGTGCCCGTTGGGCATGGTTAGTGTGAACTGTAACTTGAAAAAAATCTAGAGTGAAAAGTGTTGTATTTCCCTGGGAAAGGCTTGTCACACAAGGGGGCTCATAGGAATGTGGCTTCCACGCATTTTTACAACAGAGGATCCTATGGGGAATGCAATGTGGAAACACACGGTCTGGGAGGGGCTGAGCGCAGCGTCTGCCTCACTGGCTTCAAGTCTGTGTGCTGGTGTGTGTGGAGACCACTTGACAAATCTTCACTTTAACCACACCCGGCAGGAGGGGAACACATCTGAGGAGTGATATGGGCCATGGAGTCCAGGGAAGAGACTCTGGGCTAGACTTTGCTCCTGGAGTCAAGGAGCCCAATTCCCAGGAAGGATGCAGCTGTCTAAACACAGCTGATGCCAATGCCAGGCAGGGGAGTTTCTAGAATTCACCTACAGACAGGCTCTGGCCCCATAGCTTTGCTGCCAAGACCTCAGACCCTCCAGGAACTGCTCACTGCATTCCAGTGTGCACAGACCTCAGCTCCTGGGGTTACACCATCTGCCCTAACAACAGGCACCACGTTCAAGATTTTCTTTGAAAAGAGAATTGTCTTTATAAAACTGCCCCCAATAAAGACTAAATAAAACTGTAAGTGGGACTGTCAAGACGGGTACAATGAGTACAGATCCTTGTTGCGGGAACCTGATGATCTGAACTTGATCCTCAGAAGCCGTGCAAAGGTGGGCGGAGAGAACCAGCCAACTCCACAAAACTGTCCTCTGACCTCCATATGTGCATGGTGGTATGTCTACTCACACACAATAATAATGTAATATAATAGTAATAAAGAAGTAGACTGTACACGTATAAAGGAAACGAAATACTAAAATTAGAAAATCTTAGGAGGTAGTGAAACTAATCCAGAGGTTCTCGAATATCTCAGGTGACCATCAGCAGAGAGAAACATTTGGGGTACGGACTTGTAAATGTACCTTACATTCACCTCTCTGTGGTGGTTTTGTTATATTCTGTTCTGTCTGAGAAAACGTTGGCCACCAACCCTCATGTGATGGTCGAGACGGGCCAGTAGTTTGCTGCCTCCTTTACAGGCACAGGCAAGTGTGTGGAAGAACTCACACATGTGCATACATGACTCACATGCATACACGAGTCCACATGTGGCACACACTTGCTGTCTTAGATATAAAATCTATCACTACTTTACCAGACTGGCAGCTGTGAGGCACAGGGATGAATGTGGGGCTTGGCTTCTGTTGCAGTTAGTGCCAGCTGTCTACCTGACACAACCTAGGATTATCAGGGAAAGAATCTCAGTACAGATTATAGACTGGTTGGCCTCTGGGCATATAGGTGATATATGAAGTCCTTCTGTATATGTGTTGCTTTTATTGGTTAATGAATGAAGCTGGTTTGGCCTATGGTAGGGCAGAATATAGCCAGGCTAGAAGAGGTATAGAGAGAGTAGGCAGAGTGAGAGAGACGCCATGTAGCTGCTGAAGGAAGACACCAGAACCTTACGGGTAGGCCACAGGCTGGTGGCAATACATAGATGAATAGAAATGGGTTAATGTAAGATGTAAGAGTTACTCAATAAGAAGCCTGAGCTAATAGGCCAAACAGTGTTATAATAAATATAGTTTCTGTGTGATTATTCAGGTCTGAGCTGCCAGGAGCAAAAGAGCAGTCTCCGCTCACAAATAAGGGGTTGTTAATTAACATGAGAGGGGCAAGCCCACTGTAGGTAGCACTATTCCTTAGGCAGGTAGTCCTGAACTGTATTAAAAAGCAGGTACAAGCCTGCCTGCCACCCAGCAAGCTGCCTTCTCTGTGGTTCCTAACTCATCTCTTCAGCTCTGAAGCAAATTTCTTGGTAAAGATACAAGCTAACAGTAAAAAACAGTAAGAAAATAACACTTAAACCTTTGGATCTTAGTTCCTGTCAGCTGCCCACAGGGAGGGTTCTACAACTGTGCAGTAAGATACAGTATACGGAATAAATAGGACTGTGTGGGACAGTCCTTGTCTTTATTCCCGGATGTTTCTGAGTGAGGACCGTTCAGGAAAATCTTATCCTGCCTTGGGATCTGAGGCAGGAGAATTGTCATTAGCTTTGGTGGGCTGGGCTACATGCTGACACATTAGCTATGTGAGATTCTAGCTTTGGGGAATCTTGATATGAAGAGCTCTAGAACCAATCCCCCAGTGTTTACCTCACTAACTCTGCCCATCCCCAAGTGCCCACAGAGATGCGGTTACTCTAGTGATGAGAGGACTGGAGTGGAGGCCAGAGGAGGCAGGAGCAGTTAAGGTCACATCACTCACCCTCCCTTCTCCCAAGTCTCCACCACTGCCATTCATACCCTATCCCTGCTCACACTTCAGCCCATTCTCATGCCACTGCTGTTCACACCCTACCCCTGCTCACACTTTAGCCCATTCATACTCCACTGCTATTCACACCCTACCTGTGCTCACTCTTTAGCCCATTCACACCCCACTGCTTTCACACTCCATCGCCATTCACATCAAGACCCCATTCACACCACATCCTCATTTACAGCATGCCCCATTCACACCCCCATCCCGTCACCCATGACCCAGTCACCCCTTCCCTGACAGCTTCATATCACCAAAGCTTACACTTTTAATTCTTAAATCTGTGTGTGGAAGCTCCAGCCCAACGCGTGGGAGCAGAAGAGTCTCATGAAGCCGGCTCCTCCTGTGGAGTCAGCTTCACTCTCAGGGCTGCTTCCCCTTGGCTGTTGGCCCAAAAAGTTATTTATAATCTGATAAAAATGAGCAGGACTCAGGAAGAGCTGAGGCACTCATTATATCAATAATGTTGATTCTTGTTCCTTCTGAAATTCTGAATATAGAGTTGTTCTTTCTACCAAGAACCTGGCATGCTCTTAGCTAGGCATGGAGCCCCCCCCCCCCATGGAGACCCTGGCTAAGAATAGAGCCCTTCCCTCTACAGGAAACCTGGCATGTTCACAGCTACAAGGGACCCATTTTTATCCAGCATTTCATATTCACAGTCTAGCCCAGTACCGTGCCTAGGATCTAGGGGACCCCAACAAGCATTCTCAGAACAAAGCATAAGGAGCAAGCTGACCAGGTAAGCATGTCGCTGCACTATGAGGCATGGCATCCGGTACACAGAATGAGCAAACTCCCAGGCATCTCACGGTTCACTCGCTTGTATTCATTCATTGATTCACCCAGTCACTCATTCATTCATCTGCACGCACTCATCACTGCTTGTATTCAATGGTTCGTTCTCATTCTGTGCACTCGTTTCTTCACTCATCAATTCATTCATTCACACTGACTCATCCCCACTATTCTTTGCGTTCTAGACCTTCAATGCCCTGCAAAGCGTATAGACAAAATGAACGTTTCTAAGAAGTGATAATCAGGATGTGATGCCAGCATAAACCTTAAAAGACACTTCATGTAGTAAAAGATTCTCGTAAGATGGACTCACACCAGGGTTGACAGGACAACATGCAGTGTGGGCAGAGGAGGCTGCTCTGGCCCTGAGCTGTCAAAACAGAGATGAGGGAATCCATAGCTCCACCCACCAGAGACCAGCCCTGGGGAGGCAAGAGAAGGGTCCGCCCCTGTGTGCACAAGGGCGAGACTGGTTCCTGGGACATGTGGGGGTATCTCATCCCCAGGTACTCAGGGATGACTGCTTCCTGGGTATACTTAGGGGTGATTTGTCTCATATGGAGGTGATTGGTCCCTGGGGACATGCAGGGTAACAGGTTTCTAAGATATATGGAGGTGACCAGTGCAGTGTGACCTCACATTAACTGTACCTGTGACAACATCTGAGCAACCCACCTGTCCCTGTTTCTGTCCCTGTTGCTGTGATAGAATGTAGTTGAACTTCTTTGGGTTGCCAGCTTCCGGATAATGATACGGAGACTTTTTAATAATTATGAAAGCTTGGCCTTAGCTTAGGGTTGTTCCTAACTTAAATTAACTTGTAGTTTTTAATCTGCATTCTTTTATGTGGCTCAGATACCTTTACTCTGGACGGCCCATCCTGCTTCCTCTGCATCTGCCTGGTGACTCTGCCTTCCTTCTTCCCAGAATCCTCTCTGTCCCCAGAAGCCCTGCCTAATCTTTCTGCCTAGCTATTAGCCATTCCGTGCTTTCTTAAACCAATCACAGTGACACATCTTCACACATGGTAAAAGAATATTCCCCAACAATAGAATGCCCTGGCTCACGGTACAAGGCGTAGTCAGTCACAGTGGGTGAGGAGTCACAGAAGGTGACTTCACACAAGGTCACATTTCCTAATATTGAGAATGGGGACTTGGGTTAAAAACAGTAAAACAATCCAGTAGTAAACTAGGAAGTGGGGCTGCAGTGTTCTTGTGCTGACTAGTTAAGGTTAACTAGACACAAGCTAGAGTTGTTGGGGAACAGAGAAAATGGGAAAATGCTTTCCAGTTTGACCTCTTGGCAAGTGTGTGGGACATTTTCTTGATTGATGATCGATGTGAGAGGGTTCAGCTCATAGTGGGCAGTATCACCCCTGGGCTGGTGGTTTTGAGTGCTATATGACAGCAAATTAATAGGAACGGAGAGATGGCTCAACTGTTAAGAGCACCTGTTGCTCTTGCAGAGGACCCAGGTTCAACTCCCAGCACCTGCGTGATGGCTCACAACCTTCTGTAATTCTAATTTCTCTTCAGGTGCCAGGATAGCATGTGGTACACATACCTGAAGGCAGAACACTCACATACGTAAAAAATAAAATAAATAGAACTTAAAAACAAAGAGTGCAGGCTGAGGAAACAAAGAGGAATAAGCCTTATGCAGCTCCTCTCCATGGCTTTGGCATCAGGCTCTGCCTTCAGGCTCCTGCCCTGTTTGTATCCCGACCCTGTCTTCTCTCAGTGATGAACTGTGATCTGGTAACTATACACTGATACGGTGCGTTATCACAGCAATAGAAACATAACACTCTTGCAGGGGACTCAAATTCGGTTCCCATCACACATACTGGGCAGCTCGTAACTACCTATAACTTCAGCTCCAAGGGATATGGTGTCTTCCTCTGGAGCCCACGGGGACATGTACTCAATGCATACATATAAAAAGGCACATATACATAAGTAATTTAAAAAATAAAAATGAACATTTTTAAAGGAAAAGGTAAAATTCAGGATATTAATTCTGTGGAGACTCAGAGCGACGGTTTGGAAACTGGGTCTAATACAGCCAGGTGGGTCTCAAGCTGGCCGAGGCTACAGTCCATCCCTCAGGGGTGGACGGGACCACACTGCAGGCCCACATGGCTTTTGTTATCTCATTTTAGGCAGTGCTGAAACTAAACCCAGAGCCTCTGGTATCCTAGGCCAGCCCTCTACTCACTGAGCTAGATCCCTGAATTTAAAGCCAACACAGCTGGGCGGTGGTGGCACACACCGTTAATCCCAGCACTTGGGAGGCAGAGGCAGGCAGATCTCTGTGAGGCCAGCCTGGTTTACAGAGCGAGTTCCAAGACAGTGAAGGCTACAGAGAGAATCCTTGTCTTGAAACCCTTTCCCCCAGAAGCCAGTGTCCCTGAGTTTTGGCTTCTCCACCCCATTTCCTCACTGTTCATCTCCTACCTACCGTGCATATATCTTGGGTTACACTGGCTCATTTTCTCTGGTTTCAGGTTGCAGCTGCTACACCTGCCACTGCAGATGCCTTGGTCTGAATGCTCTCTGCTCCTTGGGGAGTCTGTTCTTGGGATCCTATGTCTCCCTCAGTGCCTTGTTCAGGGAAGCACAGGGGACAGCACTCGAAGCATCTCATAGGGGTGACATTGCCGTTCTGGGTCAGTCTGAGTACTCTGGTCACACTGGTCACCATCACACCCAGATGCCCACAGAACACACTTCCCTCTTTCTTCTGTCCTGGAGAGCTATTTCATATTTTTGTCACTGTTGGGTTTGTTGTTGTTGTTTGATTTTGGGTTTGTTCGTTTTTTGTTTGTTTTTCACTTTTTAAAAGACACACAAATAGGTTTTAGCTGTTGGTCAAACCCAGGGTGCCTTGATGAATCTTTGGGTGGCTTCTAGGATACTGTGGTCACTCACAGTGACATGGGGAAGGGAAGAAACCAAAGCTGTGAACTCTTTCCCTAGAGTCCGATCTGTCCCTTCCCTCTTGTCACCTCTTTGCCTTCAATATTGTCATTTTCTCCTGTCTTCAGCATCAGGAGAGGGGTCCCATCCAACATCCACCTAACTGAGATAGTCCGTGTGGATGACTTTGTCTCTGCAGGGTCTGCACTGCTGGTCATGTCTAGTATAACCCGGACTATAATCAGAAACCCAGTCTGCTTTGGGGAGAATTAACAGAAGGAAGTGGCCCTTTTGCCAATTATGCTGTCCTTGTCCTGGCAGCCATGTTTGCAAGAACCCTTTTCTTCTCAGCGTGAGTGATGGGGAAGTGGCTAATTAAAAGCCCTCCCTGTTCAACCTCAATCTGCAGGGCTGGGCCCTCTAAAATGCTGGCAGTGTTAGCGGCGCCTCCCCCCAAAGGCTGGGAGTCATTTCCATCGTAAAGGACACCCGTTCCTGCCACGTCTCCGCATTGCTGGCTGGGTGGAGAATGCCCATCCAGCTGTTCTGTTTCCTTCGTGCTGAGCCGGTGGATGCATTTTTGAGCAATTATCTGGCTTGTGTTTTTGTTTTAACGAGTTCCCGGTAGCTCCTTGGGTTTTTTTTTTTCTCAGTTAATTGCTTGCTTCTCATCACGTTTATCCAGGACTTCAGGGGGTGGAGCACTCTAGAGCCACCTGTCCAAGGTCCTTGTAGTGAGGACATTCCTTAAGACAGGAGAGGGAGCTTTGCCTGGCAGCCTTGACTGTTGGTTCCGCCTCTCTGCCCTAAGGACTGTGAAGTCTTGGCGGCCTGTGGTTCTCCCCAACACCCACCCCTCAGTCAGCCCTCTCCTTCACAAGGACAAACTGGTGGCTGGAATACCTCAACCACACTGACCTCATATGACCTGAGTGGGGCAGGACTGGGGTAGAGGAGATAGGGCAGCTCTTTTCCACTTACATAAGAAGCCAGCGAGCGGTATGTGGGTTCTCTGGGAAGTCACACCGTAGATGCTCCCTGCACGTTTGGTCTGTCCCTTTGCCCTTGAGCTGCCTGGCAGGGGTGGCAGCTTTTCTGACCATGTGAGCTGGCAAAGCCGTGGCTGTCTCTCTGTGTGGTCCTTTTATTGTCTGTCTGCCCGGGAAATGCTCCAAACCTCAACTGTAGCCCAAGATGTCTAAAGTCCAGAACGCTGGCTGATCCAGGCAGCCGAGGAAGTAAACAGTTTTTCATGGACCTCACAATGGGCCCAAACAAGGGCTCTGTAGCCTGAGCGAGCCTCGGAGAGAACTCAGCGAGAGCATCTGCTCTGCGGTCCTGGCAGAGAGAAACTGGGAGCTTTGTCTCCCTTTTGAATAAGCCTCTAAAAAGCAGATTGGACCGTGCCCCACTCCAAAGTAGGCTGAAGTCCTACAACCCCAGCTCCTCCAGCAAGTGACCTTATTTGGTGATGGGGTCACTCAATACAGATGTAACCGGTAAAGCCGAAACGAGGTCACACTGGAGTGTGGAGGGGTTCACCTATCATAACTGGGTCCCTAAGAATGCATGGAGTCTGGATGGGGCACAGGGACACAGGTAAAGATAGGAGGGAGAAAGGGAAAGACAGAGGCAGATACGGAGGGGAGAAGCGAAGAGAGATAGAGGGAGGAGACAATCAAGGCAAATGACGGAGGCCGAGGTTTGGATTTCAGATCTGGACAGGCCCAGGACAGATCCCCTCAAGCAGAGAGAGTCCTGACTGCACCACCCTTGGGCCTCCTCTCGGGTCTTAAGGCCATGTAGGGCGCTGTGCTGGGGGAAGCGCCAGGACGTGGATCCAAGCAGACAGACTAAGCAGACTGTAGGAAGAGGGACGTCTCTTCACTTTGAGAGACGCAGAATTCCCTCCCATGTCCTGTGGATCTCACTGCATCCACTCGCCATGGCTGCCATGAAGGCTCCTCTCCCAAGTGCCCAGCTGGCAACCTTGGAACCGTCAGCCCCTTCTTGTCACTTTCCCATCTGAGTGTTCTATGTGTCACTCATCTACCTTCACCTGGTGTCTCTGATCTTCCAGGGCCTCCCTGTCTCTGGCCTCAGTGACTACTTCTTTATATCAGTGCCAGTATTAGTGTCTAGAATCTTAGGCCAGCCTGGGCCCTCCTTCCCCTGGAATCTGTTGTGGCTTCCATCAGCTTTCTGTAGATTCATTTCCCAGACTCAAGCCCAGGCTAGAAGTCTCACCTTCCCTCCGGGACCCACACACCTGCTTCTCCATCCACCCACACCGCCTTTGCTGCGCTGCGGCCATTGTCATTTCCTGGGCTCTTTGAAAAACCCCGCCCCATTTTAACCTCAGTCCTCCATCCTGTAAGTGGGGCTGACTCTCTTTCTGTAGAGTTCTTGTCTCTCAAAGATGTAGGAAGATACACAGAAAGCTGAGAGTGGGACAGGCAAGGATTTATTAAGTAGAGGGAAAAGTTCTCAGCGTTCTCGGCAGGAGGCCTTGTCTAGGGATTTCTAAGTGGGTTGTAAAAGAGGTCATGGGTTTTGACTGGTCCTTGGACATGTGAACTAGGTGAACAAGCAAGGACCAATCAGAAGAGAACCCACCAAACACGGAAGGGTTCTCGGTTAAATCTGTGGCTCCTCCCCAGCGCCTTGATGTTACCGAGGATGTGGGTAGGAGCAGGGTGCCCAGGAGAGCTGGTCCCTTTGCATTTTACCCTAGAGAGGCTATATATCTCTTGCTTGTCTCAGGCATGGTCCTGACTTCCCTATAGGTCACATCGACTCCTCCATTTGCACACACCACACCTTCTGCAGACATATTTTTTCCTTTTCGGACAAGGTAAGCATTTACAGCAGCCTGACTGTCCTGGTTGGAACTTTCTAGAAGAAAAGTTGCGCCCCAGGTGCCTGTCCTAAAGGCCGAACATGCTCTGGCTGCTGGGGAGATGCTCCAGGATTTGAGGGATTTTCCTTCCCGAGGATGGAGCTCCTATGGTGTCTTTAGAACTCCAAATGGGCTCCAGCTGGGGCTGGCTGGCTGGCTGGGAGGGTCTCAGAGAGGATCCCTTCCACCTTTTGTGCTAAAAGAACATGGCAAACATGGCAGGGGACCCCTCCTCTGTCTGTCCATTTTCTAACAGTCTTTGATCTGCCAGGATCTGCCAGGGATGCTCAGAAAACGGAAGGCCTGGCAGGGCAGTGCTGAAGGACTATGGTTGTCAGCTTCCTAGGAATGAAAGCCCTGGGTGGGGGAGGGGTTCTTTTCTGTCGTCCTCCCCTTCCCCCCAGATCATCTAAGCAGCTGGATTCACACCAGGGCCTCCATTCCTCAGTGTTTGGCTGCGGCAGAGGAACTGCACTGTGAATCATTGGGCAAGCCCTTAGCTGCTCTGGATCCCCAGCTGCAGCTCATGCTAACCTCAGCCACTCTAACAACAGCACAACACAGCTGCCTGCAGGTCGTGGGGTCGAAGACCTGGGCCTGCACACTCTGGACAGGTGACTTGGTCTTTCATGCTGTGTGTGGTCTACAGAGGGGCGGCCATGGAGGCATGTCTTCCCGTATGTTCCATCCTTTCTGCCCCTTCCTCAAGCCATACCTCAGCCCTGGCCTTTGTCCAACCCGAAACTTGCTCCTCCCAGCCACCATACTGTCTGGGAATCTTGTGGGAAGGTTCTAAAGCGAAGGGACAGGACTCACAAGACAGTTTCTGAAGGTGGCCTTCTACAGTTGAGGGATTCCCCTATGGGGGTGGGGCTTATATGCTCTTGGTAAGGCCAGATGCTAGCATAGGAGAGCCCAGAGTGGAGATCATTGTTGGACAACTTTCTGAGCCTGGACACTCAAGTCCTTGGCTTCAGGAGGCCAAATATGTTAATTTGGGCAAATATTATCCAAATGATCACCCACTTTTTTTTGCATGTATACATGTAGAGGATAGAGTTGAAGCCAGGTACCTTCCTCAATCACCCTCCCTTAATTCTGGAGGCAGCGTCTCTCACTGACCCTGAAGCCCACAGATTAGGCCGGGCTGGCCGGCCAGCAAGCTCCAGGCGTCTGCCTGCTGATTGTCTGCACCTCCCCAGCTCAGGCAACACATTGGTGCCACCACCTCCCACCGTTCACGTGGGTGCTGGGGGATCAAACTCGGGTTTACCAACGGAGCCGCCCCTCTAGTCCCAAACATCCACTTTAAAATGAGCGTCTTGAATCACTGGGTAACAGAATTAAACTAGTCTTCTGGGACAATCTAGAGGGTGAAAGTGCCTGGCGCGAGTGAGAAGGAAACACGGAACACACAACAAACCAGCTTAGGAGTTTATTAGAGAGAGCGTGTACAGGCCTGGGAAGTCAGTGTGCAGAGAGAGGGAGGAAGATGGTGTCCAGCTTTTAAAAGCCGCCTAGTGCATGCACACGGGGGGTTGACGTGGCTACGTCATATGCAGATGATGGGGTTCACGCATGCGCACAAGGGCTTAGCTGAGTCATACGTGGATGATGTAATCCACACCGCACATGGGTCATACAGGGGCCCTTTAACATCCTCGGGGGACATTAGGCACTTCTGCCTGAGGGCTTGTCTGTACCTGTGTGGCCCCTAGAACCCGGAAGTATCAGCCTTATGTGGCTGAAATCATTACGGAAGGTGATAGGGATTGAGAGAGAGGACAGTACTAATGAACTTGGGTTCAAGTCACTTAAGTTCCAGATGAGAAGTAAGGACTGGAAGATGGCCTGCTAGATGCTAAGAACTTGACAAGGTCCTGTGTGCCTCAGTAAGCCCTGGCTGGTGGACCACGGTCATAAAGCGTAGTAAAGGGACAGCATAGATAAGTGCACACCGTGACCTTTGCCGCACAGTAGAGGTCAAACCCTGCCACCCCCGAAACACCCAGTCCTTTACAAAAGTTGGCAGCGTGAGCCTTTAGTGTCCTTATTTACACGCTAGCACAGAAGAAAGAAAACCCCACGTATGAAGCACATAGAGGCCCTTTCAGTCAGATCTTGGAGAACTAATTTCAAATAATTATACAAACAGTTCCCACTTCACCTGGCAACTGGGAGAGGTGCTCCCCTCCTCACCCGCTGAACTTTCCATGACCCCTCCTTGTTTGCACCTCGCATGGAGAGCTGCTAGTGTATGAGGCACATCTGAGCATCCTCTGCATCCACAAGGCTCCAGAGGACTGAATCCTTAGGTGGGCTGGAGACACCCACATCTCATGTGGTCCCTAGGGTTTGCCGAAGAGAACCCTGTGCAGGTACACTGTGGCTGGGCAGACTCGCACCGGCTTAGGTAAAGCAATGTCTAGCCTTCTTTGGGAGATTTCTCCCAAAGCCCCAGAGGCCAATGGCTAGACTGGGGAACAGTGTGAACTCCTGGGGAGACTGGGCTTTTCCCAGTTGTGTGTCCCCAGGCTAAAGTTCAACTCATAAATCAGGCACAGTGACAGATTAATAAAGGCTAATAAGAAAACAGAATGACTGTAACAACATACTACAAAAAGATCTCTGGTGCTGTCTCTCTCCATCGTTTCCTCTGCCCTGTTTTCTCTCACAGGGAGCACCTATGGCTGCTCTTGGCCACACCCATATTAACAGCAACCCTCCACCCCATCACTTTGGTAGAAACCCTAGTCAACAAGATGATTGAGGTGGCTACTGAGTGACCACCAGGAGGACAGCATAAAGATGCTGAACTAAGGAACACCTCGCGAGGTGAGTGGGGTTCCGAGAGCCCTGAGATTCACCAGGCCACTAGGTGGAAGGTTAGGAATTTCTATCTCTAGAATTTTTCTACCTAACATTTTTAGAAACTGGGAAGGAGACCTCACAGGAGAGGAGGCTACAGTATAAGCTAAGACCCCAAAGCAGATATTTGCTGGGGCAGGTCTGTGCTCACCCACCATCTGTGTTTGACTCCCAGGACCCTCACTAGCCAGCAGACTTGGAGTTGCTTCATGGGCCATCTGAGACATCACCTGTTAATCTCCAGTGGTTGGCCAAAATAAGGCAACTCATGTGGAAACTCAGTGTGGAGCACTCAGAGTGGAGCACTCAGTGTGGAGCACTCAGAATGGAGCACTCAGAATAGAGCACACAGAGTGAAGCACTCAGAGTGGAGCACTCAGAGTGGAGTACCCAGAATAGAGCACACAGAGTGAAGCATTCAGTGTGGAGCACTCAGAGTGGAGCACTCAGAACAGAGCACACAGAGTGAAGCACTCAGTGTGGAGCACTCAGAGTGGAGCACTCAGTGTGGAGCACTCAGAATGGAGCACTCAGAATAGAGCACACAGAGTGAAGCACTCAGAGTGGAGCACTCAGAGTGGAGTACCCAGAATAGAGCACACAGAGTGAAGCATTCAGTGTGGAGCACTCAGAGTGGAGCACTCAGAACAGAGCACACAGAGTGAAGCACTCAGTGTGGAGCACTCAGAATGGAGCACTCAGTGTGGAGCACTCAGAATGGAGCACTCAGAATAGAGCACACAGAGTGAAGCACTCAGAGTGGAGCACTCAGAATAGAGCACACAGAGTGAAGCACTCAAAGTGGAGCACCCAGAATAGAGCACACAGAGTGAAGCACTCAGAGTGGAGCACTCAAAGTGGAGCACTCAGAGCAGAGCACTCAGCGTGGAGCACCCAGAATAAAGCACCCGGAGTGGAGTACTCAAGAGTGGAGCACCCAGAGTGGAGCACTCAGAGCAGAGCGCTCAGAGTGGAGCACCCAGAAGCACAGGAGGTTCTTCCATCCTTTTCCTGTAGGTACTTCAACCCTCGATGTAAGCTTACTCTCCAGTTTTAGAATGAACAGTGGGCCAGGCTTCTGCAAGTAGCCTGATCTCACAAAGGACTGAAAGACTCAGGCCTAGAGAGAGAAGGGCAGATTTTGCTGAAACATTTCCACTTGGCTCTGTGGTCTGCACCTCGAGCTGGAATCCAGCAGATCTCACAGCCCACGTTCACAGCTATGTTCACAGTGCTGCGAGGCCCTTTCAGCTGAAGGAACTAGTGACACGTGAAATCTAATTAAAGGGCAATTTATACATTTGCAGCTTTTCACATTCTGTGCGAACAATGATCGTCCACAAGCCACACAGTTAACTACAGTTTGCATTAAAGTCCCCCCCACTTGGGGGACATGTGACTAATTATTGTAATCACTTCCGTTAATATGCATGCCTAGCCTTTTGTGTCATGCAAATGTGACACCAAGCCAGCATGAGGAAGTTACCGGAAATCACTGACAGACAAAGACAAGCCATTGTGAGCACATTTCATTTCGAGCATAAAGACCCTCAACTTTTGAGACTGTGCTGTGCCCCCAAAGTCTGCTGGGCTGCTTTCCCTGGAAAGGCTCAGAGCAAATGCTCGGGAGGTTTCTTCTAGAAACCGAGACTCTGGTGGGCGCAGGGCTGGAAGGCTGTGAACAACTCCCCTGGCCAAGACTTCTGCAAGAATGGTGTGTTTATGTGGTCCCTGCAGGACTTCTCGCTCTTCCTCCAAGGAGCTATTTTAGCCTATCTTTTCTCCTCGTGTGAACATTTTTTTCCCCACAGTAAAAACTATCTTTCATTACATTGAGCTAGGTGCAACGTGAGGCATTATTTGAGCTGTCTTCCCTCCAGCAGGAAAACACCATTATTATCCCCATTTTTCTGATAATAAAAATGGAACATGGTAAAATAAAATGTGGAAAGGAAAAGCTGGGGGGATTTAATGCAATATTTGTCTCTAGTTTAGATACACAATTGTTGCCCTGTCTTCCTTTTTTTTTTTTCTTGTAAGTCTTCTTAAACCCAGGCAGCAGCCAGAGGGGCTTCCAGCTCTCTGCTGTCTGAGGTGGGTTTATTTTGTTTGGGTTTAAAGGTTGATGCCCCTGGCTCAGTACCTGGAGAATGTAGTCCAAGAATGGGGGGGGGGGGGTGCACACTCTGTGTCCAAATCCTATTCCTGGTGATTCTCCCAATGTGGAGGGCATTCAGGATGGCATGCCAGGCCTTCTAACGGTCATTTCTCTGTCTTTGGAAGGCGGAAACATCCTGGCTTCTGTTGACACTGCTGCCACGCTGAGCCATCTGCCAGGTCTCCACTCACTGGCTGGCTTCATGGAGCCAGCCTAGAGCGTATCCTGTAAAGCAACGATTCAGTACAAGGCGACTTGAGCCATTCCATGGCAATGCGCTTCTCTCAAAACTTCAGTCATTTACAAGTCAGACAGGATTCCTCTGCATGATTGGTGCTGCGTGGGACGATGGCTGCCTCTTCGGGTTTTCACACAGAACCTAGAACCTCCGGAGAGTGTACCAGCTACATTCGCCTGCACCCCTCAGGCCCAGGCAGCAGCCCTGTAAAGCAATAGCCCCACAAAACACCCTGAGTAGAGCTTGCTCACTTCCTGTTCTGGCCTAGAGCAGTTGTCTGGCCGTGGTTTGCCATCTCAACTGTGGCCCTTCCTGCTGACTCATCTCTTGGTTGCTGTCTATGTTTTGCTGTGAATAATTAGATCCATCTTGCTGCCTCTGTGCGTGGAGTATCTGGGGTCAGAACATACACAGCCCAGGTGTTATGGTTTAAGTAAAAATGCTGCAGGTCCCCACGTGGCTGCAGCGGGCAGCGGGCCATGAGACCACCACGGCTCCCTGCTTGGGACTCACTGCCCCTGGTGGCCCACTGCAGTCATTTGGGGAACTGCCTGGGACTAGATTCTTTTGAGACCCGATGCCTGCTGCCTGCCGCAACTTAGGGTACCTGTGGCGTGGTCTCATGGCCCGCTGCCCGCTACAGCCACTCGGGGAACTGCGCTGTCCCTGCCTGGGACTAGCTGCTCTCGGGACTCGCTGCCCGCTGCCTGCTGCCACTTTGGGGACCTACGGCATGGTCTCATGGCCCGCTGCCCGCTGCAGCCACTCGGGGATCCACAACATTTTACTTTTACCTTTACACCAGGCCCCTGCAGTCCATCTCAGGGCAGGACAGAGAGGGCGCGGGAGCTTTTGTGAATCAAAGTGGGATATAGGACAAAAAATACGTAACTGAAATCTTGGGGGGGGGGTCTCATCTGGGGTGCCACATGTTATCAGAGGATTTGGGTTTCCTTGTCAGAGTTCTTAGTCTGTTAATAAAAGAATTTAAGAATGGACTCACGGGGGAGACTTGAGGGCAACTTTTTTCGGTTTCAAAGAAAAACAAAAGGGCAGACCATCTGTGAGAACAGAGAAGAGAGAGCAGATCGCAGCACAGCAGCCGCAGTGAAGGAGCTGCACACGGCTACCTCCTCAGAAAAGGAGGGCGCTCCCAGTGTTTGGACATGCATATCCAATCTTTGGCAAATATCCAACATAATGAAAAAGAGATTAAGGAGAAAAAGCAAAAGTCATGCTTTTCTGAGTGAATTAGAGAAGTGATCAGGTTTAAGCTATGCTCGCATGGTTGCAACTCCATGGACCACTGCACAGAGAACAGGGATTCTAGAAAGAAAGTAGGTGACCTCGTTAAGGGAGTAATTAGTCCTCCCATCTCTTTAACATGATTTAAGGTGAATCCCTCTTCCTGAAGAGAGGTCCCTGACTGACTGGCCTGACTGGATTAACTCATCAGTGAGATGATCAGCACACAGGTCCATCCAGAGGCAGACTCCACTCTTTCCTCTAAGGGCCATTGATGCTGCTGTGGGCCTGCCTTCCTCCTCAACTCCTGTGTCTTTAAGCCTTAGGTCCAGCATCTCCCTTTAAGAGCCTTGAGGCTAGGTGAACTTACAAGGTTTAGGGAAAAGAGAGCAAACATATTCTGCTCAGAACAGGAAGAGAGGCTCACAAAAGCTGGCTTCTTGGAGGGGCTTGTCACCTCAGTCAGAGCAGCTTCTAAAGGCGGCCAGGCCAAATGGAGTCCAGTTGACTCTCTGACAAACCAGGCACTCCTGGTCCTAGGCCCAGCCTGCTGCTGAGCCCCGACTGGAAACAGGGTGTGTGATCTTCACACACACACACACACACACGCACCACACCACACACAATTTCTTTCTTCCTTCCTTTCTTTTTTTTTTTTTCGAGACAGGGTTTCTCTGTAGCTTTCGAGCCTGTCCTGGAAATAGCTCTATAAGACCAGGCTGGCCTTGAACTCACAGAGATCTGTCTGCCTCTGCCTCCCAAGTGCTGGGATTAAAGGCGTGCGCCACCACTGCCTGGCTTTACACACAGTTTCTTTTTATTATTTTGTGCCTTGGTCATTTTGTTCCTTTTTAAAAAGAAGCTTTTTATTTAAATAAGAGCTGAATTTTTCTTTCTTTTTTCTTTTTTAAAGTGTTGGTACACACACTGAATTATAAAACTAATATTTTCATCTTTCAGAATATATACATATGTATATATATTTTTGGGCTATATATATGTATTAATGTATACACACACATAGCAAATGACATTGGTACAGGTAGGAACGGCTCGAGGTAACACTGCTGTGAAACCCTCCTAAGTCATCGGTTTTGGGAGGTGGGCAAACACGCACATCAGCGTATGAAAACCTAGAATCCGGGGATCTTGTTTCCCAAATATGTCTGAAATCTGTCATATCTGCTTCCCTGGGACAATACAGAAGTGGTTCCCGGCCCTGCATCGCTATCCGTTTCCAGATAAAGGTTATCTGATTATAGTCAATATAGAATTTTCAAATTTTGAAACATTTTATTACTGCAATAATGGCTATTACCGTTTCTTACAGACATCCTATCAGAAGGTTTAAAAAATGTATGCTTTGGTTCGTGGGGGAGAAAAAAAAAAGGTCAAAACTTTTAAAATGTCACTACTTCTGCAGTTTTTGCATAGAAAATACACCGGACCAGTGGGAGGCCTCCCTGCCCATAGAAACGGCGGCAGCAAAGAATGTCTCCCCGCAGCTGAGTTTCCACTTTCGCCACAGCTGCGGGCTGCGCAGAAAAGCACGGTGGGAGCCCATTGTTGCCCAGCTGGGTAACAGTTTTCTTATTTTACAGTCAGCATCCGAGGGGGGTTGGGTGTCTCCTAAAGTGCCTGAAAAATAATCTATCTGCTGCAAATAGATCGCATTCTCCCTCCTCCTGGAGGAGCGGGAAATCTATAAATTGCGTCCTTCATTTGGACCTAGCCGTGTAATTAAACATGGCAAGCAAAAGCCACCCCAAACGCGAGGCGCAGATTCCGCGTGCTTTCCGAACCGACCTGGGATTTCGGAACGGCGCTTGCAGGGGGCCCCCCAGAGATTGGTGGCAACAATTGCGTTCTCCGTCTACCATCAGCCAACTGTTCCCTACTTGAAGGTCACCTGCCATAAGGCTGAAGAACGACAAACTAAAAATTTAATTTCAAGGGTTTGCAGCAGGCAGCGTCCCAGGCAGCGGTTCTTCCGGGCATCTGAATCCAGCCATTGTTTCCTGTGCCAGTTTGTGAGTTTGTACAAATCCGTGGTCGGTGATGCGGCGTGCCCAGGGCTCAGGAGAGCGCGCAAGAGCGCGTCCCTGGCCTCTGACTTGTTTTCTTTTGTTGTTTTGTTTTGAACTGTGAATGGTCCCTGAGGTTTTGGTTACCATGGAAACTCACTTTTTAAAGGTGAAGAGTCAGAGACCTTTGGCCACTGGACTGTTGGAATTCACTCTCTGACAGGTGAAGCAGTGGCGTCTTCACGTGATTCTAATCTCCAGGCTGGAAGGCACAAGGGAGATGGCCGCACTCTGTAAAACCCCTCTGCTTGTAAACCAGCCTGGTCCAGAGACCAAAGGAAGTTGTGCTGGCATCAGATCAGAGAGGTTTTCTTACCCTCCTTGGAGGTGGCCTGACCGGGAAATGCTTGTTGGGAATCTGGAAGTGGATCCCCTGGGACGCCAGTGGTGAGCAACCCAGGGTGCGCTGGCAGGTGTGAGCCTCCTTAGCCAGGAGACCCATCTGGGTGGTTCTTCTCATTGTAGGGAGTAGACATGGCCTGGGTGCAGCTTACTTGGTGCTTGCCTGACTGGCAGGAGGCCCTGGGTTCGACCCTGAACACAGAGAAGGCAACTGAACAAACAGTTGGTATTTAGGGCTTAGTCTCCCCAGGAGGAAGAGCAGGACCCTGGACTCATCTTCAGAGAACTGCCTCCAAAGTCCCTAGCTGGGAACACTCCAAGTGCAGACAGAACGGCTTCTCTTCACCAAAGGGGAACCTGTCCCACGTGCTACAGTGGAGGCTTGGGGACACTTGAGTGATTGTCTTAGTTAGGGTTTCAATTGTTGTGATGAAACACCATGGTCAAATGGTTTATTTGGCTACTCTTCCACACTGTAGTCTACCACTGAAGGAAGTCAGGACAGGAACTCGAATTGGGCAGGCACCTGGAGGCAGGAACTGATGCAGAAGCCATGGAGGGGAGCTACGCTTGCCCCTCCTGGCTTGCTCAGCCTTTGATAGAGAACCCAGGACCATCTGCCTAGAAGCACCACCCATCCTAGGCTGGGCCCACCCCATCAATCACTAATTAAGAAAATACCTTACAGCTGAATCTTATGGAGGCATTTTTCTCCTTTGAGGTTCCCTCCTCTCGATGACTTTAGCTTGTGTCGAGTTGATATAAAAGTAAGCCGGACCCTGTCTGTCCCTTGCTTGTGTTCTTCATTCTCAGACTGTTTCTCTGATTGCTTGACGATGTTGGTCTAAAGAAAGATTTTTTTTTCTTTTGAGCCAGCATCTTATTTTTATCCCAGGCTGGTCTCAAATGTAGCCAAAGATGACCTTCAGAAACTCCTGATCGTCCTGTCTCCACTTCCTGAGCGCTGGGATTACGTGCATGCTCCTTCATGCTGCTTGTGGTTCTGAGGATGGAACCTAGGGCCTTGGATATGCTAGGTAAGCATGCTACCACCTGAACCATGTGCCCAGCCTGAGAAAAAGATTCTTAACATGAGAGCTGGCTTCACGAGGAATAGACACAGCAAAGCCAAAGTGGGTGTGGGTGAGCAGAGAGGTTCAGTTTTTCTGGACCGCGTGATAGGCCTTAAAATGACCAAGGGACTGACCTTGTTCCAAGCCAAGCATGAGGGAGGGGAACAGCCTCTACCAGACACCAGTATTTCCGTGTGTGTGTGTGTGTGTGTGTGTGTGTGTGTGTGTGTGTGTGTGTGTGTGACTGAGCTGATTATTCCCTCCCTTCCTGGAATGGTAGAAGTAAAACCAACTTGCCTTACTGCATTGACCTTTGACCTGGATTTGTGGCTCTCTGGGTCCAGGCCTGGATGCAGATGATGAGGTGCCTGCTGCTGGCTGCCCACACCCTGAGCACCCTGAGACATGTGGCTTCAGTGCCCAGTGTGGCTCTGGAAAGAGCGGGGACACAGCTTGAGATGAGGGAAGCAAGCTGAGCGTGGGAGGTGGCACCTTCAGAAGGGGCGGGTTCTGAGCTCTCTGGAGGTTCTCTCATCCGGGGTTCTGTGACAGCGAGCCTCCTGCTGGCTCTGCTCAGAAAGGCGTGGGGGAATGCACAGTGCACATGGAGGATCTAATCCAGGCTTTCCCTCCACCCCAGATATTTGGGAGATAAAGAGGAGAAACACTGGGGACCCCCTTCCCAGCCCCTCTGCTAATTCCACCTTACTGCTCTCTTCTCCCCACCGCACCCCTGCTCACTGGCTGTTCCTAAAGACATGCAGAGTCCTTAAAAGATGAGCGTCTGCTCAGAAGACATAATCCTGAGAGACTAACAAAAGGAAATGATTTCAAACAAACCTGGTGTTCCTTTTCCACTGGGTGGATGTACGTTTCCCTAGAAGCAACATCTGCGCGTCATTCTCCTGCACGTTCATATCAACATGACAGCCTCTTTCACTGGCATTCGCCCTCACTCAAGGTAGCCTCGTGGACAAACTGGGAGACCTGGTCACCCAGGAAACGGAAAGAAGCATCAGGAGCCCTAGATGAATGCAGGAGTCTGGACCATGCCTCCCTGCTCACAGGGTGTTTGCTGTTCCTGACTCATAGCTACCATGGTTACTGGGGGACAGTTACAAGGTGGAGCTCATCTGTCCCAGTTTCCCAGCATTTCCTGGGTTAGCCTCTAGGTTTCTAGGACGACATGACAGCCCAGGCGAGACTGAGGCCTTTACATCCCACCCTCAGTTCACGGCAAGTCACCTGAACTTGAAAGCATAATTAGTAGAGGGACAGCCATAAGGTTTGTCTCAAGGACTAGGAATGGGAATACTGGTAATAAACCCTGGCACAGTGCGAGGTCGGGCAAAGCCAGCACAGACTCAGACACAGACCTTTGGATGAAAGAATGTCCCTGGGATACGGCAAGCTGGACGGACTCCAGGGATCCTTCTCATAACGTCTCCAGTTGGTTAGATACAACGGTGTTGTTTTATCTCGTTTTTATTATAAAATCGCACCCACATTTCCACTTAGAGAATAAGGATAAAATAAACCTGAATGTTAATCTTCCACCTGTTGCCGACTTCAAAAGGGGAAAATGTAAGCCAGAGAAGAGACACGGATAGCAGTGAGCTCTGTGGCACTGAGTTCATTCCAAATTAAAAATAATGAAGTTGGAGATTTGCAGTAAGAGGGATATGGTGTGTGTCTGTGGGATGTCTACTCAGCCCTCTGAACTGGAGATGCTGAAGAATCCTCGCCTGCCGGGGAATTAAAGGAGGGCACAGCAGAGCTGCAGGGTGCTTGCTTTGTATGAGGGAAAGCCCGAAGGAGAAGGGCACCTTCGTTTCATTTAGCGATTAAATGTCTGTTTCTAGCTTGAGCACAGAGCACAGCCATAATTACATGGAGAGGTGCAGAAATTTAACGTGAACAGAGAAAAAAATGGGAATAAATGCCAAGGAGCTCAAATGGTCCAAAGTGAGAAGAGAGGAAAAGATACAATGTAACGAATAAGAACCATAGAGTAAGACAAGGAAGAAAACCGTCAGGCACATCTGTTACTACACTAAATGTGAACAAGATAAATTTCCCAAGTGAACTCCAGAGGTTGTCAGACTGGGTTTCAAGAAGAATGCAGACTCATGCTCACATTTTCAATATGTCTCTAACTGTGTTGAGAAAAGCTACCAATGACTAAGGGGTAAACAGAAATGAGCAAATGAAATGGGAACATAGTGATGATCATACCAGAGACCTTAGGGGCCATGGCTTTGAACAGCACACAAGCAGGCAGCACTGTCATGAAACTCAGCCTGCCAAGATGGGTCAGTGACCAAGGGCAGATGGACACAGTGACAAGGCGGAAACAAAGACAGGGTGACAACTTCCATTGCAGAAACTAAAACACCCTGGGATATGAAGCCCCATGCAGTTTGTGTCAACGGGTGAGGGACTTCATTGAGAAACTAACTAGAACTTAGTGAGCTGTTCCTCCCATCGTGTGTGAATGACACTATCTTGGGCTTCTCGGGTATCATGGAAAGTACCCAATGCTAGTAGAGGTCCCAGGCAGCTCATTCTGCACAAGGCCCATTTGCTGGCAGACTTGCTCAGGGATACGTGCAGAGAGCACTGTGTTGAATCCTGAAGACAGGAGGGTCCTTAAACTTCAGAGCAATTTCTCCTGCTCATGAGAGAAAGGGCCATCGTTAGCTGTGTTCTTAAATGTGGGGCTCTTTGTCTCCATAGACGTTACCTGCCTTCATGCATAGTCATGTTTGTGAGTTTTATGTAAATTCAATCCCATTTTCCAGTTGACTAGCTGGCCATTTCTATTTGTTTTTTCTGTTTTGATTGAGTCTCCATTGACAGTGGTGCTTACATCCCAGCTCTGTCTCTCCCTAGCCTTTCTCCCGGAGCATTAACTATCACTAAACAAGTGATTAGCTCCACTTGGAGACAGCGGCTTGAAGCTACAGTGAGCCCTGTGACACACCCTTTGTTAAGTGAAGGTTGCTTCGCTGTCAGCAATAACCCATAATTTACCTGCTAGGGCGCTGTGATGCTGTTCTCTTCTGGAAAGTGCTGCCTCTTTCACTCCTAGCCCTGTGGTCCCAGATCTTATTCCAGACCCCATCCAGGAGACCGAGGCAGTGACAGCAAAGTTGTGGGTGGCTCCAAGGACCCCAGCAGCCCAGCAGTGGAGAGCCTGGGACACTCCTTTGGGGCCAGATTGATGTCCAAGCCTGACCTTCGCTTCTAGGAAAAACATGCTGCTTACCACATCATATGGTTGCTGCAACAAACCCCAGGAGAGCAGTGTACTGTGCACAGGTCACCCACTTTCTAGTTAAGCACATAGTCTTGGGAGCTGCAGGTGACTGTACGTTCAGCCCTTGCCAGTCTCCAGGGCCAGCAATTCCCAAAGTTTGGCAACTGTCTGCAGATGGCGCCTCATGAACAGGGAATTCTGGTTCACAAAGCTGATACCATGATGCCACCCACCATGATACTCCTCCACTCCATGCCTACCTTGGGAAAGTACCCTATCCCTAGGGAGAACCCCCAAGCCAGCAGACCCTTCTAGCCTCTCTGCTTCCTCCTTTGACCTAACTTGTTCTCAGATTGTGTCATTGGCCTCAATCTGGGGCAAGTTAAATGTCCCTGGGAATGGCCTTTTGCACGAGACAAAAAAAAAAAAAAAAAGTTCCATCAGAGGCTCTGATCCAGTTGACCTGAGATCGGAGTTCTTAAAGGCTCCAGGGGACTCTGGTGCTCAGCTATGTCTGAGGTTCCCTGGATTCAGGAGAGACCCTGGTGGGTCTCCCAGTGGCTCAAACCGTCTTTGAGTCTCTCCAAGCTTACCTTCATAGTCACATCTCCCAGCAATTACGTTAGTTACTTTTCTGGATCCTGTGATATATGCCTACAAAAGCAACTTAGGGAAAGAAGGAAGGATTGATTTTGGTTTGAGAGGGCAGTTTGTTGTGCTGAGGCTGTCCTGGAGGCGGGAGCAGAGACAGCTGATGTTAGGTCTACAGTCTCTAAGAAGCAGAAGGAGATGACTGCTTCGTATGATCTGGCTTCTTCCTTTCTACTCAGTTCAAGATACCAGAGTGCAGTATGGTACCACTCACCTTTGCAGTGGATTTTTTTTTAATTTTTATTTATTTATTTATTAAAGATTTCTGTCTCTTCCCCTCCACCGCCTCCCATTTCCCTCCCCCAATTAAGTCCCCCCCCCCCCGAGCCTGAAAAGCAATCAGGGTTCCCTGTCCTGTGGGAAGTCCAAGGAACCCCCACCTCCATCCAGGTCTAGCAAGTTGAGCATCCAAACTGCCTAGGCTCCCACAAAGCCAGTGCGTGCAGTAGGATCAGAAACCCATTGCCATTGTTCTTGAGTTCTCAGTAGTCCTCATTGTCCGCTATGTTCAGAGAGTCCGGTTTTATCCCAGGCTTTTCCAGACCCAGGCCAGCTGGCCTTGGTGAGTTCCCAGTAGAACATCCCCATTGTCTCAGTGTGTGGGTGTACCCCTTGCGGTCCTGAGTTCCTTGCTCGTGCTCTCTCTCCTTCTGCTCCTGATTTGGACCTTGAGATTTATGTCCGGTGCTCCAATGTGGGTCTCTGTCTCCTTTCATCGCCTGCTGAAGGTTAATATTCAGGAGGATGCCTATATGTTTTTCTTTGGGTTCTCCTTATTTAGCTTCTCTAGGTATTTGCTCTACGATGTTCATAGCAGCATTGTTTGTGATAGCTAGAACCTGGAAACAACCTAGATGCCCTTCAATGGAAGAATGGATGAAGAAAGTATGGAATATATACATATTAGAGTACTACTCAGCAGTAAAAATCAAGGGCTTCTTGGATTTTGCATGCAAATGGATGGAAATAGAAAACACTATCCTGAGTGAGGTAAGCCAGACCCAAAAAGAGGAACATGGGATGTACTCACTCATATTTGGTTTCTAGCCATAAACCAAGGACATTGAGCCTATAATTAGTGATTCTAGAGATGCAGTGGATTTTTCCTCCTTCACAGGATTGTCTCCTAGGCGACTCCAAACCTAGTTCAGCTGACGGTGAAGGGTGACCCTTACAGCAATGCCTTTCTCCTTATTCACAGGCATAGTACGATCTGTGTGCGAGGCAGTTAGTCACACACAAGAGAACTCTTTGGGGAGGACACAGCACTGGAGGTGACAGCTGCACAGAGGGGCCACTGTAGAGACACATGCCAGGCACAGAAGCCAAGAAGAGGGGCTCCTGTGGTGACTGTGGACAGCAGGGAGTTGACCCTGTGAGGATGGAGATGCCACCGCACAGGCTGCCCAGGAAGACATGCACTATGCACTTCATCTTCTATGTTTGACTTTACCCAGCCTCCTTATCTGGAAGCATATAGAACCTCAAGAGAAGGCAACCAAACCTTCTCTGACAACCTCCAGCTAGGCAGGCAGCATATTTCACCTGGGGATTCTCCTTCCCAGGATGGTAACTGCTAAACTTTATGGCAGGTGCCAGATCTAGAAGAAAGGCCCACCAGCTACTCTCTGAAATCTCAAACCTCCAGAAAGCTAAGGTCTCAACTGAGTCTCTCAAACAAGCTGTGAAGTCCAGATCACAGCACCTCCATCTGCAGTCTCATTTGGAAATGGGTTTGGGGTAGATTTGGAGTAGGACCCCGCCCCTGTTCCATGTTAGGCTTCTCTGATCCTTTCACAAGGATGCTGTCCTTCCTGATGGTTCAAGGGTGGGGCTACCTTAGTGGTCCCTTGGCATATCTAGGCGACTTTCGGTGCTCTGGTGGTATCCATTGGTGACACTTGTGTCCACTGAAAAGACCTTTGGCATTCCTTGGTGACCTTTAGTGTCCTTAAGCAACCTTTGGTGCCCCTTGGCATCCCTTGTCTTCCCTCAGTGACCCCCGGTGGCTCTTGGAAACCCTCGGCTGCTGTACTCACTGTTTTGTGTCATCGTATGGAATTTCCCTTTTGTGTATCACCCACCATGGACTAGAGCCCCCATTCCACATCTGCCACAAACCCACTTCCAGAGAAGGACACAGTTGGAGATGGAGGTGCTGTGGTCTGGACTTCACATCTTGCTGGAGAGAGTCAGTTGAGACCTTAGCATTCAGGAGGTCTGAGATTTCCGCGAGTAGCTGATGGGCCTTTCTTCTAGATCTGGCATCTGCCATAAAGCTCCCCAGCTACTGCCCGGGGAAGGAGACTTCCCAGGGTGAAATATATACCGCCTGCCTGGCTGGAGGTTGTCAGTACCAGAACCTTCCACCAGAGCCTGAGATCTGAGCACCCTGCCTGCGTTCTCTGTTCTTAGAGGACACAGATGACCTCTGCCCAGAAAGAGAAACCTCTGGACATTATTCCAAGGAATTCTAGGGCCAAAGACAACTTAAAGCCAAGTGCTAGATCCAAGGCCTTTGTGTTCTGTTGTCTCGCTCCACTGGCCGGACAGTGCAGGGGGTGGGAGGTGGGAGGGCAGCAGGCACTTGAGAGGTATTCCCAGCTCTTCCATTACCTTGATGGTGACCTTGTGAAAGCTCCCCCCAGCACCCCAAATGATTTCATCTCCGTCTTTAAAGTGCAGGTGGCTGTCACACAGATTTGTTTGCTCAGGTCTGGTTTTGTAAATCTCGCAGGGAAAGTGCCAGGCAGCTGTGGAACATTGTCTTATTAATAACCTCACGTTGGCACATGCTCACCCACGTCTCCTACTTCCTATGAATATTCTACTGAAGGGAAGGAGTATGTACAGTCACAGTGTCTGCTCTCCTCTGTCTTCCCTGTGGTCACACTGTCCCCGGGCAGCCTACACTTTCCTCCTTCCCCGTCAGAGCCCGAGCCTGGCTGTGACATCATACAGAAGCGTCTCTCCCCGTTGTCGTGGTCAGCGTAGGACTGAGGGCTCAGGTCACAGGCATTTACTATTCCTCAGTTCTCCAGGATGAAAGTCTAAGACCGCACTGGTCAGCTCTTTCTGGCCAATGGATGACCATCTTCCAGTTGCGTATGTGTGGCAGCGAGTGCTGGAGAGACAGAAGCCCTGTGTTGTCTTTTTACACTGGCCATGTACTCCATCAGGAGGACCCCATCCTCCCGTGACCTCACTTCAGCCTGATCATCTCTCAAAGGCCCTGCCATCGCACGGCATTCCTTGGAAGCTGGGCTGCCCATGTGCAGACCTAAAGGGGATGCAGGCACTGGCCAGTGAACTTCCTAAGCCTAGGATTGTTTTGTACCAACCTGCCTAAAAACACTGCTACCCCTTTTGGTGGCATGTTGGGGTCTTTGAGGCAGACCTAGGGACGTCAAGACCTCTGGTTCTTAGGGGTGGACACCTGGTGTGGACACAGCTCAGAGCTTTGGAGTCCAGTTCTGAGCAGTAAAAGGTAAGCGTTAGGCCTGCCTAGGTCTGGGTGGCCTGGCTCATCAACTGAGTTCTCAACACACCAGGGGCCATGAGGGGTCCTGACTAGGTGAACAAAAGGCCCTGGGCCTCTGTCTAGGCCTGTTCTGAGTTAGAGTGAGGTATAGAGTACTCCACATTGTCACTGAGACCCCAGCATAAGGGAGCCTCAGGAGGTAGCCCTGCATCCTCCCTTACACCAACATCCTTGTCTAATTCATGTTCCTCACACAAGTCTCTTGTCATCTTGGGAACAAACAAAAGCATCTCATACCAATGTCATACTTGTCCACTGCATCCCAGAACCCAGACAGCATCCATACCTCGTATCCTTAGGCAGACAGCAGCCTCAGGACTCAGCCTCGGCAGCCAGTGCCCCATAGTTCCTGGCAGCACATAGTGCCAGTTTTACATACTGCTAACCCATATCACCAGACAATTAGACTTCTCAAACCCTGTGCTTCCCACTTTGCAGTGGTTAAAGCATGAAGACGGGCAGGCACACTCTGGAGCCCTCCAACAAAAGAAACAAGCCTCTGCCAACCATCTACAGATGCTGGACTCCCTTCTACTCCATTGCAGTATTTCTGCAGCTGCCTACCCCAGTGTGAGAGAGCCTGTAGCTGCTTCAGGTCCTGTCCTTCCACCCTCGAAGCCTGGTAGCCTTTTGTTCTTAAAGTTGGATCTCTTGGACAAGATCAAATGCAACAAAGTTGCAAGGAAAATCGGATGTCTCAGGAACTTTTTCCTACTAGAGGTATTCACCTCCCACAAAACAAACAAACAAACAAAAAAAAAACTCATCCAATAATTTACCCAGCCTTCCCCAATATGTTCCACAGCCCTTACAGAACATTAAATGGTGCTTGGTGCCAATGTATTCTAGATTATGAGGAGCCCAGTTTTGCACCCCAGAAGATGTAGAGCAGCCCTGGAAAGCTTTGAATCTGAGGGATGGAATTCCTCCATCACACATCTCAGTGATGGAGAAGCAGATGGCTTTTTAAGTGTGGTGTTCTCAGGGAAGGGGCTCAAGGGTTAATTTGGTGCTTGACTCATTGAAACTGCTGAGTGCAAGGAGAACCCCGCGCTGATCAGATGATTATTCTCACAAGGGCAACAGCTGAAAGTTGATCTGGCCCACCAGGTAATCAGGGGAAGCCGGAGCCTCGAAGAGCAGAACGGCTCCACGAGATTCTATTACTTGTCGTCTTTCAAGCATTAGAATGAGATTATAGTAACCCTAAACTGACTGAAAACAGAAATCTGGCTGGCTGTCAAGTTCATTGTGTGTGGCTTTGTCACAGTCCAGATCCAGTTCCCCTGAACCTGCGGCAGCGATGTGGGAAGAAGGTTTCAAAGAACGCTGGACACCCTCTGGGGCGAGCTCTCACAAGCACACTTGCCTGACCGCTGTGCCCTGTTCGCTTGGGGAAACTTTTGAGGCTCGTTCCTTGTCACTTGGGATTTAGAACCTTATGAAATGATGTAGCCCCAGTTTCCCCGCCCCCTATCAGCAGCAGGCTTTCCATGTGTCCGGGATGCACACTATATGAATGAGACGGCACTAGTTCACACACCCACACTGACCTGCACCCTGAAAATGTAAGCAACGATTTTGGGGGAAGCCTCGGCTCCAAACGGTGGCATGGAAAACTCTTTCGGTCCTTTTTTTTTGTAGGTTTATTTTTATTGTTTTTAATTCTGTGCAGAGACATGTCTGTCTGTGGGTATGTATATGCACGTGCGGGCACCTGTGGAGGCCAGAAGCATCGGATCCCCTGGGCCTGGAGTCACAGGCAGTTGTGAGCTGCCCAGCGGTGGGTGCTGGAACAGAACTCAGGTCCTCTGGAGAAGCAGCAAGTGCTCTTTACTGCTGGCCATCGCTTCAGCCCCTCCGTTACTCTTAAAGATGCTTGTCCCACCAGAAAGGTGTCTTTCTCCTTGTTCCTGTTGGGCCGCTTGGCTGCATCATCGCCATACGGTTGGTTTAAGTGTGAGCTGCTCCTTCGCATATCCCACTGCTGTCTATTGAGCACACGCTGGTGCTGCTTCTGTGATTTTCTTTGGCATCTATCTCGGTGGCTTCCATGAACGCATGCTCCCCGGGACTGGAAAATAAAGCAAGAGGCTCCCCAAAGTCCTGTGCCAGCAGGGACTCTGGGGCCTGCCTGAGGGCCACAGCAGATTCTGAGCATGACGTTGCTCCACTGTGTTAGCTGGGTCTCATGCTGGGGTGGCTGTTCTCCTCAGCAAGCAGGATGGCAAACCCAGTCTTGAAAACCCTTTGGTCTTTAGGAACTGGCTTCACATAACCTTTGGCCTCTGCTCCCAGGGTCCTCCCCTATGAGGGCTATCTAACACCTTCAAGTCTTTCTAGTTTAGAGGCTGTTTTTTTACTTACACTCATGAAGGATTGCCACGCACCGCGCCCCCGTGTCTGCGCTCAGTGCGCTATTACCCAGTTTGCCAGCTTCAGGCAAGGGGGCTGGAGGTTAAAATACACAGACACACACAAACAGAGAGACAGCGACACGGGTCATCCTCAAATTCCCCAAGAATGCCCCCTTTATTGTGTTCAGGGGCAGATTATATAGATAGCCATGCCCCAGCCAAACCCACCAGAAACCACTCTCCTGCCATCAGGAACTCCCGAAGGTCTCGTGCTCAGAGCAGCTGTAGGCACTCAGATCAGGGGATTACAAGAAATTCGGGATCTGGCGTCTCACTGCTCCCAGCAAAGGATGTTGGCTGCCTCTAGAACAAGTGTCAAGGGGATCAGACCCTCCTGATGCATGAACCTATGCTGTGGTCTCAGTCCTCCTGAGGGACCAAGAGACTCCAGGAGCTTGGGAAGTGGAGGCCACCTGAGTCTGGATGGCACCTCTTTTCCAGAAAAGGAGACCTGTTACTCATACTACTAGACCCCAGGAAGAGGTGAGCTGAGATGGTTAGGACTGTGGCAACCTTTGTAGAACTTTCTCTCAGGCAAGGACTTGCAAGGACCTGAACTTGGTGTGCTGTCTGTGAAATGTGAACAAGTCCCACCATCTTGTCCTATCCCCTGGTCCTCATTCTCTTGCTAGATATCCAGTTCCTCAAAGGAGACAGTGCTGGAAGAAACACTCTGCCTGGGTTCACAGGACCGCAGTGGTGCATTAGGACAGCGGTACCTGGGGAGCCACTTGGCCTGGGTGTATAGGACCGCGGTGCCTGGGGAACCACTCTGCCTGGGTGCTTTAGGACCGCAGCAGGACACACACTCACTGACCTCCCTGGAGCACAAGTCTGTTGCTGAACTGGAGGGAGCCCAGGCTCAGAGCAAGTGTCCGCACCCACTTATTGAACGTCAGAGACTCTTCCTAGTGGGAGGGGGCAGCAGAGTGCGGAGGGGAAGGGTTTGTCAGGGAGGGCAAGGCCTGGTGTCTGATTAGGTTTGCCTCCACCGCTTCTGTCCTTCAGGAAAGGCCACCAACAGGGTAGGTGATAGATTCCGCTTTCCCTGCCCAGCTTTCTTCCCCACTGTGTCTGAAGAGCTGGCAGCTGCTTTCCATTCCCCGCTGATGGGGCGCAGCGAGGAGAAGCCTCGGGGTACCTCCCTCAGTGTCTGAAGAAGTAGGGTCTTGAGGGAGGTTTCCCTCTGCCACTGGCTGCTGTCCTGACTCCACTGTGTGGATCACCTCAGGGCCCTGAGGAACTGGTTTTATTGACTCCCTGACACCTCCAGGGCCCGGGTGCAGTGAAGGGAGGAGTGGCCTCTCCCCCAGCCAGGGTGGGCATCACTTCCTACTTAATAAATGCCCTGTTACCACCACTCAGAACAACAATAGCAGTTCTGTTGACTTCCTCACAGCTCTGCCCATCGCCCAGCAGGGCAGTGACTCTCTCCTCTGTGGGGAGCACGGGCCACCTTGTAAAGGTGGCACGGTGGAATCAGCCACCCAGTTGTTAGCTGCGGAAGTACAGGGACGGTTGCCCAGGTTTCCCTTCCCACGTAGAATGGCCACTCCAGGTGCCTCTGTCACCCAGGAGAAGCCAAAGGAGCATCCCATGGTGAACGGGCAGAGCTGGGCAGCTCTGCTCTCTCCACAGCTGTGGATGTATCCTGTCCTAGCGGAATCACTCAGCCCCACAGTGTGTGGTATTGTGATCTGTAGCAGAAATCAAGCGCCCACAAACGCCCAGTGTGGAACACAGTGTGAACCTCACCCCAGCTTTGGGGAGGAGCCACAAGGAACGTGAGCCCTGTGGGGGATGGAGTCGTCTGAGGGAAGCCTCTCAGAACTCTGGACAGGATAGGTGCAGATGTGGGGTGCGGGTTTGTGGCAGGAAGCTGGACAGCGAGTGAGGCTACTGCAAGACAAGGTGCTCGGGGGTCCTGCTCTCTGGGGAAGGAAGCCACAGAGCCCTGGGGGATGCGGGAGGGTAGAAGGTGGTCATCAGGCTGCTTGGAGGACCAAGAGTGGTACTCTTTCATAGCACAGCAGTCTGAGGAGCCGGCCTGGCCTGTGTGGCCAGCCTCCCTTCTCCATCCCATGGAGCTGGCAGGCATCATATAGACGCAGCAGCCCAACGAGGAGGGGCTCCTTCCTCTTGCAGATCGCACCTGCTCTATGGAGTTTCTTCCCAATGGACCTTACTCTTCTCTGGCAGGAAAATTTTCAGCTCCCATGACCCAAGGCAGAACACCACTGGGAAAGATTGCGCTAGATTCAAAAGGTTTTGGGCATCCGAACATCAGAACCCAGCACTTGGACATGGTCATTACAATCCTGTATCCTTAAGTTAGTGACAAATATTCTGTTGCATTGATTGTGAAGTAACTCACTATTCAGATGCTGACATCAGCATGCCTGTGGTCATTTGGTGACAAGTGGTGGTTGCTGACTTGTGTGTGCTTTCGACTGGAGTCCGAATAGAGGAAGGTTAACTACAGAGACATCTGCATGTGGGTGTGGCTGCCCATCCCGGGTCAGACAGCAGTGTCAGGCGTGACTCAGTCACGGGGAAGCAGTACTACGAGGCTAGAGGTGGACCAGCAGAGCAGGGACGTTTGTCCCACCCACCCGCAGTGACAGGCAGGCTCCAGCAAGCTTCTGACAGCCAGGAGCAGACAATTTGATCATCAGAGTATAGCAGCAGCAATGCAACTCAATGCATATGTTTAAGTCTATGAGTTCTTAATTAAACTGAAAAATAATTGGTGCCAGTGGAAGACGCTAATGAATGATTCATTATCTTAACAACCAGTAAATAAAGAGAAGATATCAACTACTTATCCCGCCTCCCCAATATAAACTACACAACTCGTAACCAGACTTAAAATATCTGGAAAATTTTTTTATTAAGGTGGTTAGTGGAGGAGAGTCGGTGGTGGCCTTAGGGTTTGGCCTTGCTGCAACCTGAAATGTCATCACGTGTCCCGAGATGCTGAGCCTGAGGGCATTCACAGCATAAAAGGGATGGGTTGTCTCAGAACCTTCAGAAAGTCTTCCTACCCTCTCTACCCCCAAGAGAATCTGGCCAGCCCCAGACCCCCATCCAATCACAGTTCAGAGGAAACACAGAGGAGAAGAGGCTGGAGGCACTAGGGAAAGCGAGCCCTGGGTACCTGGCCTCAAGGATGGCTGATGGACAGATAGATGGCTACTTCCCCAACAGTCATCAGAAGGAGAGAGGGAGAGCCAAGGGATGGCAAGTGAGACCTGCAACTTCAAAGTCAGGAAACATTTGGAAGCACAGTCGTGCGAGTCTTATTTTTATCTTGACTTGAGTTAAAAGGCAAATTGAAAGGGGGGAAATAAAAGTATTATTAGCAATATGACAGTTGACAGAGAAACAAACCAGCGCTGATTAGGTATTCTGTGGTGCTAGTGAATTAGTGTTAATTTTCACATAATCTCAATTTTAAAGAGAGAATCCTTTTTTGAAGATTCATTCCAAAATCTTTATGTACAGTCTTATACATTTGGGGTTTGCTGGGGGTGGGGTATGGAATCAGCTAGAACGGCTGGTTGTTGGCACTGGGCAGTGGGTGCAAGGCCGCTCATCCACAGAGTCCTCTTCACTCTTGCAGGCTTGACTGAGTTTTTAAATGAAACACACACACACACACGTGCATGCACAAACGCTTGGACACACATGTATAGATACACAGGCAGTTACAGGCTCACGGGCTCAGACAAGGATTACTTCCACAGCACGATTGTTCTGTGTGTGCCGTGTTCTGGAGTGCACACACGCTCGACATAAACACACCCAGGTATACCGTCGGCTCATGTCCTTAGGCATACATGCTCCGATAGTGAAACCCATGGTATGATTGCTTTCCCTGGTGAAGATAATGCACTCGGGAGCCAGCGAGGAAAAAACACGAGGCACAAAGTTGTGCTGCGAAGTTTAGGAAACTTTGGGAGGTTACAGTTTGACACGCTCAGATCTTGCCTTTAACAATGACAGAACGCTACACAAAAACACGGCGCTTCCTCCGGTATTGGGTCTTTATCTTGTCTTGACAGATTATTGCTGGTTAAATTGTAGAGCTGACTTAAAGGCAGGACTCTTCAACGGAGTCAGAAATTAAGGCTTCACCAAATGGTAATAAAGCTATTAAAAATGCAAACAGCAAACAGCTACCCTGTGCAGGTTAGACAGCTAATCCAAACTAGCAGTTTAAAAAGCAGAGCAATTACACTTTTATTTAAATGCAAGGAATATGAGCAAGAATAGAATGAGGAGCCTTGTTTAAATGCATTCTTTTGAATATTTATTAGAAATAATACATGTAGTTAAGCCACTTATCTGATTTCAACGAACAAGTAAAATGCAAAAGATCAATTTTCATAATTATAGCAAAGAAGTCTGTCTTTCATAAAAATCTCATTAATAACACCATTATTACTGAAAAAAATATCTCGGTATTATTATTGTTATTCTAATTATCAGCAAAATGCTACTGATAATGTTGTCATAAAATTTCCTTTTAGTATCCTATTAAGAGAGACCGACTAAGTAGTGGTTTAAGTTCAATCTAGACCCTAAGTGGCAGCATAAAGATCTTCTTTGTGTGTTTGGGAAATACATTCTGTGTATAATTACAGAGATCACTATGAGTTTGGCAAACAGGGCCTTATGAGGATGTATAGGTCCGGACGTGGTTGTGTAGCCACATGCCTGTGCGGGTGTGCACATCCTCGGAGCGCTGTGCTGTGCTGTGCTGTGCTGTGCGGGACGGTGGTGGGCGCTGTGCTGTGCGGGGCGGGGCAGTGGTGGGTGCTTGTGGGGCCCATGCCATCATCCTTTAACAAGATATGTCTGCTAAGTGGCCGAGAGGGGAAGGTGCCAGTAACGTTAATGTGTGTGTGAGGTTTTGCCTCATTGCTAGGTCATGTTTGTGCTTCTCTGAAGTCTTATCAGGAGACCGGTCCCTGATAGTGCAGGAAAAGTTCTACTGCAGGCTCTTGTAACCCAGGGTTCCCTCTCAGGGTCCCACGGGAGGAGGCGGCACTCACTCCTTGATTCCTGACAGTTTAGCTGAAGTGAGACAATGGCTAGCCCAAATCTTGGCAAATATTGCTTCAACAACACAAAATACAGCAGAAAGATCCCGAGGCTTCTGTGTACATAATGAGAAGTATTAAATAGGGGGAAGGATTTGAAGCAAAATTAACTATGCGGTTATTGTTGAGATTGTTCTCAGTTCCCACACCAAAAAACAAGCCAAAACAAAAAAACCCAAAAAAACAACCCACATGATGCCACAAACTCCAGTGTCTTTGTTTTCTCCCACCCCAGCTCTTGGGTGCACGGGCAGGGGACAGAGGAGTGCAGCGCCCTGCCTCTTGACAGGAGCGCCTTCTTCCTGTCTGGAGACCCACAAAGAAGCTGGTGATGCCTCCTGTGCTCGCCAGCACTCGGGGATGCTACAGTTGACTGATGAAACAAACAAAAAGTAAAGCACTTAATTTAATACCTGCGTGCGAGCATATTTAAATATCACTGTGCTGGCATGAATAAAAGCTTATGAATACGTAAAGCAGCCAAATGCTGAGCCCTGTTTAGAGTCAAAGCTAAAGGATTGCTTTGAATTGGAACAAATAATAATTTTTGACAATGTAAAGGAGTGGAAATAGCCACAATGAAGGAAAAGCCTTATTTTTAACTTTTCTTATTTGTGTGTCAGCTCACAGCTGAATACATTAAAAAAAATTCTGGAAAGAAGAGGTCACCTTGGGTTCCTATGAGGCCTGTCATGGCCACTCTGAGGATAGCGGTAAGGAAGCATCAGAGGGCTGCACCTTCGGGGGGATGTGTGCAATTCCGGGGTGTAGATTGGTTGAAGCTGCAGATGACATTCTTCTCTAGAGGAAGGTAGCTCCTCTCAGAAGCTTCCAGAACTCTCATTGTTAATATGGGCAGAGGGGACCTCAATGGGCGAGGCAAGGGATCTCCTTATTCCTGGGGCAGCCTTCCACCCTGTCAAGCAGTCCCTACACACAGCTCAGCTGCAAGGAGCCCTTGGTCTGAGAAGACACCATAGACAGTTGCATGGTAGAATAAAGATTTCCTGGATCCCGAGTGGAATCAGGTACCCCCATGTATACCTAATGACCCTAGGTCAACAAGTCAGCCCCCAGAACCACCCAAATCCAGGACTCATGACCTCTGAGTGTGCAGCTCTTTGTGGTCTCCTGCTCCACAGGCAAAGCTCTCGTCTCTGCTAGAGGAAGAAGAGATGTGGACGCTATACACAGTGCAGGAGACTGTACTGCCGCAGGATCCGCTCTGGGCTGGGGAGTCCTGGGTGGATGGATAACCTGAAGGAGGGTGTGGGGGTCAGCTAAGACCTGAGGGACAAGGACACAGTCTGATTGGGGGAAAAGGAGCCTAAGGCAGCTGGGAAGTCTCTCTCCAGAAGGCCCCTCCTGGTCTGTTCCAGGGAAGCACACGGGGAGGTAGTCTGGGAGGGACCCCGTGACCAGGAGGTGTGAAGGTTGTGGAAACCGGGCAGGAGAAGAATGGCTGATGGGAGCATCCCACAGGCCGAGACCTGGGTGGGGGAACAGGGGTTGAGATCCATGGTAGCAATGCAGTTTGAGGGCACCGAGACAGGAGCCAGACAGCAAGGGAAGCAGCCGAGGCAGGCATGCTGAGGAGCTCAGCTTCGCCCTCAACATATGCTCAGTGAAAACAACTCCACGCCCTCACACCTGGCACTGGGTAGTGGGCACTTCTGTAGACCAAACACAGCTTCTGAGGCCATGGCTTCTGTGGCTGGCGGGGAGGGAAAGATGGCCTTCTGATGTCTCTCTGCCACACACACCAGATGGCCACAGGTCTTTGTGGCAGTTGTCCCATATGGTGGTATCCAAGACAGCTGCAAAGGATTGGGGAAAGGGCCTGACCCTTCTATGGTGCCTTGAAGGAATGCTATCTAAGCAAGGACAGGAACGCTAAATGTGAAAGATGGTTTCTGCTCTGGGATGGACCCGAAGGAGCCTATGCGTTGAAGGCTTGAGGTCTCAGGGTATCGCTATTGTAGTTGGTAGAACCTTTAAGAGGTATGGGCTAGTGTTAGGTCTTAAGTCAATGGGAGCGTGTCTTCAAGGTGATATTGGGAGCCCAATTTTCCTCTTTCAGCTTCCTGGCCACAGTGCAGGGAGCAGCTGTGTTCTACCGTGTGTTCTACTCTGACCATGATGCTTTTTGCTTTGCCTGAAGCCCAAAGCTACAGACCAACCTACCATGGGATAATACTTCTGAAACTATGGGCCAGAATAAGTTTGTTAGGTTGATTTTCTCCAGCATCCTATAGCAATACTTGAAATATGGAAAAGTAACCAACCCATTTCTCCCATCTTCTTTTATTTATTTATATTTATTTATTTATTTGGATTTTTTGAGACAGGGTTTCTCCGTAGCTTTTTGGTTCCTGTCCTGGAACTAGCTCTTGTAGACCAGGCTGGCCTTGAACTCACAGAGATCCGCCTGCCTCAGCCCCCCGAGTGCTGGGATTAAAGGCATGCACCACCACCGCCCGGCTCCCATATTCTTTTAAAAATAGCTTACAAATAATTTTGATCAGTGCTGTTGAACTGGGTTGTCTCCGTGCCTGGCATCATCAGTCTGTGGCCCCAGTTCCTGTCTGTCATGGAATGATGGTTCTACGAAGGGCATGGGAAAACAAATGACTAAAAAAAAGCAAAAATGATCCAAGCTTGGCCGTCTCTGCCAGCTGAGTTGGAGTATATTGTTATCTATTTATTAGTATTTCCTTGAGAGATTGCTCTAGACACCTGGAGTTCTTCGTGTCAGAGTCTACCTGTTTCCCCGTCTGAGGAGCAGGCTAGCTGCGAGGAAGACATGAGCCAGGAGGAACCTGGTGGTAGCTGGGATACATTCTGCCTGACAGCCCGCCATGCTATGAATATGCTTAGTATTGACTGACAAGGGAGGCTCATTTCTGCTTCTGGTCACCCAGTGTCCCCAGGACTGTGTTCAGCACTGGGACACCTTCATTTATACCCTGACACCAAAACGCCACCAAAACGCCACTGTGCCTCTTCTTTTTAGGGAGCACTGCTCCTCATACATGGTTACTGGGACATTCAGAATAGAGAGAAGATATAGTTAGTACTCCTCTTGGGGCATCAAAGTCAGAGGAAGATGGATTGAGGCTGCTCACCTTGGCCAAGAGCTGTGGAAAGTTCCTCCAGAATCCGACCAGCTGTGACTTCCTTGGCATTAAACCAACATTTTATCTGTCCCTGGGCAGTTACACTAGTAAACACTAGGGGCATTTTTATCGAGAGCGGTTGTTGTTTTTTTTGTTTTGTTTTGTTTTTTGTTTTTGTCTTGCTAGGTCCCTCAGGCAGGCCTCAAACTCTATAAAACCTGGCAATCCTCCCATCTCTGCCTCACAGAGAGCAGATTGGAGGCCATCATGCCTGCCACAGGTGGAGCTTGTGAAAGTCTGATAAAAGCCAGGCAGGTGAGCCTAGGAAACAGTCTAGCAGCCTGGGAGCCTGTTTGCTCTGCACCATGCCATGGTCCGTGTGTCTTGGCCTTGGAAACATGACTGGGAGCGGCAGGAGACAACGACAAACACAAACAATATAAGGCTGGGATTGGACGGGCCTCGCACACAAATGGAGGTGCACGAGCATCCTGGATGCTCCACACATTTATTGTTTAGCATGAATGAGGATGTGGGCTAGTTCATCTCAGCAGGGGAGCGGTCTTAGGTGGGCATGATCGTGCAGTCATCCCGAAGGAGAAAGCTGGATGATGCAGTCAACACTTTGGGCAGGTGCTGCTTTTAGTTAAATGTCAATCATTTGTTAACATCGATACTAGGACTGGAGGAAAAGTATGCTATCCCCGTGATCTGAAATCCTTGTGTCCTTGACATGGCCGAGCTCATGTCAATGATACACGTTCACATTCACATTCGGGGCTCCATCTACTCCCACAACATCTCCTCTTCTAAATAAGGCACTTGGCAGTCTGGCTCCTTCACTTGCATGTATAATGCACACATACGCACACACACACACCACTCTCCAAGCAATGTACCTAGCAACCTTGGACAACTGCCCCACCCCCACTTATTCTATTTGTGCACCCCTCTTGAACAATAGTAAGAGTCTATTCTTTCCTAGTCACCATCAAACTTGGTGTGTATTCAAATAGATTGTCTACGCATGCAGGTATGAAGAACAGAGGGTCAGTTCAGCCTGAGCTGGTCTTGCCTATGTGTGCAGAAAGACAGACTGTCCTCAAGGTGAACTTAATCATCCTGTATTTATCGTCTTATGAATCAGATGCCTTATGGGAAAGGTCATGTAACAAAGGTCTCCATGATCTAAACTTGTCAGTCAGAATGGAGAACCCACTCAGTCAGATGACTCAGCAGATCAAGTATTTGCTGCCAAGTCTGACGACCTGATTGGGATCCTAGGAACACGTGTGGTCGTAGGAGAGCCCTGATTCCTGTAAGTTGTCCTTTGACCTCCACACCCTCATGGGGACACACCTGAATCCCAACATACAAACATACTCAAGCACACTCAAAATAAATACAAAAAATAAAAATAAAAATTACTTTAAAAAGTCATTTCTTCTCTTGATCCTTATAAAAGGAAACCCCAAACAATGATGAGGGCCTTTGAATCTCTTCACTCATATGCCCACTCCTCTTAACTTTTCTTCTTTTTTCATTTTTTTGAGACAGGGTTTCTCTATGCGTAGCTCTGGCTGTCCTGGAACTTGCTCTGGAGACCAGTCTAGCCTCAAACTCACGGGGATCCTCCTGCCTCTGTCCCCCAAGTGCTGGGATTAAAGGTGTGTGCTGCCTCCACCCACCTTTGATTTGGTTGAGAATTTTTTCTATGGCTTTGTCTAGCAGAAATTCCCTTCTACTTTGGCAAATCCATGTTAGTCTTCATTTGGATTCCTTGAGAAAGAGGCTATGAACTTGGGAACCACTGGAAGAGTGATAACCAGAGAGAGGGCTTTGAAAACCCTTAAAGACCAGAGGAACGGCTTTATTTCATTTCTCCTGCGTTCATGCACAGAGACGTCTCCAGGTGTCTCCTGGCCCACCAGCAGAATGGCCCAAGAAGACCTTGAGAAACACTTTTACAGGTAGCTTGGGACTGGTTGTAGAACAGAACTCTCTCAACTGCTACTGCTGCTGTTGCCTCTGCTTCCCCCCTCCTTCCCCCTCCTTCTCTTCTTCTCCTCACTGTCCCTGTTATTTGGGGGCCCCAACTGAGCTGCAGCCTGGTCACACTGGTGCTTGCAAGTTGGATCCTACACACACCTCATCTTTCCCTGTTCAGTGTGTCTATGGGTGCGGCCGTGTGCTCGGGCAATGGACTTTCTTTGCACAGCAAAGACACTGGAGCAATGTCTTGCATTAAGACAAGGGACCGTGGTGATTTTGCTGGCTTTACTGAACAGCCTAGCTGACCATGGAAAGACCAATGTTGCAAACAGCCTGTGTGTCCATGGTAACAAGCGGTTCAACATTAACTTTTCAGGATCTAAAGGAGGTAATTGCTTTCTTCTCTACATTTGTACAGTTCATAATAGCAATAATACTGTCCCACCCCTAGGTCAGACAACTCCCGGTGACTAATGACCAAGCGGCCGTTTTCATTTATGTGTTTTTTCTTAAGGGCCTTTGATTTCACCCCAGGATTTTAGACTCCTCTGGCTACTTGCTAACTGCCAGAAAAAAAAGTCCCTGTAGGTCACGATTGCCTCCACACTCTGGGTTTTAAAACACAGAGCACCCTGCTGTGTGGCCCAGGCCTGCTCCCTGTGTTTATGAGGATGGTTTAAGCACCTCTGAGAGACAGCATGCACTGTGGCGGACAAGAAAGGAGTAAGTCCTGTTAACAGCCATGGGGCTTGCCTGCATTGCAGTGATGTCGGCCCTCGGATTCCACAGTGGAAAGGGGGAGCGCCTTCTCCCGGCTCATCCATCACCCATAACGTACAAGGTAATTTCAACTCTCTGACCACACGTGGAGCATGGACCACCATCAGGTGTGTGCCAAATGGGAGCCAGGGGGATGCCTTCCTTCATCAAGAAGGCTGTGTACCACGACGAGGCACACACTCCTCTGCTGGACTGAGACAGCACTGACATGCACTTGCAGTCTTTGGAAGGGAGCCACCAGGATGGCAAGGAATGGAGAATCCTGTTGCTGAGCCCGCAGAATCCTGCAGAATGTTGTCTGCACAGGTACAGAGATCCTGAGACAGGCTGGATTTTTTTTTTTTAAAATCTCATTGCTGTATCAGCCAATGCAGTCCACACTGCGCTCTCTCTCTCTCTCTCTTTCTCTCTCTCTCTCTCTCTCTCTCTCTCTCTCTCTCTCTCTCTCTCACACACACACACACACACACACACACACACACACACACACACACACACTCCTTAAGCTGCTTGAAAGGTCAGGGTCGCTGTCTGCTTGCGGATAAGCCTCAAGGGAGATGGAGCAGATAGCTTTCCCCTGTGCAGACACCTGGGAGATCTGCAGCTCTTGTTTTTCCCTTAAAAAGAGCCTCAATCTTTGAGGTTGACAGTGGGCCTGGTAAATCTCCCGACTCCCAGCAGGATTTGAGATGGTTTGAATATGAAGTGTCCCCTACAGGCTCAGGAGTTGAATGCTTGGTCCCTAGCTGGTGGCACTATTTTGGGAGGTGGTAGGATCTTCAGGTGGTGGGGACTAGTTGGAAAAAGTAGGTCACTCAGGAGTAGGTCTTCAGAGGTTCTCCCTGTCCCTGGGTCTTCCTCTTTTTTGCTTCCTGCCTGTTGAGATGTGAGCCACATACTGCTGCAACACATTCTGCCTCACCACAGGCAGAGAACCAAGATCCAAATGTTATGACCCAAATCTCCAAGCCATGAGCAAAAACAAACAGCTCTGCCATTTGGATCGTTTCTGTCAGGACTTTTGCCACAGCCATGAAAGAAAAGGAGCACACCCCATCACACAGGTCCATGAGTCCGGGGTGGAGGAGGGTGTGGGAAAGGAGCACACCCCATCACACAGGTCCATGAGTCCGGGGTGGAGGAGGGTGTGGGAAAGGAGCACTCTCCATCACACAGGTCCATGAGTCCGGGGTGGAGGAGGGTGTGGGAAAGGAGCACTCTCCATCACACAGGTCCATGAGTCCGGGGTGGAGGAGGGTGTGGGAAAGGAGCACACCCCATCACACAGGTCCATGAGTCTGGGGTGGAGGAGGGTGTGGGAAAGGAGCACACCCCATCACACAGGTCCATGAGTCTGGGGTGGAGGAGGGTGTGGGAAAGGAGCACACCCCATCACACAGGTCCATGAGTCTGGGGTGGAGGAGGGTGTGGGAAAGGAGGACTCTATCACAGAGGTCCATGAGTCCGGGGTGGAGGAGGGTGTGGGAAAGGAGCACACCCCATCACACAGGTCCATGAGTCTGGGGTGGAGGAGGGTGTGGGAAAGGAGGACTCTATCACAGAGGTCCATGAGTCTGGGGTGGAGGAGGGTGTGGGAAAGGAGCACACCCCATCACACAGGTCCATGAGTCTGGGGTGGAGGAGGGTGTGGGAAAGGAGCACACCCCATCACACAGGTCCATGAGTCTGGGGTGGAGGAGGGTGTGGGAAAGGAGCACACCCCATCACACAGGTCCATGAGTCTGGGGTGGAGGAGGGTGTGGGAAAGGAGCACACCCCATCACACAGGTCCATGAGTCTGGGGTGGAGGAGGGTGTGGGAAAGGAGGACTCTATCACAGAGGTCCATGAGTCCGGGGTGGAGGAGGGTGTGGGAAAGGAGCACACCCCATCACACAGGTCCATGAGTCTGGGGTGGAGGAGGGTGTGGGAAAGGAGGACTCTATCACAGAGGTCCATGAGTCTGGGGTGGAGGAGGGTGTGGGAAAGGAGCACACCCCATCACACAGGTCCATGAGTCTGGGGTGGAGGAGGGTGTGGGAAAGGAGCACACCCCATCACACAGGTCCATGAGTCTGGGGTGGAGGAGGGTGTGGGAAAGGAGCACACCCCATCACACAGGTCCATGAGTCTGGGGTGGAGGAGGGTGTGGGAAAGGAGCACACCCCATCACACAGGTCCATGAGTCTGGGGTGGAGGAGGGTGTGGGAAAGGAGCACACCCCATCACACAGGTCCATGAGTCTGGGGTGGAGGAGGGTGTGGGAAAGGAGCACACTCCATCACACAGGTCCATGAGTCTGGGGTGGAGGAGGGTGTGGGAAAGGAGCACACCCCATCACACAGGTCCATGAGTCTGGGGTGGAGGAGGGTGTGGGAAAGGAGCACACCCCATCACACAGGTCCATGAGTCCGGGGTGGAGGAGGGTGTGGGAAAGGAGCACTCTCCATCACACAGGTCCATGAGTTCGGGGTGGAGGAGGGTGTGCATTTGTCCGGCCTCTGACCCCTGGGTAGGTTGGTGGAATATTTACGGGCCATGGGGAAACTCAGGAAACATGCTCCTTTGTACAGTTGGTACTTAGAGGTTTTTCAGCTCGTCACACAGGAATCTCTTCCTGAGGACTGGAAGGAGCAGCAGACGCCAAGAGGAGAGAGATAGGTGACAGTTGCTCCCGTGTGGGAGCCAACAGCAGAGGCTCCACTCAGTATTGCCTTAGGGTTAGAGGGCTCCTTCAAGGTCAAACAACAGACCTAAGGTGAAGAGGCTGCACACCTTGCCTAGATAATAGCTTGTTTGGCCTAGATAACAGGATGTTTGGCCTAGATGACTGGCTGTTTTGCTCTTCAATATTTTGAACTCTTGTTTGCTCCTGGTGTCAGGATAAAAAGGTCTTTTTGCCCTCCCCTTTGGCTTGGGGTATAAAAGGGCTATGAAACGTGAACTCCGGGCTGCAGTGTTCGCTGGCTGCCTTCCGGAGTCTACTCGATGTACATCTGTTTCTTCTCTCTCTGGTATTTCTACCTGCAGTTTCTCAATCTACACACCTCTCTCCAAGCGAGAATGAACAAGCAGGGTGGGACCCAGCACCGTCCAGCCCTCGGGCTACATTAGGTCAGTACTTATTCCTCGCGTGACTTAAAGGAGTTTTTTTTTCAATAATTTTTTTTATTACTTAAATACCAATCCAAATTCCCACCCACTCCCTCCCCTCTTCTCAGTCCCCTCTCTCTCCCTCCACAGATCCCCCACCCCTCCAACCCTAAGGGAGTGCCTTGTACCCCGCCCTGTGGAAAGTCCAAGGCCCTCCCTACTATGTCTAGGTTGAGCAAGGTTTACATCCAAAGAGAATTGGATCCCATGAAGCCGGTATATGCAGTAGAGACACATTCCAGTGTCACTATCAGTGGCCCCTCAGTCTGCCCCAGCTGTTAACCCCCTTCAGAGGGGCTTGGTTGTTCCCATGCTCTTTCACTCCCAGTCCAGTTGGAGTTGGTGAGCTGCCATTAGCTCAAGCAAACTGTCTCAGTGGATGACCCCCTCATGGTCTTTTTTTGGGGGGGGGAGTTCGAGACAGGGTTTCTCTGTGGTTTTGGAGCCTGTCCTGGAACTAGCTCTTGTAGACCAGGCTGGTCTTGAACTCAAAGAGATCCACCTGCCTCTGCCTCCCGAGTGCTGCCGCTGCCCGGACCCTCATGGTCTTTAATTCCTTGCTCATACTCTCCCTCCTTCCACTCTTCAGCTAGATCTTGGGAGCTCAGTCCAGTGCTCCGATGTGGGTCATTGCCTCTGTTCCTGTCTGTTGTTGGATGAAGGTTCTATGGTGATATTTAAGATAATCATCAGTCTGACTACAGGATAAGGTCAGTTCAGACACCCTCTCCTCTATTGCTTAGGGTCTTAGCTGTGGTCATCCCTGTGGGTTCTTGGGCATTTTTCTAGAGCCAGGTTTCTTGCAAACTCCATAATAGCTCTTTCAATCAAGATAACTCTTTCCTTGCTCTCATATCTGTCCTTCCTCCATCTCGATCATTCCATTCTGTCAAATTCTCCTCAACCCCCCTTCTCTCCCCTCAATCCCCCACCCTCTTGCTCCCAAATTTTTGTCTGATTCCAATTTCCAGGTGGGTCTATATATGTTTTTCTTTGGGTTCACTTTATTAGTTTCTCTAGGATCCTGAACTATAGGCTCGTTGCCCTTTGTTTACGACTAGAGTCCACTTATGAGTGAGTACACACCATATTTGTTATTTTTGGGGTCTGGGTTACCTCACTCAGGATGTTTTCTAATTCCATCAATTTGCATGTAAAATTCAAGATGTCATTATTTTTTTCTGCTGTGTAGTCCTCCATTGTGTAAATGTACCACATTTTCCTTAAGTGGCAATTATAATGTTAGAAGCTGCACCTCTCTAGTTACTGGGTTTGCCCTCAGTAACTAATTCTTACTCAGTGCCAGTGGCCATACTCAGAAGGAGGTGTTGAAAGACATGGCTTCCAGATCTTTCTTTTATCTATTCATCTGCTGCTGAACCATCAGGTGATTCCAAACCTGGGCTGCAGCTCCTAACCAGGGGTGAGCCATCAGTGGCTCTCTAACGTTCTGCTTTTCTGGATTCTCTAGTCATGTTTCTGATTTTTCACAGGACCACGTGTAAGGTGTTTTCAATAGCAGCTGTTCACATTCTGCCAACTACAGACAAGAGGCTCCCCCCCCCAACATTTCCTGCTCTGCTTTCATGTTCTCCCCACTCCCTAGACAGCATTTTAATTTATTAGGATTTTTTTGAGCATTAATAAGGCTTACCAGTTTGTTTAAACAGAAAGTAGGAGGCTAGTCTAAATAATGTATATCAGTGTTGTGACAGAGCAGTGGGGACAAGGTTTTCATTTGGAGAGCAACGGGGACAAGGGATGTGTTTGGAGAAAGGGAAGGGAGGTTAGAGAAGGCAGAGAGAGAGAGGAGTGGGACTGGCAAGCGGAAGGAAGACAAGGAAGCAAGGGAGAAGGAAAGTGAAGAACACTCCAGACAGTCGCTGAGCCATGCCCTAGCTGCACCCCGAAGTTCCATCTCCATCACATTTGGAGACACAGTCCAACTCAGTACAGAAACAAACAACAGGATTCATACCCATGAACAAGGGGATGGTTTATTATTGGGACAACTAGAAAGGAAACAGAAAGGAGTGGGTGGAATGTTCCCAGCTGCTTCACGGCTTCTTGCTCCATGTCCTGTTGCCAAGGTTAAGCAGGGTGTTTGAGGCCTCTTCAGCCCAGGTCTTCCTGAGGCTGGGGTGCAGAGATGGGAGCCCAGCATGTCGGGAAGCCATGCTGTCCTCATGACTATAGTGCTTTGTGAGCGTACCAACAGCACAGTCCACATCAGCATCTCCTGTGTGTGCCTCGAGGGCACAGCATCCTGCCTATAGGGAGGACCCTGTTGACAAGGAGCCAGCTCAGAGGGGTTAGGATGAGAAGCATGGAGATACACATGAACTGGAGCAATGCCTCCTGTGTTTCTGCAAGCACCAACCAGTGAGGGATATGGTCAGGATACAGAGGGCCAGGACAGACTGTGTTTCTAGTTGGGTGACTAGTGGTTAAGCAATGGTCAAGGGCTAGCCACAGAAAGTAACTCTCCTGGGGTGGCTGTAAGATTCTAGAGAAACTAGATTCTCAATGGGGAGAGAAGAAATATGAAGAAATTGGCCAGGCTGAGAGGTCAGACAGGGACCCACACATCCCAGAGCTGGGGCATCGTCCTGGCATTCCAGCCCCCACAGAATGATACATTGAGACCTAACATGGAGAGCTTTCTAGGCAAGGTTTGTTTGTTTGTTTGTTTAATGATGCTTGACTATGTTTCTGTACTACCTTTTCCAAAAGCAGAAAGTAGAAATAAGGTCACACACATATATTAATAAAAGAGACAGCATGGATAAATAGAACATAAGCAGAAATATCTATCCACTGTAGCAGGTAGATGATAGGGCTGTATGATGGTCACCCTTTTTTGCCAACTTGACATTTGGAATCACCATGGAAACACATGTGGCTGACCTGTGCTTTAGTTGAAATGACTATGACCGCTACAAAACACCAGGACCGCAAACAACTTGGAGAGGAAAGTGTTTATCTCATTTACACTTCCTATCACAATTTATCCTGGAAGAATGTCAGGGCAGGAACTCAGGCAGGGCAGGAACCCAAAGGCAGGAGCTTATGCAGAGGCCATGGAGGGGTGCTGTTTACTGGCTTGCTCCTCATAGCTTGCTCAGCCTGCTTTCTTTTAGAGCTCAGGCTCACCAGCCTAGGGATGACACCGCCCACCATGGGCTGGGCCCTCCCTCCTCAATCACTAATCAATAATCCTTCCTACAGCTGGATCTTCTGGCAGCATTTTCTTCATTGAGGTTCCCTCCTCTCAGATGACTCCAGCCTGTGCCTTGGCAGTCTGCGGGGGTGTTTTCAGGCAGATCAACTGAGAAAGACCTACTGAGAAGACCTACCCTGAGCATGCCCAGTGCCCTCTGGGATCCTAGAGTAACTAAGAGGAAGCTGATGGAGCACACCTGTGGATGCAACACAGCCAGCAGCCTCATGTGCCCTGTGGTCTTCCTCCAGGAGCATCCATGCGAGCCGAAAGGACTTCTCCCTCCCTCCCTCCTTCCTTCCTTTGTTAGACATTTGGTCCCAGCAGGGGAAAGAAGTGATGATACAGGTGGAAACGGGGTGGAAGGGAAGGGAAGCTTCTTGGGTATCTTTTCTTTCTAGAATAAGTGTCTATTATGCTATGTGCTTCTGAGTCTATGCATTCCTCATTCATGCTGCTTCTGCTCCGTACAAAATCTGGCATGGCTGTCCAAGCAGAGGCTGGGGAAGCCCTGGGCCAAATGCACTGATCCCTGATCCCTGAGCAAGCCAGGATATTTTTTTTTGTATCCCACAAAGCCAGTCTGTCCCGCAAGCCTGCAGCCATCCTTCTGCAGGCACTGGAAGACTAAATTAGAAGATTGGGAACGAGTGGGATGTGGTGGCACATGCCTGTGATGTCAGCGTGGGGGACACCAAAGCCAGGAGATTGCTGTGCAGCCATACAAGACTAGAGCAAGGTAAGGCATTTAACCTCACCACTGTTTGTACTCAATATCATATAAGAGTCTTTCCCCATGAGAAGAGATAAGGGAAAGAGGAAAACATACATAGACTGTGAAGAGACTACACATCTCTTTATCGCTACACACAAATATCATGTGATTGTTGCACACAAATCCTGCAGAATCTACATAAAATGTCCTAAAGCTAACGTGTGCATTTAACAGGAGCATATGTAGCAACGTGGAAGACGTGCATATATGATTAGCAAAAAAACCAACTGAGATTAGTGTTTACATATCCTTTCAACCAGATCATAAAAATGAAATACTTAGATGTTTATATCACAGGATAGAGGACAGAACATGTGTGTTAAAAATCATAGCATGATGAAAAAGGCCTGCACATAGTTCAGTATCTCTGTGAGGATCAGAAGATGAGAGCAGCTTGTCACCTCTGTGGAAATCCATCTGCAGACAGGAGGCTGGTTCTGAGCAATCCCTGGCAGGATTCCTTTGTGATGGACAAGCGGGTTTGAAAATTTACATGGAAAGAGAAGTTACTAGAGTCATAAAAATGGTTTTGAAAAAGCACAGAACTAAGATGACCTGATCCCCAAACTCAGTCCTGCAGCCCGCAACAATCAAGACAATGCAACGAGACAGGGATCGATTCAGGGGGAGGGAGTCTAGAAAGAGATGCATGCAATTGATTTTTGACAAGAGTTCAAAGATAAATGGGGAAGAGAAGGTCCTGCTGGCCAGGGGCTCCTCAAACCCTGGACGCTGCATGGAAAATAAACCCTCCATCTCAAGTTGAAAATTGATACAGACTTAAATGTAAAATACAAGCAATTTTAGGAGAAATGTAGGGGGAAAAACATTGTGTTCTTGGCTGGATAAACTGTACTTAAATATGATGTGAAAATCACAATCTATAAAGGAAACATTAAAATTATCAAAATTAAAAAGTTTGTCTCTGCTCAAATAACTAGTAACAGAATAAAGGGGAGAGATGCAGATTACCCCAAGACGTTTTTAAATTACTGCCCTGACAAACAGCTAAGCAAGGTGTAGAAAGAATTATCTAAATCCGTCAATAAGACCAAGCTGCCTGGGGGTGAAGTCAGCTAAATATTTAAAGACACACTCACAACGAAGAGTCAGAAGAGCAAGCTACGCCTACACAACCCTCGGGTACTGCTTGCTCATTGGTGAAGCGTGGCTGCGGCTGATACTCAGAGTCTGCTTACTGGTGGCGAACTTTCTCCATGCACTTTGGCCATGCAGCTGTCTTCTGCTTCTGTAAGTCACCCATCACCGATGCTTCTGTGAGGAATCCCAATAAGCCCACTGGTTCACCGTGTTGGGTGTTGCTGTCACCATCACCTTGGCTTATCATTGGTGCCTGTCCTACTTCGTGTCCTAGCGCTGTGATGAAACATGACCTAAATCAACTTGGGGAGGAAAGGGTTTATTTCAGCTTACAATGTATAGTCCACCTATACATTGGTGGGAAGGAACCCAGGGAAGAACTGAAGCAGATGCTTTCTTGTACCTCCCAGGATCCCCTGCCCATGGCTGGCACTACTCACAATAGACTGCGTCTTCCCAGAACCATCATTAATCAAGAAAATGCCTCATAGACTTTCCTACATGCCAATCTGATGGAGGCAATTTATTAATTGAGCTTCTCTCTTCCTAGATACATCTAGATTTGACAAGAACCAAATGTCGTAGTTCCCTATGTGGGTGAGAAGATGTTTCTTCTCATCCCTCCAGGAATTACTTCCCAGTGGTGAGAATCTTGATTTCACCATGCTCACATCCAAGCACACAGAAATATCTGTGCTTGTTGACACAGCCCATTGTTCCTATTCACCTACACCACACACACACACACCAGAACAAAGCTTGCGTTTTTGGAATTGTCATGAGAATACGTCATATTTATCATTGCTTCCTGCTATTTCCTAAAACAGCTGCAAAATGAACTCTGCTACTTAATGCAAATACCCAGAAGCCAGCAGCAACTATGCAGCACCTCCACATGCCTCGAGTGAGCATGGGCACAGAGCGCTGTGGTTCTATTTCTTCCTAAGTAAATGTTTTCAGAAACTCTAACAATGATTATGCAAATCATTGCACGGGGCGAGGGTTCTAGAACAATCACAGTACCTGCGGCACCTGTGTGGCATAGAATGGTGACTGGTGTCTGAAAACATGAAAGAGATGTCAATTAGTGATGGAGGGACAGTAGAAAGCCAAAAAAAATCCCAGGACTCATCTATCCTCAAAGTCTTTGGCTACACATGTCACTTTCATACTTCCTGGAAGGCCCACTGAAGCACAATTAATAAACACTCAGAGAAATTGGGGTTCAACCTGAAGAGCAGGAAAGCAAAACTGTCTCTTACCTCTGCCTCAGTCTGAAAATGGTGATCCTGCCTCCAGGAATCTCAGAATGAGACTGTGACTGTCTCTTCCCATTTTATAATCCTCTCTAGGGCTGGGGTTAAAGGTATGCACCTTCCAGTTTCTATAGCAACTAGTGTGGCAACTGGGATTACAGGAAGGTGTGTGTTATTACTGCCTGGTCTGTAAGGCTGACCAGTGGGCCTGTTTTACTCTATTTTCTTCATGCAAGCTTTATTTATTAAAATACAAATGAAATGCCACTACATTTACCCTTCTTGTCCAAAATAAAAAAAGAAGGCTATAACTAATATAAGGAAAAACTATATACAATAAGTGCAATAACTATATACAATATATACAGGCAATAAATACATCAACAATGTCTAGTTCATTTGCATTTGACAAATTCAGAGAAAATACTCCATATCTCTCCTATCTTGGTGAGTCCAAAGTCTTGTACCTATTTTACTTTCTAGCATAACTTGCTTTCTGTGTCAGGTAAACAAGAAAAACTATAACTATCTAGTCTTCAACTCCCTCAGAGACCCAAGAAGGAAATAATATTAACTGAGTAACTTGTAACCAACAACTAAACAAAGACAAACATCCATAATCCATTTTGGGGGGAGATGTGGGTGTAGTTTTCTAGGTTACTACCTGCTGATTGGGGCACTGATTTTCATATGGGGATCCAAAGAAAATTTAGGATTATGGTCAAGTCCTGACTGGAGTATTCTGTGAGGGTAGACAATCTCAGTCAACACTCTTGAGGCTGCTCTGGATGGAGAGCTCAGAGGAAACTGCAACAGAGGTGCTCTGAGACATTGGATCATCTGGGCCATCTGCTCCTATCAGAGATTTTTTTCAGGGGGTCTTTTTTGATCAAAACTTATTTTTCTTTACACAGAATGAATCCACAGCCTCTTACTTCCTGTGAAAACAAAATCAAAACCTCTTCTCCAAAGTAACATATCTTTTGACTTAAATTTTGAAGTCAGGGCATTTTCAAAATATATAGGTTGGATTAATCCAGTAGTATTTATAATCAAATGTCTTAGCAGCTGTTGCTCCTTCCTCAGCAGTCAAACAATTCAAAGACAACACAATCACCTACAGTATCCAGCTTCTCTGTGTGTTTTCTACCTTTATGTGGGAGCTAAGCTGGGGCAGATGGGAGCTGGGAGTGCTAGTTTTTCTCCAGAACCCAAGTAGCTAGGTTTGGGTCCAGTTCTGGCCTGTGCTGGTGGCTAAAAAGTCTCAGGCAAACTTTTTTTTTTTTGTATATTTGTGCCCCTAAAGCTGGGTGCCAAATGAAGTGTGATTAATAAAAACTCAGAGAGAGAGAGAAACTGGGGTTCAACCTGAAGACCTGAAAAGCAAAACAGCCAGTCACTGGCTCTTACCTCTACCTCAGTCTGAAAATGGTGATCCTGCCTCCAGGAATCTTAGAATGAGACTGTGACTGAGAGCTGTCTCCTTCCATTTTATAAATCTCTCTAGGACTGAGATTAAAGGCATGCACCATCTGGTTTCTATGGAAGCTAGTGTGGCTACTGGCATTAAAGGTGTGTACTACCACTGTCTGGTCTGTAAGGTTGACGGAGACGGGGGGGGGGGGCTGTTTTACTCTCTGATCCTCAGGGAAGCTTTATTTATTAAAATCCAAATGAAATGCCACTACAGCCCACCTCCTCTGTGCAATGACCATAGAGCAGGACTCCCATGGACCACCCATGACCTCCAGTCAAGCTCTTTGCACCACACTTACAGTGTGGATTTATGCTAAGACTTCAAGGGCTGGAGAGCTTTCTGTTTTTCCAGGGGATGCAGACACATGGCGGCACACAACTGTCTTGTTCCATGTTTATCTGACATCCTCTTCTGACCTTCCCGGGCATCGGGCAAACACATGGTGCACTTTCATTTGTGCAAGCAAATGCTCACACAATAAGTAAATCTAAAAACAACTTTTTTAGAACCCAGACTTTCTAGCTCTTGGCACCGGCATCACAGAGAAGGTAGTTCCTGCCTATGACAAATGCAGGTCTGTGGATGAAGTTAGAGCTTATTTTTCCCAAAACATTGACAAAGGGAATACACTGCCTTTTCAAGTTCACAGACCCTGTGTCTGTCTGTCTGCCTGCCTGCATATCTGTATAGTTATGCTTAAAGCAGGCTTGTACGTGTCCTGTGGTACCAGATAGGCCCCTTGGAGCCTCACCCCTAAAATAAGATGTGTTTCATTATCTCTTAGAGAATGCAAGTGAGGGATGGCAAAAATAAAAGTCATTTCACCATCAGGGCTACTCATAGGTTTCCCCATCTTCCTCCCCCATTTCCTCTCTCCCTCCCTCCCTCCTTTTCCCTCCCTCTCTTCCTCCCCTCCTTGCCTCCCTTCATTCAATTTCCTCTCCCCTTCCTTCCTCCCCCTTCTCCCTCCTCCTTGCCCTCTTCCTTTCCCCTCTCTCCCTTCTTAAGGTCTCTCTTCCTCTTTACCCGCACAGCCAAGTCCACCACGCTGTACAGAGCATTGGGTGGGAGACACAAGCCACCTTAAGACATGGGTCCTGCACGTCCACACAGGTCAGAGAGACAGAAAAAAACCCATGCTCACTCCCTTTGACAAATCCTGGGGAAGGCAGCCAGAGCCTTTAAATGGGTCAGGTGGGAGGCAGAAGCAAAGACCCTGTCATAGGTCTGAACACGGAGCAAGAAGACAGACCACATAGGCTCGACCATGGCAGGCGGGAGCAGAGTCCATCTGCCGTGTGCTGGCCCCACCGTGTGCTCCCCAAAGTCACTCTTACCACGTGAGTTTTCATAACCAGATTGCCCATTTTGAAGGGTGTCTCCATAGATCTATTTAAAGTCCCGTCTGCTGTGCAGTTCGCATTTGATATACGAGGAGTTTTGATTTCGTGGCTCATTTATTAGCCTTCATATTCAAATTCAGAGTGTGTGATTTCACTCCGAGATCTGCGGAGGACTGTGAGTGCATCGGGGACGCCTCTCACCTCAGGTGGTGTCCCAGTCTGAACCCATTGGAAGACCAGGCAGATGTGTCCAGCAGCAGCCCCTAGGCCTGCGGCCAGCCCTGGTGCTGTGGTGTCAGCTGAGTCTTGAGTCTGCAGCTGATGTCGAGCTCATTAAGGACCCCGAGGCCCTCCTGGCCTCCCCTGCAATCTCAGGAAGGGGCAGCTTCCCAAGAGGCCCCTGATTGGGGCTTGCAGGGCCCAGCAGGGGTCCAGTGGCTCAGTGTGACAATGCAGGGGTTTCTCTGCCTAGCTGCTCTGTGAGTGGCGGGCTCAGGGTCTGAGTGGCAGTAGCCAGTGCTGCCTGCTCCGGATGACTCCAAGGTGGGGCTGCCCATGATGCAGTTCTGAATCTCATCTCTTTCGCCTGATTGGCAATTACACTGCCCTGCTTGCTGCAATCAGATCTGAAATCAGCTCTGCCAGTCACCGAGTTGCCTCGCACCCCTGGAGCAGCGGCCCATGATGCGCCAGAACGGAGGGCTTAGAATAGGTGGCCCATTCCGTCCAATTTATTCTAAAAGCCCACCACCAAGGAACGACGACAGAGTCGGAGGGTCAGGAGCTGAAGTTTTACCTGCTGGCTTAGGGTACAAGGGAAAGGGTGTTGGTGCTCTGTGTGTAGATGCAAATAGAGTAAGCGCTGAGAGCTACAAGCTTTCTGTCATCAAAGGTCCCTCCCCTTCCCTCCCTTCCTTAGTTCCACCCTCCCTCTTGTTCCAGGAAGGACCTTGAACTAACCCAGTGGTTTAAAGTGACCTTGACTTTCTGGGATTACCGAGTGTGTAACACCTGGCTCTAGACAGTGCTGAGCCTGGACTTCAGGAGCCTCACCTGCAACACCTGCCTGTGCAGAGTTTCTTAAAGCCTCTTGAAAGGTGAACTTCTGTATTCTAACGTCAATAGCACCCAGGGTGGTGGAGGGCCATCCTCCCTAGCTCACCCACATTGCCTGCTAAAGGCCTCTTCTCAAAGGTGAACTGGGGGAGTTTCACTCTGTCTGCTCACTCTGTCTGCGTCCCTCAGGGCAACACCTAGCTGCAGTGTTGTGTGCAGAGGTGTGCCCTGCCATCACTGTAGGGGACTTCAGGCCTGTTCAGCCCCTCAGCCAGTAGGTTAAGGACATCAGCCTGACTGAGATCTCCCTGCCCAGGAATTTCAGCCAGGTGTGATTTGGGGAACCTCTCACTGGCAGGTTGTAGGGGGTGAAGCCACTTCATAAGCCAGTTCTCCCAGGCGAAGTCTTGACACACGACTCCCTTCTGTCCTGGGACACCCCCCCCATCCCTGCCTCTATTCCTGGAGCTGATCCCCCCACTCCTGCCGCCACCCCGCAGCCTCCCTGCAATGCCCTTTTTAATGGTGCTGCCTGCTCTCTGTTGCTTCTTTTCTCTTTGGGGCTCTGAGTCAGTGCCTGTGGCTACCCCAGCCTAGTGCTGCCAGCCCAGTACTGAGACTGGGTCTTCACCATTAGCTTAGGGGGACAAAGCCAGGCCTAATGCATCTGGCGAGGTGTCTTGCTGGCCTCAAACACCATCCAGGCTTTGCAGGCAGTTTCTGGTTTTCTAGTCTCCCCAGCTGTTGTAGGGAGCTTTGGGCTGCGTTCCTGCCACCCAGCTCCCAGCTGCCTGGCTAGCTTATGCCCCAAAATAATGCCACACAAACTGTATTCATATAAACACTGCTTGGCCCATTTCTATTCATGTGTGTAGCACCACGAGGTGCGCTTACCAGGAAGATTCTAGCCTCTGTCTGTCCTGGGAGCTTCCTTGTCTGCCCCGGAGAGCAGCAGGCGTGGCGTCTGCCTGAGGCATCTTACCTCACTTCCTCTTCCTCCCAGTATTCTGTTCTGTTTACTCCACCCACCTGTGTTCTAAGCTATCAGGCCAAGCAGTTTCTTTATTAATTAACCAATGACCTTCCTCCATCACCCAAATGCTGTCTTCACAGGGTCTTGGCCTTTCTGTGCATCCCGGCTCTCTCTCTGGTTCTTAAGATGTCAGTCATGGGGGGGTTCAGTGCTGCCTGCTAGGAAGGGACCACATCTCACCTAGACTAATTACAACTTTAGGGGTGGTGTTAATAGGGACACCCCCACCCCTGCCCCGAGACAGGGTTCTCTGCGTTGTTTTTTTTTTCTTTTTTTTGTTTTTTTCGAGACAGGGTTTCTCTGTGGTTTTGGAGCCTGTCCTGGAACTAGCTCTTGTAGACCAGGCTGGTCTCGAACTCACAGAGATCTGCCTGCCTCTGCCTCCCGAGTGCTGGGATTAAAGGCGTGCGCCACCACCGCCCGGCTCTGCGTTGTTTTGGAGCCTGTCCTGGAACTAGCTCTTGTAGACCAGGTTGGCCTTAAACTCACAGAGACCCACCTGCCTCTGCCTCCGTAGTCAAATCATCTCTCCGTGTGGACTTCAGAGACATTGCAGCCTGGAGGGAGACCACTGTGATGAGGTGAATTTGGCGGTAAAGAAATCTTCACACAATGTTTTGGTTTCCCGGTGTGTAGAGCACCTGTTTACACCGTAAGTGTGCAGCAGCAACCATGTCTTTAAAACAGAGCTGGGCATAGCTTCATCCGAAATCTCCTACAGCTAAGATGTGCTGGCAGTTAGCAGAGCTTTCAGAAAGATGGCAGACCTTCTCAAAGCACGTCAGCCACAGGCTGCAACAATATAATAAAGTGTAGGAGAAAGGGGTCTCCTGGGCTGGTTAAGGGCAAATGAACTCCCCATGGGGTCTCTGGCACATTATAGGAGCTGCTGTTTCTTTCTGTGTGTTTCACAATACAGCATTGGTGGAACAGAAGCCTCCCTCTTACACGCTGTCTCCTAAGTGCCACCAAAGGGTTGGATTACAGTGGGTGACACACACTTTTGGAAGGTGGTAGACCATTTAGTACAAGGGATGGGGAGAGGAGGCTAGGTCACTGGGACATATCCTTATAGGAGGTGTTGGGACCCCCCACCCCTTCTTGTCTTTCCTTTTTATTTCTGGTTGTTGGGCCTCTCCACAAGCCTGAAGACAATGGAGCTGGGTGACCACCAGTTGAAGCTTCAGACACCACAAGGAGGAATAAATCTTTTCACCTTCTCAGCTGCGATTCTCCGGGACTGTCATGGGGAGAGAAAGCTGACTGATGCCATGTTTGTAAAGCAATATGGACAGTGGGATGGGTAGAAACAGGCATCGAACCATGCAGCCTGGACCTGAGTCCAGTGGTGCCCCAGATTCTCAACCTGCAGGGTGGCTTTTGTGAGGTGAAAAGCTGCCTCGTGGGCAACTGAGGTCTGGCTGAGGTGAACCAGCTGAAGGCACAGCAAGTGCTGGCGTGTTGGCTGGGGTCATGTGACCTGGACACTGTCTACAGGTCTGAAAGAAGAGCTTCCTATCTTGCCTCCAGCTCAAACACGACAAACATTCTTTTGAAATATGGTGATTAAAAAAGAACTCAACAGAGGGACTGGGGAGATGACTCAGTCAGCAAAATACTTGCCAACCAATATATGCTTCCATCCCAGAACATAGGTGAGAAATCAGGCATGGTGCTACACACCAATCAGGAGGCTCACAGTCCACCACTCCAGCCAGTCAGCGAGACTCAGATTCAATGAGAGACCCTGTCTCAAAAAATAACATGGATAGTGATTGAGGAGGACACTCAGTGTCCACCCATGACAACCACATACACGCATACATATACACACAGACACACACACACACACAACACATGCCGGGAGCAAAGACCTGTATTTGGTTATAGTCAAGCCATCTTAGTTCACAAGTTAAGTAAGTTATTCAGAAGCCTCCATTTCTCTCCTCCAGGGTCCAGATACCTGATTCACGCCCTGCTGGTTAGGACAAACACACACGCAAACACACACATGGACAAAAATCAACAAAAATATGTGAATATTAAAACACAAATTACACATTTGTGTTTTAGTGTCAGTGTTTTAATTTAAACCCCATCACGGTGGGAGAAGCACTTTATTTTACCAAGATAATAACCTTGGTAATCAATGTTTTCATTAAAAGCTTGGAAAGCACTTCTGAGGCAGCGTGGCACACTCGTGCCCCACCCTCTCACAGAAGTACTTCAGCAAACAGAATCACGCTCAATCAGCCAGTCAAGTCCGCGCACACGGGGGTCGCTGTATCACGCATTCTCACAGGCTTCCTCCTGGCCTGGCGCCCACGAATGTGCACACTGTTCCACACTGCCCTTGTCAAGCCTGACTTCTTTACATCCTTCCTCCATCGAATGGATCAGACAGGCAACCCCTCTGTGTCTATTCAGCAGCATGAGGTCCAATCCCTTCCCCGCTCTCAACCTGCCTCTTCCAGAAAGACTGACTGTTCTCTTCATTCTGTTCTCCGGCTTTGTGCTTTAGAGTCAGACCCCACACGAACACAGCCTATCTTGCTGCCTGGCTGCAGCCATGCCCAGTTACCCCTCCCTCCCAGGCTTCTTAATGCTCATCTTCCTGCCCTCCTGCCTGCTAACAGCTTCCTGCAGACTCCTTGCTGGTTGATGCCTCCTACCTAGGATGGCTTCCTTTATCTTGTCTTGCTTGGTTGAGATCCTCAGAGCTGCCATGTTCTCAGGACAAGGTGACCATGCTCCTCCTGCCTCCCACAGAAATGCTCATTATTAGAGTTGTTCCGGTGTCCCTTAACCCGCATCTTCTCCTGTCTAATCAAGATGAAAACAGGCATGGGGGAAGGTACAGAGAACCTTTCAGGCTGGGGATCAGAGGCCTGTAAAGCTTCAGCAGAGGCATGAATAGCCTGGATGAAGGCCACCGCCTTGTGCCTACTTCTTAGACAAAGTCCTGGTTTTGCTGCATGCAGTGGACCAGCTGGGAGGTTTCAAGATGACTTAGGAAGGGCCAAGCCAGTGAAGTCCAGCAAGGACAGCAAGGGCCTTGATTCTAGGCATGCCTCTGAGAGCTTTAGGAATCCTCTCCTGAAGATATGACTTTCTTCACGATGTTTAATGTGCATTAAGAAAGAAGAAAGATTTATGCCAGCTCCTGTCTCACAGAGCCGACGATCCTCACCTGTGAGGGGCACAGGTGGCTGAGCACAGGCACCTAGATGCCACAGTGGCCCCAGAAGAGAAGCTCGGTTTCCTAAGGACACGGGCTCTCTGAAGCGAGTTCACAGCAGACAGGAAAAAGAGGCCTTCAAGCCTAGCTTGGGTGACTTTTAACTGTCCATCTCTTTTCTTTGGAAATTGGGTGCTCTAAGTTTTAAACGTTCTTTATTCCAGACCCCAGCCTCCAGCGTCTTTGTTTTCTATTTCTGTCTTGGCAGCTGTTTCAGCAGCATCCGCACCCACTGCAGCTGTGGCTAGCCGCTCCTCTAGCCTTCCGGCAGTGCCGCAGCTCAGTGGCCTCCCAGCAGGCGCAGCTTCTCTGGCGCCAGTGCTTTGGATCTCGTTGCACGTAAATGTCACCTTCCCATCAGAAACCCAGTTTGGACCTGAAGGGGAAGATCACCGTGGTTAGCAGCACTTAGTCACACAGCGCCATCCTCCTCCAGGGTCCCAAGCTTCCAGGCCACCTGAATGTCTTCTTGACATATTCTCACTGATACCTGTTGTGTGGACATCTTTGGAAATATGATCGCCTATGATTGCGAATAATTAAAATGCCTTTGGAACATGGAGCCAGTTGAGTTTGGTTGGTTGGAGGGCAACAGGGATTAGATCCAACTGAGGTTACTGGTTTCCCAAAACATTACCAAGAAGTTGGCTAGTGAAAAAACGCCCCTGGTCTCTGGCTTCAGCAAGCCCAGTCATTGTAGAAAAGCTCAGAGAACACCCTCCCATGCCTATACAACCTGGCCCGTTCCAGGGCTTTCTCGGGGGAGACATTCCGAGAACTTCTCTTGCTGCAGAAGCCATTAAATGAGAAGATTCAAGGCCAGGGGTGTTGGCCTATGGGCTCTCCTAGTGATGTTGGCCTCAGTGTCTTGAACAACCTCTTCCAGAATGAGAACAGTTGTCTGGGTGGCGTATTCTGGTTCTGCTGAAGATTCTGCCCTTACGTGGAATGTGTCTTGGGGTGGGGAAAACACACATGTGCATGTGCGTGTGCACACACACACATACACACTCCCTCTCTTTCTCACACACAAATACACACACATATACACATACAACACATACAAGCTTGGTGAACACCGAAGTATATATAGTTAGAACCACGAGAACTTTAAATATGTCTGCTTTCCTATGCAATTTATCTTACTTGCAAAAACATTTATAATTTGCTTACTGCCATATTAAAATCTAGATAAGACCCGTTTACAGGAGGCCCTCGTTCCTTTCTTATCTGCTTTTGAGACATCTTGTAATAAGACTTTTCCCCCTGGTCTCTAGTGCTTTTTCAATTTTTCAATCAATGCAGCTGACACCAGATAATTTCAACACAAGGGACATATAACACTGGCCCCATATGAGAGGTGACCTAATTTAGTGAATCTTGGGCTGTTTATCCACAATATCTTGCCTGTGAATATTTGAAAGGGCATAACCATTGTAATCTCCTGGGGTGGGGGGAGGAAAACAGAAGGCTCACGAGAGTCTTCCTGCTCACAGAAGATGCTGAAGCAAAGGAGGCCGTGATGGTACTCGCTACACAAACAGGAGAATCCGTTCATTGGAATTTCACTATGTGGGATCTGTATGCTTCTCCTCTGGCTCCTTCTCCCTCGACCCTCCCTCCATGCTTGCTCAGCATTCTGGTTGCTTTCTATCTTACATGGTTCTGGAAAAGCGGGGCAGCAGGATGTCAGGATGTCTGGGTGTCTTTCTTGGCAGTTATGTGGGTCAGCGCAAAAGAGAGCAAACACAAGATGTCACAGATGGACGAGCCTCGTCCAAGGGCACACCAACCACCCTGTGTGTCCAAGGCACCCTGTGGGCTGCTAACAGGAGGCTGATGTCTTCAGCAAGACATGTGCCCCATTTGAAGGGATTTCCTTAGCAATGATGAAAAATATGTAGCGTGGGGCTTGGAGTGTAGCTCAGCTGGTAGAGGGCCTGCCTAGCATGCACGAAGCTCTATGCTGAATCCCCAGCGCAGCCTTAAGTGGGCACAGAGGAACACACCTGCGATCCCAATACTCAGGAGGTGGAGGCAGGAGGACCGGAAAGAACTTCAAGGTCACCCTCAGCTACATCAGCGGGTTAGAATTCCACCTGGGATATTTGAGAACCTGTCTCCAGCAAACAAAAATAGACAGACAATGTGATTAGACACTAAGATGCTTCTATTCATGTCTTACTAGTTAAACGGAAAGTCCCAAGAATGATATTTTGCAAGGAGTGCACTCCCCAAACAAGCCATTATCAATTCATTTACCCATAGAGTCTTGATGATGCTGGGGATTTTATACATTGTCTCTTAGTGACATAGAATTCAGACAAAATCAGAAGAGTAAATGGACATACAAGTAATAGATAACAAGACTGCTCCTTTTATGATGAAAATAATTTGAATTTTATTCAAAATTATCTCTGAGATATTTCCAGTTTTTTGGCATAGTGGACTTAATGTCACATTTTCCTGGATTATTTCATATTGATTAATATCACCCCCAAAACAAATATATTGAATATATTGTGCATACTTCAAGCCTTATGCATGGGAAGCTTTCATGGTGTGTTCTAACAGAATCATTTTAAAGACAGTAAGCTTGGAGCAGTTTTTTTCATTTATTATTACCAAATGACAAAATAAAATTTCTAATTTTTATGACTTCACTTCCAGATATTTAGTATCTAAAATATTATATAGAGTACTTTGATATCTCTGGTATTAAATTTACGAGGACTTGCAAGATGGCTCAGCATTTGAATGTACTTAGTGCCAAGCCTGATGAATTGAGTTAGATCCCTGGAACCCATGGGGGGAAAATGAGAAATAACTGCTGCAAATTATTCTCTGACTTCCGTGTGTATCATGGCACCCCCCCCCCACAAGTGAATAAATGTAAAATAAAAGTTTACAAAGATGTTTCCCTGTGGCCTCCTTGGCTGAAGTCTGATTTTCATACAGTTCTAAAATTTCAACTTAGCCAAGGAAAGAATTTCTAGAAGGGACTCATTCTTGGTTGGGATAGACCGTTTCCACAGAAGGCAAATTCCTGCTCAAAATCCTTGTTTTGTTTGCGGCTAGCAGCTAGGTGACACATTTGCAGGGCAAAATGAAAGCTGGGAAGTGTCCAATGCTGACTAGAAGTTTGGAAATAACAGAGCTGCCCCGTGTAGGGCCATAGAACTTCCATAGCAACCCCGAGAGTCAATATTCCTCCACCATCCAGCATTGGTACAAGGTTCTTTCAAAGTTGCTGCTGGGTTTAGGGGCTGCTGGCTGAGATCACAATGTATTTAAACAGAATCAAAGCTAAAATAGAGAGAATATGATTTAAGCAATAAATAGGGAATGTGAAGCTCCTCTTGCCGCTCCCTAAAGCTGGAAGCTTTGAGTGACTTTGAAAAGAGCTGGGAGGGGCTCCGGCGGCCCCCTGCTGGGATTCAGGCTCAGTCCTTTCCCCTACTTTCCCTTCTCTTTTCCATTCCCCAGAGGATCCTGGGAAGGACACAGTGCCAGTGAGGAGGAGCTACCAAAGCCACCCTGACTCCCAAGAGCAGTGGCCACTGATGCTCACTTTAACAATGCCTTCTACTTGATCCAATACACCTCAAAACCAGATCCTGAAACAAACAAACAAAAAAACAAAAAAACAGAAGGGAAGGGCCTGGACTTTCTGGCCTTTTGACTCGCTCACTCTGCCCTGTGTGCCTGGCCCAGGGTTCTTCAAGTTCTGTAGCCTGAAGCTTGAAGGTCAGGTTCTCAGTCAGCTGAGCCAACTAGGGTTCAATGGATCCCAGCTGTGCAGCTGAGGAATGTGCTGAGCTTGAGCGTGAATCAGTAAAGGGTCAATTCTGTCACCTGTGTGTGTAAGCGTGCACGAGCATGTAAGGAAGTGAGACCACGTGTGTGGGAAGGGAAGCGAGGAAGGGCAAGTCCAGTGCAGCTCCCCAGAAATAGGAGGGTCCTTTGGCAGAGACACTTCTCTGGCTACAGCCCTACCAACCGTCCTACCCAGGACCTCTGCGGTCCCTCAGTAGCCACCTGAGCATCTGCAGGGAGACAGGCACTGCTGCAAACTGAGAAGCCCACCTTAATCATGGTGCTTACATCGGGCTGGCCTCCCATGACAGTGGTGTCCCTGGTTTGGGGCAGCCATAACGCCCAGAGTCAGACTGAATAAATAAGCCTCGCGGTCTATAGGCTCTCTTCTCTACCTCTTTTCCTACCGTTTGTTTCTCTCGGGTTTACAAAACAATATTTTATTGAACTTTACATGCATCTGAGCCCTCCCCATTCAGGCTATTAAGATTTGGGAAGGCTCCTTGGGAGGGGTGAGTGCACAGGGGAGGCCTTACCCAGGACAGGGGGACACGCTTGGCATCCTTTCTATTTGGGGGCTGATAGAACTAGAACCAGCCCAGTGGCAGTTTTCTTGTTGTTTACTGGGAACTTCCTCTACCCTGGGAGAAGGCGGAGAAGAGAGAGAAAGAGAGAGAGAGAGAGAGAGAGAGAGAGAGAGAGAGAGAGAGAGAACAGCAACAGAGTCCTGTGAAGAGGTAGGGAACAAGGGGACATGTCAATCCAGCAGGATGGCTCAGGCCTGTGATACTAGCATTCAGTAGGCTGAGACAGGTGGAGTGCAGCTTGTGTTACAGAGTGAGACCCTGTCTCAAAACAAAACAAACAAACAAAACTAAGACAGAAAACAAGAAAGCAAGAAAGAAAGGAAGAAAGGAAAATGCAGTACATTAGAGGTCCCTGGGACCAGTTATGGAAGGAGTGGCAGAAGCTGCCTTACCTGAAACCTTGAGCCTCCCCAGTATCCCTGGAGTTCCTCCCCAGTAGACTGTGTGCCTAGAGATCCGAGGGATGTACTCCCAGGTTCTGGCAGCAAGCAAACTACAGACCACCCACTGCTGGGTCCCCAGCTCATCTCCCATCCCGGGAACCACCAACCTCTAACCCAAGAGCATTCTTATCTGTCCTGGTTGGGGCAGGATAGGGTGGGGTGGGGGGCAGGGAGAGAGGATGGAAGTGAAACCAGGGGAGCCACTGAGGCTTGTGAAGGAACCCTGAGTTGAGGTGGTTTGAGAGAGCTGCGCCCACCGAGCCAGCCAGCCTGCTTGCTTCTCTAGAAAGTGAGACTTGGAGTTCAAGCTATGGCCGTCCACACCTGTGGCTGGCACTCCTGCCCCACCCCGATCCTGACGCCTTTCCAATTATTTAAACTTGCAAGCAGAGGAAACAGAAAAGCCTCAAGTTCACAGCTGGTTGAGCCAGGTGCGCCAGTTCAGAAGCCCAAGGACAGTTCCTCAAGTTTTCAAATCCCCTAGTACGAAGTGGCTGCAAACAGGCGCCTGCCGGCACCCGCCTCCTGTCCCCAACAACAGAAGCAGCTTTAGACCCCGAGACTAGTGGCAGACAGAAACACTCAAGAGAAGGCTGCTCATGAATTCGGGTCGTATAATTTTCAGAGTCTGATGTCTTGCAAGGATGACATGACTGTGGCAGCCACGGGTCCAGGGCGGCAAGTCTGAGCAGCTGCTCCGGGCTTTGAAAAGCCCGGGACAATGGGTGCACTGTTCCCAGGGCAGGCCGCAGAGCATTTGCATAGACGGTTCTGCCTGGTTGACCAGGGGCTGTTCTGCTCAGCATTGTCCACAGATCACTTCGAGATGGCAGAGGTGACAGGATTCAGGTGAGAGCTGACGCGGGATGATGTCCAGAGGGCAGGAGGAGGAGCTGTCCTGGGAACCTTGGCTTGAGCTAGTTTGCAGGGATTCACCTATTGGCATTTGAAGATTTCCTCTGACTGCTGGCGGAGAGGAACACGGACTCTTAAGAGGAGCTTGTAGGGCCCAGTTGGGAGCATTCCGGGGTACCCCCTCGTCTAACAATCTAAAAATGTGACGGATCAAAGGGTGTTTGCTCTTGGATGTTTGAGTTACTCTGCCAAAATGGAGGCCCAAGGCTGTCACAGTGTGAAATGGAATTTCCTCTTCTCCTGAAATGGCATCTTGAAAAACTGACACCAAGGTGGGGGTGGGGGTGAGGGCAGCCGAAATGTAGGGGGTTTGACTCCAAGTGACTAACCAGCCAGACCAGAGGCAGTGCTTGGTTTCACAAGCTGGTGACGGGTTTTGACGCCTCCAAAGGAGTTGCTGCATTGCAGCACCTTGGGCACCAAACGCTTTTCCCCTCAAAGCTGGGGCTGAGCCTCCTGGAGCTTTGGCACCACCTTTAACTCCGGTGGGTAGGAGGGGCTGCAAGACAAGGACTTATTTCCACGCCCACAGTTCCCAAGTAAATATTGCCTGTTCTTTGCTTAGAAGACCTAGATTCTGAAGGAGGACATTCCAGGGGAGGGGCCTAAGTCGCAGCTGGGTGAGGTTGGAAGAGCAAGTTGGGAGGGAACATTTTTCTGCAGCTAAATAGGCCACGGTCTGAAGCGTCTGCAGCAACATTTCTGTCAGGTCAAAAGCGCTTTATTCCCACAGGCAGTTTTGTGTTTCTCCTGGGCCGGGGTCCCCAAAAGTCTGTCTCCTTCTCTCCCACCTCTGTCCCTGCTCATCCCCACCCGAGCCCAAACAGGTGCTAGCAAAGGTGACGCATTCAGATCTGCAGGGAGCTGACCGGCTGCTGGCACCGAGAGACCCCAGGGGATGATGCTTCCGAGTTCCCACCCGTGTTACACTGCGGATTGCCGCGCTGCTCATCTTGGGAATATTGCGATTAATCCAGCCGCAGGTTTCCAGATAAGTGACTGCGATGGAGACTGTTGGCGAGAAAATAGACAATTATCCGCTGTTAGCTTTACATAAAGATCGCATTAACTCAAATTAGTTATCAGACAAAAGAGCGTCGGCAAGCGCACCCTGCCCGCCCGCGCCCTGCACGTGGGCACCTCGGGGTGCAGCCTGGCAAAACGTGGGACTGGGCTGAGACCTCGCGACGTGGGGCGGGGAGTGGGAGGATGCAGAGGGGGACATAGGCTGGTGTCACTCGTGCTGTGCTGACCTGGACACGGTGGGAAGGGCCTGCCCACGGGGTGGGATTAGCCCGCCCCTGAACTCCAGCGGTCTCACTTCAGTTGGTCCCGCGCTAGTCCCTTCTGCAATCTCTACACGCTGGGCCAGCCTGTCCCCGCAGCCGGTAGTCCTTTCTTCGCTGGCAGGAATGTTATTTGATTACCCTAGACGTAGCTCCTTATTCTCCACTGCTCTACTAGGTGCACAGGACTACCTGGTGATCATCCCTTCACGGCCACCGGCCACTGTCCCTCACACCGCCCTTTGCGGAGGTCCGCTCTCCGTAGAACTCGCAGACAGGAAAAACGAAGACGAGTGTGTGGGGGGGTGGGTATCAGGACTTGGAGGTGGGGAGTTGAGAGTGGCCTGAGGCAGGAACAGCTCAATGCGACCTCGACAACCGAAGTTAAGCGCTCTCGAGGAACAGCGCATCTTCCCCACCTTGGTTCTCCTGTATCCCCCCTTAGCGTGGACACCAGCGCTCACGAGCAAGATAGATTTCACGGACCGCTATCGGTGGGAACAAACACAGCGCCCAACATCCCGAAGGGCTGCAGCGCCCAGCAGGGTCCCCACTGCCGCGGGCGTACACTGACTGTGGTGCTAGCTCTGGGCCGGCCTCCCCGGCCCCGGGGTCCCGGGCCCCGCTGAATAGGGCGGATAATGACCCCCGGTTCCCAAGGCAGGCTCTCTGCTGCCTGGTGAGCCTTGGATTTGTGTGGTCCAAGCCTTTCCCAGCTTGTCCCATTCTGTCACCGGGATAAGGGGCTCCCTCGGCTCGTTTGCACCTGCGTCGCTTTTGGCTCCTTCAGGAATGCGCTGAAGCTTGTAATCAGCTTTGTGAAGCCATTGAGTGCACGGCTGAGTGAAACTTCCAAAGCTCGAGGAAAACTGGCCGGCTGAATAGGAGCCAGCATGGGGCTGCTCTCCAAGCCTCCGCGCTGCCAAATTCCAGCAGAGCGCCTCACAATCGCCTTCCCCACACTGAGAAAAGTGAGAAAAGAAAAGCGAAAATACCAGTCACCGGGGTTAGCTGTTTGTTCCCAGATTAATGGCAAGCGGCTCCCTCCTACTCCACCCCCTCCACAAAACTCACCAGTTCAGGAAATATGACAGGGAGGGGAGGGCAGTTATTAATAGCTCCCCAACTGATGTCACTCCCGGGGCGGGGGGCTTCTGGGGCTCTGGAGGGTCCTTCACTCTCAGTTGCTGAGATGAGCTTCAGCGGCCACGTGTGCTTTAGGCCTTACGGTTGAAGCGCATCTCTGCCTGAGCAGAGCTGTGGATCAAGCCGTGCAGAACTCCCAACCTAGCCTGAAGGTTCCAGGGAGAAACCACTAACCGCCTTGGCTCCTTCTACACAGGCCCAGCAGGGGCCCTGCCATCCTGGCCCCTCAGCAACAGGTGCCCTGGGCCGCTCTTCAGAGGATCAAGAAGATGGCACTCCCAGTTCCAAGACTGTGCTGGTCTTGGTGACTCCAGGGACAGAGATGGCAGCAGGGCTGCAGGTGTTTCCCCTCTGCTTTGGGCATCTGTGCTGTGATTTCCTAAGAGTCGAATCCTTCAGACAAGTATCTCCATGTGCCTCACAGACCCTGGCTCATTCTCCCCCACTCAAGATGAGTGAAGGCTCCTCTCTGGAAAACAAAATCCTTGCCAGCCAACAAAAGACCAGGCATCTTGCAAAAGGCAAAGCCATCCTTCTCGAGGCCCAGGAATTCCTGCCTTCCGGGCGGCTGCTCATCTAGCGAGGGCTCTTCCTTGTGTAGCCAAACCAGGTTCTAGAATAGTGCCTGCCATGGTCATGTGGAAGAGGCACAGATATGTGCTTACTGCATGGATGCTGGCTGGTCCGTCTCTGGATGTGGCCTGTGAAGAACCTTCAGGAAGGAAACCTAGAACCCTTCCTCTCTCAGTAAATCCCTGTAGGAATCCCCTGGAGAAATGAAAGCAGAGGCCACGTTGTAATCTACAGATAAAAACTTGCTTTTCTTGGCTGTGGGTTTTCTTAGCTAATTAATTCCTTCCCCCCTGCATGGGGAGCACAGTCACACGGTTTGTGTTTGATCTGAACGTCCATGTATGCCTTCCAGCAAAGAGAAGTTCAGTCCTGTGGGGTTCTTGCTGTAACACCTCGCTTCTGTGGGGGCCTCATGGTGTCTGACTGTGGCTCTATGCTATAAATAGTCCCCTGGTAGATCGAAAGGCTTAATGGGCCTCTTTAAATACCTAACTTGTTATAAAGCCCCGGGGAGAATAACATTAGCAGGCAGGGAGGGACAAGAATCACGTTCCCCCTGTAGAAGTCCTATTACGGTGTTCTCGGTTGCACTCTTATGGTGCAGAGTGGGCAGGAATTTTCCTATTTATATACCTTAATGTGCAGTGGGGGCTAGAACACACGAGACAGTCTGTATGAGCAAGGCGGAAAGTGAACTTAAAGAGGTCTAGGGACTGTCCCAGACTGGCTCAGGAACACCCTGCCTGCTGTGGGTGCAACAAGAAGGAGCATCAACTAGGGCACTGTCCTGCTTTTAAAGACACTTCATAGTCTGGTGGACTAGCAAGGGAACCCTCCATTTCAGATAGACCAGGAGGGACACAATCCCCAAACTTGGCACACCGAGAGAATGTGGGACTCAAAGAGAAGCTAACTGACTCTGAGGACCCAGACTGTACGTGCGCACTCTGCGACGCCCAGCTGCTTGAACATCCCAACGCATGCCACCCACCTTGACAGTCAAAGTTTACTTCTTCTATGGCGCAGTTTGACATGATGTTTTCAGCAGCACAGCCTTCCAGCCGCTCTCAGTAACAAGTCAGGAGGATCTGCAGCAATTCAGAAATTAGTGAAATTTTATTCCTGGTGGGGGCACTGGATTAAGAGGCCGGGAGAGTGTGAAGCTAGTCAACGTGTAATTGCATGATAAGGCTCTCACGAGGAATTTATTGGCCAAGTTGCTATTTCTATTCCTTCCTAATCTCGTTTAGCACATTCGTTCTCTGCAATCTGTCTTCATAATCTCCTGTAGCAGAATGGCAGCCAATGGAAGCACGCTTGTTTGGAGAGTGGGGGAAGTATGCAGAAGCGCGATAAACTGATGCTAATTACCCATATTTAGGACACCGAGTGCAGAAGATCAAGCTTTACAAATAACAAACCAGAGCCAGTGATGATGGCTTCCTTGTGTGGAATATATCGGAGGGGACCAGATAAGGGTTTCACGGGCAGCAGGGATTTATTGGTCAAAGGCTGTACCTTCCACTTCCCCACTTTTATATAGCAGTAAATTATTTCTGCTAAATTCGCCAGAACATCACTCTTTCATTTGGCCGTGTGCCGTGACTTGCTCTCTCTTTGTGTCCGTTCAATGCAAATCCTTGTAGTTTAACATCAGCTGATAAGAAACAAATAATTGAAGTCATAGGTAATTCCCTTTAAATCGTGCCTATAGGAGGGTCCCGGGAAAAACGAGACGAGGTAAAGAGCAGGGGCTGAAATGGAGGCAGCATCACCTTCAGCCTCAGACCACATGGCTAGCACCGTGAGCACACAGTGTTGGCTTCTGAATGTGACAACGACCTGCTTGTTGACAAGGAGAACTGTTTCTAATATCACACCAACAGAACCAATACTCCTATCTGGAAACCTGATCTTATAACAAGGAGGATGATGGTGGTGGTGATGATAGTGATGATGGTGGTGATGATGGTGATGATGATGGTGATGATGATGATGATGGTGATGATGATGGTGGTGGTGATGATGGTGATGGTGGTGGGTGATGATGATGATGGTGGTGATGATGGTGATGATGATGGTGGTGATAATGATGGTGGTGATGATGGTGATGATGATGGTGGTGATGGTGATGATGGTGGTGGTGGTGGTGATGATGATGATGATGATGGTGGTGGTGGTGATGATGGTGATGATGATGGTGGTGGTGGTGATGATGATGGTGATGGTGATGATGGTGATGATGATGATGGTGGTGATGATGGTGATGATGATGATGGTGGTGGAGGTGATGATGGTGATGATAATGGTGATAATGATGATGATCATGACCATCAAATAATATCTCCCCATCAAATAGTATTTCTCCCCTCACCACCTCAGCATTCCTTAGTGTTTGCCACTGGCCCCGCTCCCTCTACAACTCCTGGCTCAGAGAACAGTCACAGGAGGGGTCAGACTGCCAAATTGGTAGCAGGTGGAGGGTCATGGTGAGTTCTTGGCATTGCAATAGTTGGCTCCTATGAGTGTTAGAGGACACTGGACAGCAATCCACTGCAAACACGCAAGGCCATTTCACAATTTGTGTGTTAACTAAATGCTGCCAATGGCTTGCTTCAGTCTTGGAGACATTCTAGGGGTTGTGTCTGTAGCTCTTTCAGTTGGTGGTGGAGACAGCAAAGGGCATTCTCTGTCAGATACACGTGGTGAAACAGTATTGAAAAAAGGAAGTCCTGCTTCAGTTTGGGGACATAATTTACTACTTCTTGTTAAGAAGATAGCTGATCCTGTCACAAATTATTTTTCATCCTAGATCACATATGGACCACAGGTGATGTCGCGCTTACCTCCATGGACATGCACCTTTCCTCTGCATTCCAGCGAGCCTGGGGCGCATTTCTGTTCCATGTGTCCCTGTGAAAGAAAGGAAAAAAAAATGCAGTAAGGGCACATCAGTCTCCAGAGAGGGAAAAACATCTCATAGGTGAACCTTAGAACCCAAGGCTAAGGGACTAGAGGTTTCGTTAACTGAATAATGAGTCTATAATGGGTTGCCAAAAAATATTTAAAAAACATGCCCATTGTTCTGTGGAAGTTAACTTGTCATGACCTAACAGCTGTGCTAACAAGAGTGTGGTTAGAAGCTGCAGGGACTGACAGGTCACCACGGGGTCACCTGCAGACACAAGAAGCTCTCCCTGGGCTTTCTTCATTGTAAAGGTGGAATAAACGTCAGGCTGAAGCTCGCCAGTCGTTATTTTTGAGGTGGTGTGGGAAAGGAACCCGCTGCTTTAGAGGCTGTAAGTGACAGCAGTTTTACTGTTGGAGTCATTTCTACCCATTTCCTGTTTGATATGTCAGACCCTCATGGAAAAGTCCAAATTTGTCTGCTTGAGATATTCTAGCACGCTTAACTGCTGTTCGCCTGGTTTGGTCTCCACCTGCGGCCTCTGAGGTGGTCCCCTCGAGGCCTCTGAGTGGTCCCCCAGCCTCAGCTCCAGGCAGCACTCATAGTTCAGCAGCTAAAGTGGGTGATTACTGGCACATTTTCTGCAATTGATAAAAATCACAGGAAATGACGTTTTTATTAGTCATTGACTCCAAACAAACCCCTACAATGGATGTTATGACTCCAGATCTATTAAAAAAATTATTCTTCCAAAATCAGAACTTCTTGCTAGGCCTTAATTCCATGGATCTATCCAGCCTCGTTTTAATGTGCTCAGGGAATTCCTTAGACTTTTTTTACTTGCTGTGTGGAGGCTCGAATGAGCATCAGGTAAACACACTCAGAGACTGAGGACATAGATCTGGACAAGATCTAAGAGGCAGTGTGGGCAAGAGTCCTGGACTCGGGCTGAGGTGTTCTCCTGTGATTCGCCATGCCTGCTGCCTGGTGCAGACTGGACCACTGAGCCAGGCAATCTGAGCAGATAGAACAGCCTCTGAGAAAGTAAACACAGTCTCCTCCCCAGGAGGCCTTGCTTACCTGTGCTCAGATCTAGGCTGAGCCCTATGGGGTGAGCAGTAACTATCTCCACAGACTTGGGCAGAGAAAGAAGGAAGTTGCTATCAGTCATGGTGTGGGGCATGAAGAAAGGCATTGATGTGAACAATCACTGGGCAGCAGGGTCATGGGAGGGGGCTGCGTCTCACGGGCCAGGAATCCTTCCATAAGAGGCCTAGAACGGCACCCTGTAGGTTCAGTGCTGTCCTGTGAACAGCCCCATGCATATGGAGTCAGGCTTGCCAGTCCGAGGACTTGGGGTAGCAGTCTGATAAGAGGAGGGGAAAGGCTGAAGCTCACTCTGCTGGGGATGGGTTTCCACAGAGGAGAGAGATAAAATTCAACAGAGACAAAGCAAGAGAAGGGTCACTTGAAAAAACGCTAAGAGATTTGGATGGGAAGGGGTCAGCCATTGTGAAATAGCAACCAGGTGGGAAAGTTGTCTAATGATGTCCACTGTGGGGCATTAGGAGTTTATAGGGAGCTATGAAATGCCAGGTGGGTCTCCATGTGAGGTAAGGCGGAAGCAGGGTGGCCTCCATGGCCATGCTGGGCTCTGGTGGGATATGGAGGGGGCTTCAGAGTCTGGGAAGCTGGAAGGGGTGGAGAGTGGAGAGGGCAGGATGATGGAGGGCTGGGAAATGGGTGAAATGGATGTGGCGGTTTTGGCTGCTGTTGCTGTCACAGACCCCCTTGATCTTAGAACGGTCCTGTCCTTGTCCTTGCCCACATGGACAGCTCTTGCTCACCCTGTGCGACTTAGCCACACAATGCATTTTCAGCCTTGGACTGGCTCACAGTTCAATCTCCTGTCCTTGTTCTGAGGATCACTGTGAAACCAGGCAGAAGAAGATTCAGGGGAAGGTGGAGGGACCCCCTTTCTCTCAGACAGTAGTAGGAGGACTGTCTGATGCTGATGCATCCCAGGCACCAGAAGGGTACCAAAATGTTGTCAGACTTTCTTTGGGCCACCAGTTCCCAAATAATAACATGGAGATTTCTTATTAATTATGAAAGCTTGGCCTTAGATTAGGAGACTTGTTTTCAACAAGCCCTTAAAACTTAAATTAACCTGTTTATATTAATACATTCTGCCATATGGCTTCTTACCTCTCCTCAGTACTGTATGTTTGACTTCTGCATCTCGCTGCTGATTTCCCACCTCAGACTCTCTCCCAGAGTTCCAATCTTTCCCTGGAAGTCCTGCCCATTCTCTCCTGCCTAGCTATTGGTCACTCAGCTCTTTATTAAGCCAATCAGAAGGCACCTTAGGCAGAGACACATCTTCACAGTGTACAAAAGGATTGTCCCACAGCAGTGAGATGGAAGTTTCCAGTGTCAGTGTTATCATAAAGGAAGCCCCAGTCCTGGCATCATGACTAATGTACAGACGAGCTCACACAGGACATTCACTCAAAGGGGCTGCTCTCTGCAGAGGCCCAGCCCAGGAGTTGTTCTACACTTGGATAATTAAAGGGCAGTCTTGAAGGATAAATCTTAGGTCTGAGGAGATGGCTCAGTTGGTAAGGCGCTTGCCATGTACTTATGAAATCCCGAGTTCGAACCCCAGCACCTCTGTAAAATCCAGACATAGTAGAGAGCAACCGAAAAAGGCCCAGGTCATTGACCTCTGACCTCCACATGTGTATGTGTGCAGAAGCACCCAGACATACACACACACACACACACACACACACACACACACGATCAAGCTAATCAATAATCATTAAAAAATCAGACATTCTGTAATGATGTCCACTATGTCCAGCATACAATAAAAAATTATTAGCTATGGCAGGAGACAGGAAATGAAAGAATTCTATGAGAAGTAGCAGAGCTGAAAAGACAGAGGTGGTGAAGGGGCCCACCACTGCGAGGAGGGAGAGCACCACTGTGAGGAGGGAGAGCACCACTGTGAGGAGGGAGAGCACCACTGTGAGGAGGGTGAGCACCACTGTGAGGAGGGTGAGCACCACTGTGAGGAGGGAGAGCACCACTGTGAGGAGGGTGAGCACCACTGTGAGGAGGGAGAGCACCACTGTGAGGAGGGAGAGCACCACTGTGAGGAGGGTGAGCACCACTGTGAGGAGGGAGAGCACCACTGTGAGGAGGGAGAGCACCACTGTGAGGAGGGTGAGCACCACTGTGAGGAGGGAGAGCACCACTGTGAGGAGGGTGAGCACCACTGTGAGGAGGGAGAGCACCACTGTGAGGAGGGAGAGCACCACTGTGAGGAGGGTGAGCACCACTGTGAGGAGGGAGAGCACCACTGTGAGGAGGGTGAGCACCACTGTGAGGAGGGTGAGCACCACTCTGAGGAGGGTGAGCACCACTGTGAGGAGCGTGAGCACCACTGTGAGGAGGGAGAGCACCACTGTGAGGAGGGAGAGCACCACTGTGAGGAGCGTGAGCACCACTGTGAGGAGGGAGAGCACCACTGTAAGCAGGGTGAGCACCACCGAAAGGAGGGAGAGCACCACTGTAAGGAGAGACAGTGACTATGAAACCTTTTGAAATTTCAGACCTGAGTGATCCCCCATCTGCCAATGCACTGCCCGCCATGTTCTGGCAGTAAATACAAGTGTGAGACAGTCGTGTTGCATGTATTCCAGCCTTCTTCCTGTGAGGGAGCTCATAACTTCCCAAGTGGATCCTGGGATGGCTAGTCATGGTTGTCAGGTTAACAGCATCTGGTGTGAACTGAAACACAAGCCAGTGAGTATCCTTGTAAGGGATTTTTGTTTTGTATTTTGAGACAGGGTCTCTCTCTGTGTAGCTATGTAGACCAAACTGGCCTCCAGCTTAGAGATCTGCCTGTCTCTGCCTCCCCAAGTGCTTGCTTGATTGCTCTCTCTCTCTCTCTCTCTCTCTCTCTCTCTCTCTCTCTCTCTCTCTCTCTCTCTCTCCTATTTAATCCTGACTGTCCTGGAACTCGCTTTGTAGACCAGGCTGGCCTCGAACTCACAGAGATCCACCTGCCTCTGCCTCCTGAGTGCTGGGATTAAAGGCATGCCCTGATACCACTTGGCTTCTAAGTGCTGTTTCTCAATTAGACTATTTCAAACAGGAAGACACACCCTGAATGTGACCTGCACCTTCTGGTGACAGATAGGATACGAAAGGCACCTGCGAGGAGGCTCATCAGTTAAGAGTGCACACTGCTCCCTGCATTTGCCGAGGACCTGAGTTCAGCTCTCGGCATCCACTGCTGACGTCTCTGCCATGGCTCTGCCTTCTTCCCTTGACATTAGAACTGACTTCTGCAGGCTTCCAGTGTAGACTGGAGATCAGCAGCTCTGCAGGAAGCCTCCAGGCCTTCCACAGCAGACTGAGACTGCTGAGACATCCGGTCCCACAGACCGACCGACTACCAGATTCTCTGCCTTACTGTTGGGAAATAGCATCACTGTTGGACTTCCCAGATGTCATCCTGCAAACCCATCTGATAGATGCCTTTTAAATCTATATATTCATTCTGTAAGTTCCGTTTCTTTACAGAACGCTGACTAATACAGATACCGAGTGGCACAGCCATAGTGCCTACTGACGATATGTTCACTCTCTGAGACCTGCTGGTAGATCACTGCCTAAGTGAAGGAGCTAGCAGCCATGTGAAGCCACCAAGTTTAACCCCTGATATCCTCAGCTGCAGCCATCAATACATTTTGAATGGTATTAGTATAGATTGTAGTCTTGTAGTCAATTTTGTAAAAATCTGATTTACTTATTAGTCAATCTGAAGATTTGACTCAACTTCTGGAGCTGACAATGGCTCCGGATTGAAGCTGGAAGAGCTGGAGCAGTGAGGAGTGGGGTGGGCTTAGTTTCTCTTTCACTTCATTAGATATGATGATAGACGGCATGAGGGCTGTACCTATGCACAGAGGCTCTTGTAGTTTCCAGAGCGAGGAATTGGTGAGACAGTTTATTATATCTGCAGAGGGCGGGGCATGCCCACTCCTCACTCGGGTGGCCAGGCCTGGATATCTGCAGAGGGCAGGGCATGCCCACTTATTACTCAGGTGGCTAGGCCTGGATATCTCTGCTCGTGGGCAGGAAGCTGTTTTTCCAGGAAGCAGCCCAAACGAGCCTAGTGTGCATTCCTCTTGTTGAGAAGGATTTGAGGAAGGAGCGTACACCTCAGCCCAATATTACCCTGGTGGGGTGGCTGCCGCACACAGTGGACAGTTCTCCTCTTGCAGTTTGTGCTGTTGCTGACCTGCTACTCACCCAGCTCCACCTGCTGTGTTCCTGTTAGATAAGCAAAGGCACCCCTATCCCGTTTTTCTTTATTTTATTGAAGGAAAATCATACCATCAGATGGCTCCAAACATCGTGTTTGACTCGGTGTGGTGATGCACACCTTTAATTCCAACACTCGAGAGACAGGGGCAGGCAGATCTCTGTGAGCTCGAAGCCAGCCTGGTCTATACAACAAGTTCCAGGCCTGCAAAGTTCTCCCACAAGGAAATGGATGGTGGTGGTACACTCCTTCAATCCCAGCACTCGGGAGGCAGAGGCAGGTGGATCTTTCTGAATTCAAGGCCAGCCTGATCTACAGAGCAAGTTCCAGAACAGCCAGAAACCCTTTCTCAAAAAAAAAAAAAAAAACAAAAAAAAAAAAAACAAAAAACAAAACAAAACAAAAAAAAAACAAAAAGAAAAAAAAACCCACAAGGAGAGTTTCAGTTTGAAGTTCAGGCACTCAGTAGTTCAATGAGAAATTGATTAGATGAACTTATAGGATTAAGAGCTCGTTTGCTAGGTCAGCATGGAGCTCAGAGACCAAACAAGGTTTGCGATGTTCTTTACAGGGCCTCCCAATCTGGTTCAGAAAAAAAAAAAACAAAAAACAAACAAACAAAAAAAAACTCCATGAGCAGGACCTGCTCATGGCATCTGTTTTTACGAGAAAGGAGGGCTCTTGGGTTACTCCACGGACTCGCTCTGGCAACCGTGAGTAAAATCCCGACTGTATTATTTACAAGGATGGGAAGACTGCAAACCCAGGATGTCTCTTCAGGATGGGTTTGCCATCCAGGAGCACTCAGCTGAGAACAGGTGTCCTGGTTCCTATGTCATTAATTTACCAGGGCACACAGCTTAAAGCCGGTGTCCCTCAGACACCTGCCACCTGCTCCCCTCACGCACCAGTGAATGGTACCTACCATATCTAGGCTTTTAAAATGCAAGCGGGTTTTTGTTGTTGTTGTTGTTTGGGTTTTTGTTTGTCTGGCCAGGTTACTAGTTATATATTTGCCAGCAGCGCAAATCTTTAAGACAGATTATAGGACAAAGAAGCCAAACCAGCGCAGATGCACTCTGGACTCCCACCAGGGTGCTGTGGACAGGACTTGGAAGATGCCTGCTTTAAAACTTGGAAACTGAGCAACTCCTAGCCAAGTTCAGTGGTTTGAAAACTTGGTTCTTTTCTTTCCTTTTCCTTCTCAGAAACACCTTAATATGAGAATTAGGTAGTAAAAGGAAGGAGAGAGGAGGGAGGAGGGGGAGGAAGAGACCTATGAACGACACGTGCTGTGGGTATGAGGGATGGGAAGAGGTGGGAAGACTTAGGAGAGTCAAGAAGAGATGCACAGAATCTTTAGAAACAAACCAGTTCTACTGTAGAGCCAGAGGAGCCCAGATGACAACATTAGGTTCTGAAGCCCAGATGGAGAACTGTTGGTCCTGAAGGCTCCTCCCTAGCCTGGTATTGGCAGCTATCCCACCTCCAACACAGCAGGTTTATCTGCATAAAACTAGGCCAAATGGGCAGTAAATACCGAGGCCACAAGCGAAAGGTAAAAACAGAACGAAAACAATGGTTAGGTGAAGTCCACAGACTGGACCACAGGTCCCTCAACACCATGCCACTTGGGACCAAAAATGCCTGTTGGTGATGCTGAATTCTCTGCAGAAGAACTCACGAGGGAGGAATAACCATAAATAGATGATATTGGGCATTCTTGCAACAAAACAGGTGAGTCGTAGGCTCCTGAAGAGCCTCCGAGTGTCTTGTAGCCCACACCTGAGGCTCCCCCAGACTTTTTGATTGTTTGCTTTAAAATATTAAGACATGTTAAAGGTAGCTAGACCGTCACAGAAGGCCTCCATATCTAAAACTAACAGACAAAGGAGATTCAGAGAAGGTAATAAAACAAAATCAGTACAATATTTAAAACAAAAAAAGACAGGGGAAAAATATCTGGAGTATAAAAGCATGATTACCAAATTAAAATAAATACGGAACAAGGAACTTTGTAATAAAATGAAACCAGAAGAGAAAGAGGAAAACAGTAGAAAAAACTATGAGAATCAGAAGATGGTACAGAGCTAACAACCTAATGAGAACTTGATAAAAAGAGAACAGAGAAAATGGCCTTTAAAGACATAATTTACACCGATTTCTCAGAATCGGAGTGTATGTTTTTCAAGATTGAAAGAACACACCAAATTCCCAGCACGACGGGTAAGAAAAGGCTCAAGTCCATTGACAGCACTGTGCAATTTAAAAAACCAGAAATTAAAGGAATAAAAACCCAGAAAGGCCATGGATTGGATTTTAAACTCAAACAAGAGAAACAAAGCAGGTCACACGCACAGGACCAGGAGTCAGCGTGGCCTGCTTAGAGCCAGCCAACAGGCTCCCACTGAGAACCAGACTCCTGGCCGTGCTCTCCCTCTGACCGCCACGCTCCAATCCACGTGATAACACAAGAAAAAGAATGTGGGGTGGTATCCTCTACCTCAAGTTCAAAAGGAAATAGCTTGGCAAAAACAGGACAAAGGATGCACAAGCTGGTGATGGAAACCTGCAGAAGATGCTAAGAACAAAGAGTATTTACACAAGGGGTCGAAAGAGGGACATTGTGAAGGCGGCCATTGCTCCAAAAGTCATCTGTGAATTACAGCAGCTCTCACCGTTGCAGAGAGTACGTGCGATGCTTTTGTCTTTTCAGCCCTAAGGCGTGAACTCAGAGCCTGGTATGTGCCAAACAAACACCCCACCGCTGACCTATGAGCCCCTCCTTTAAGAGAAGTAGAGAGAAGGTCTTGGTAGGTTGGCCAGTGGGCCTCCTTCCTTCAGCCTCTGGAACACCCGAAAGCAGGGAAGTGAACACCATGCCTGGCCAATGGGAAGAATTTCTTTGCTTATATTTATTTGAGGGGACAGTTTCAAATTTTACAAGGAAATTCAAAATACACAGAAGAATTTAAACACCTTGGGGGGGGTACAAAATTGGGTAATTTACACTACATTTTGTTGAGAATTACTGCAAACACACACACACACACCAGGACTATGCAATGTTGGCACAAAGACAGATCAATAGATCAATGTTGCAAACTGGCTGATAAAAATAGACCTGGGTACATACAGCCAACTGATTTGGAGGAAGGGGTCTCTCTCTCTCTCTCTCTCTCTCTCTCTCTCTCTCTCTCTCTCTTTCTCTCTCTCTCTCTCTCTCTCAAGACAGGATCTTAGTATGAAGCCCAGGCTAGTCTGAAAAGACATAAACATCTACTCCCCAACTTCTGATCCTCATGCCTTAGTTCACAGGTGGGGATTATGGGTATGGGCCATCACATCTCCAATTGATTTTTTTTACTTATTTTTATTTTATATGTATATGAGTGCTTTCCCTGTATAAACGTCTGTGCACCCCATTAGTGTCTGGTGCCAAGAGGTCAGAGAGGATCATCAGATCCCCTGGAAATGGAGCTACAGATGATTCTTACCTGCTATGTCAGTTCAGAAAAAAAATTTCACCAGGGTCTTCTGCAAGACAAGTGCTTAAAGCCTGAGCTGTCTCCCAGCCCCGGGCCTAATTGATTTTTGAAAGATGCTGAGGCAGTGGATGGGGAAAGGATGATGTCTTCAAAATGCCAGGCTAGGACAAGTAATCCGGGGCAGAAGATGCCCCCTTCTCCCACATGACTGAGCACTGCATGAGCAGGGAGTACCTGGTGCTGAACATCATTTGACAGAAGTTCCTATGAGGTGGCAACTCCCTTTGTCCTGACTACTGGAGAGCCCATTGGCCCATGGGATACTGAGAACTCAAATATGGCTCCCATGAGGCAGTACTACGTTATTTTATTTGTTTGGTTGTTTTTGGACAGCACCAGCTCATCCAGAATCCACTGTGGAGAACAGGCTGGTCTACACCTTATAGTGATTCTCTTGCCTCAGCTTCTTATGTTTGGGATTACAGTTGTAGGCCACTATGCTTTGCTTATTTAACTCGATAGCTGCTAAATTAGATGTCTGTGTTTTTAGATTTCGTTATTTTATGTGTGGGTGTTTTGCCTGTAGGTATTTCTGTGCACAATGGTGCATGCTGGCCCTCAGAGGCCAGGCAAGATAGGTGGATCCCCTAGAACTGGAGTTACAGATACTGGGGAGCCATGGTGTGGGGGATTTAGAACTGGAGTTACAGATGTGGGTGAGCTGGAACTGGAATTACAGATGTGGGTGATCTGGAACTGGAATTACAGATGTGGGTGATCTGGAACTAGAGTTACAGATGTGGGTGAGCTGGAACTGGAATTACAGATGTGGGTGATCTGGAACTGGAATTACAGAGCTGGAGTTACAGATGTGGGTAATCTGGAACTAGAGTTACAGATGTGAGTAATCTGGAACTGGAGTTACTTATGTGGGTGATCTAGAACTGGAGTTACCAGCGCTTGTGAGCCATGATGTGGGTGATGAGAACCAAACCCAGTCTTCTGCAAGAGTAATGGGTGGTTTTAACCATTGAACTATTGCTCCAGCTCCCTACACATTAAGTTTAAATAGCTGCATATAACAATTGGCTATTGAATTGGACCACACATCTTGGGGTGAACTTGGCAAATAAAACTATAGTAACTTGGAATTTGGTAAGGATTTCTTAACTATAAAACAAAAAGCTTGGAGTGTAAAAAGGAAAATAGTAAATGAGGTCTTCATCAAAACTGCTTAAAAATATTTCTTTTTCCAAAAGGTACAACATCTGCCAGCCAGCTGCCTTGTGTTCAGAATATATAAAATCTCTAGCAAGGTCTGATTCACACCTGGAATCCCAGCATTTGGGAAGTGGCAGCGGGGGTCAAGAGTTCATTGTCAGCCTCACATACAGTAGACCTGTCTCAACAAAGTCAAACAAAGTAACTCTTAGCCAGGTGGTGGCAGCAAACCCCTTTAATCCCAGCAGAGGCAGAGGCAGGCATCTTGGTCTACAACGTGAGTTCGAGGCCAACCTGGTCTACAGTGTGAGTTCCAGGACAGCTAGAGTTACACAGAGAAACCCTGTCTCCAAAAATAAACAAACAACAAAAAAGTAACTCTTAAAATTCATAATATAAAAGCAACCCACAAATACGGCTAAAACAGAACAGAAAATTTTCCCCAAGAAGATGTCAGGATGCCTAAGGGGCATCTGGAAAGATGATGCAAGGGTAAGTAGTAATTAGGAAAAAGCAAACTAAAGCTCCAGTGGGATAAAGCTACACGTTCAGTCATAGAGCTAAGACAAGAGTGTGGATATGGATGTGGACACACAGAACCCTCAGACCTGGCAATGTCGTCATGCACCAGTCAGCAGAGTCCTTGCTGAGCAAGCATAAGGCCTTGCGTTTGACTCCCAGGATACAGAAGAGGCTGTACACACTTGAAATCCCAGCACTTGGGAGGTGGAGGCAGGAAGATTAGGAGTTCAAGGTCATCCTCAGCTTGGGTAGTTTGAAGACAGCCTGAGTCAGACCCTGTCTCAAAAACATAAGTAAAAACACTTAAAGTTTTTTGCAATTTAAATTAAACAAACATATTATGAGATCTGCCTTTCTACTTCCATGGGTTAACTGAAAAGAAACGAAACACATTGTCCTTACATGAACTTGTATCCAAATTCATAATGCAAAACTGAAAACAAGCGTTCACAGTGGTGAGTAAACAGACTGAGGTATAGTCACACAGGAGAATATTACTCAACAATCAAATGAATGAATGAATGAATTTATTTTGGATGAATCTCAAAATCATTATGGTAAATGAAAGATGCCAGATTTTTTTTAAAAAAAAGTGTGAGAGAGTTTATAAAATTCCATTCATAGAAACTTGCAAAAATTGCAAAACAAAAGTGATGAAAGGCCTGTGGTTGCTATAGATGGAAGCACTGTGGGGGCAGAGGAGAATAAGACAAAACTTGGGGGTGGTAGACGTGTTCACTGTCTTGATTATGGTCCCGTCATTTTGTCAAACTATTTTAGGCACAGCCTTCTTACAAATCAAGTATCCATGAACACACACACACATACACACACACACATACAGACTTATCTCAAGTAGCACAATAGGTGAGAAGACAAAATCTCAAGGGAATAATCTCATACCAATATTTCACCTTGAATCTTATACCCAGCTAAAATACCACTCTTGTGTTGCTATCATTTAGAAGACATGATCTACAAAATAAGTGTGGAAGGCAAAGTGACAAAAACCAAGGGATCCAGTGGGCCTGGGGATGTAGCTCAGCTGGTGCCACTCCCAGCACCACATAGCTCGGAAGTGGTCATACAAGCACACAGGAAGGAGAGGCTGTAAGAACAGACTGCTTCAAGATCATTACCGCTACCCAGAGAGTAGGAGACTAACGTGAGATACATGAGACGCTGTCTCAAACAATATCAACAATGATTCCAGAAATGCATGGTCTACATGGGAGAGAGATGAGCCAGCCTGTGAGGGCAGTGGCCAAGCCCGAAGCAAATCAGTACACCGTGGCCTGGGAGGGCTGGCACCGAGAAACTGAACTGTTGGTGTAACCATTGTTTAGCACTGTTACTGTGCAAGGAACACAAGAAACTAAGCAGGTGGACGATCTCACAAAATAAGACCATTAGTGACGTTAGAGAACACAACCCCACAGCAGAGGTAATCCTATCCGGCTTTACCGTGGGCTCAGCCACGAATCACACTGTCTATTCGAAATAAACCCCAAATACCAAGGGAACGAACCAGGGTGCACTAGCTGTGAGAAGGATGGGTGGGGAGGAGTGAAAAGAACAGGGCAGACTTGGTTGCCACAGAGGTCTGACTGGATAATGGTTAAAGCGAGCAGGTCCACGCTAGGCAACGCTGGCGTGGAATGCAGGAGTATGGCTGCAGTGATGTGGGGGAGATGACCAAAAGATGGAGGAGCTGCTGCTAGGAAATGCGGCTGGGGTGGGTGGAGCATGGAGCCGCTGGATGCCGTGAGAGCCTGGCAGTGCTGTCGGCTTTCTGGAAAATGTTCATGTGAATTATATTAATCATAAATGCTAGACCCTGTCAGCTCTAGATTCCTTAACAATACATCCTTTGGTAGATGATTTAGCGCCTGGTTTCTTTTGAGGGCCTGGCAGAGTTAAGTTAGAAGGTGCACCCTTAACAGGCTGGAGGCCCAGGGTTCAACCCGGGCTTACTGTACGTACTGACTGCTCAGAAGTGTGGGAGGATTGAGGGACGACTGGCAACAGTTGTGTGGCATTGTCTCCGCACCACGCTCCTCCACGGGAGTCAAGGTGATTTACACCGGCACATGGAGCTCCACAAAAGGAATTGGATTAAGAAGAAGAAAAGGTGAGGTAAATCTGGCACCCTGGAGCGGTGCAGTTCCCTGCCTCTGTGACTGCCTCGGAGGGGTGAATGTCACATATGGTGCTGCCCTGACCCCATGACCATCTTTCTCCTCCAGCCGCCTGCTATTCCCACCACACAGGAAGCAGATTATTAACCTGGGTGACTCAGGTCAGCTAGAGGGCAGCTGCCCAGTTGTGTGAAACGCCCGCTGCAGAGACCTGGGAGACACTGTACTGTGTGAGAGCTGCAGACTGGAGTAGCTGTGTTGAGGGGAGATGGGACCTCACAACGCAGCGTTTGCCAGAAGAGATGGTCACAGCCGGCAGTGAACACCATGGCTGGAGTGGCAATTCCAAGAAAGAGCTGGAAACCCTCACCTAGGACATTTGGTGCCTAGCAAGGTCTTTGCTGGCAGATAGGTCAGGACAGGGTCATCTGTGAGGTGCTCGGCTAGTGACATCTGTTCTTTAAAGAAGGGTTTTTTGGGAAATGTGATAGTTCAGTCAGTAAAATGCTTAGCACAGAAGCATGAACACCCCCTTAAGAAAGATAGGTGGGATGGCATGCAAGTACAGTCTCGGTGCTGGGGAGTGACAGACAGACCTTGGAAGTTTACTGCCCGGCTCACACAGTCTGGGTGAGTTCCAGGCCAATGACTCAAAAGTAAGAGTAGGCAATGCCTGAGGCATGGCATCTTAGATGGACCCCCACTATGTATGTGTGTATACGGACACATGCACATCTTCTCCCGCATAAGACATATATACACACACATACAAGCACACAGAAGAGAAAAAAACAGAGAAAAGAAAGAAAGGAAAGGGACTCTAGAGCAGGCATTAACAGGGCCTTTACTACATGAAGACAGAGGCAGAAAGTTGATGCTGTTTCTACAAGCCAAGCCATGCCAAGGTCCCAAGGCAGCACCAGAGGCCTGGGAAGTGTAGACTCATCTTCACACAAGTCAGAAGAAACTAGCATGTGCCCATCTTGAGTCCAGACTTCTCCCCAGAATTATGGAGTACGAGTTTCGTCCTTGAAGGCTCCCATACTTCCAGTATGGTACTCTGTCATGGGAGTCCCAGGGACCAGCCCCGGGGGCAGCTGCATGGCGGCTCACATAATCCTCTGACTTGAAACAGTTCCAGCCGTGTTTGAACAGCTGGATCCTAATTCCAAATCTGCTTGGAATCTTTCTTCTGCTCCTTCCAGGCTGAGGGGCGGTATCTGAGGACAGGGGTCTGCCTAAAGTTCTTGGCCTTGTCAGCCTCAACTCTCCCTTTTTAGCCTGCATTCTTGGCAGTGGCTTCTTCTGTCTCTCTACCTTTGGTTATCTCCTTGCTACTCTTCTTTCTAATCCCTTTGACACTACAGGTGTCTCTTGGCCTGAGTTATAGTCTCTCCTTGTTCCTAGGGTCCCCTCTTTGTGAATGACACAGCCAAGCTTTTAAAAAAGTAACATCTCCTCACGCATGAGCAATTAGAAGATAACGACAGAGGGCCAGCATCAGCTTCACCCCCTCAGATGGGAGCTACCTCAGTGAGATGCAAAACACTCCGTCCGTTTTTGCTGGGCTTTGGAGGGGGCGGGAGGAAACAGAATGGAGTCAGATTCTATTTTTCGCTCAAACAGGAGCCAGACTGTCAGCTGTCTTCGTGGCTTGTTTGATTCTTGCTCTCCTCAACCCCACCCCTCAATCTTCCTTAACTTTATTCAACAAAACAGAAGAAGCAAATACAATTTAAAGGAGCAAAAACCTTTTGCAAAAAGTAATTTAATATGCAATGTTGAAATATCACTATCAAAGGAAGTATTTTCTCATCCTTGTATATATTCGTTAAACATACAAGGTAAACTATTTGGGAAAAATATAAAATAAAAACACTGATCAAACATTGGGATTTCAGGGCAACGGTGTACTTCACAGGCTTTCCCTTTCGCTCCGTGTTGGGATGGAACTCAGTGGCTGGTGAATGCCAGGCAAGAGCCATACTTGTCCGGCCCTCTGCTCTGAATGTGCTCCTTCACCTGCTGAGCCCTGGGTCACCTGGTGCCAACGCCATCTCTTCTGTGCGTGCACACACACACACACACACACACGCTGCCCACACACTCAGTATCATAGACACTGTCACCTTCCTGAACTCGAGAAAAGAAGAACGTGTTGGTCTCTTGAGATTAGACCAGATGGAACAAAACAGAAATAAAAAGCGGGGTGGTGGGGAGAGTCTTCCCAGCTTTGTACCGAAGGTCTCTTCAGGCAGAGAAACAGCTGCTGGGGGGAGAGTAGACATCTTGGTGTGGGGGTCATTTGCCCCCCAAAGTGACAGGAAGCTAACGACACTAGTACCTGGCAGCAGAGCTCACACTTTAGCTGTGTTCCATTATCCCCAATTTAAATCCGGTTATGTTAATGAGGAAGATGCCAAGGTAAAAACTTTCTCGCTCATTTAAATAAATAAATAAATAAGTCATTTATTTCGGTCTTTAAACTGAGAATACTATTAGAAATGTCATCTCAATTTCAAAACACTGACTATGAAATTTGGATAATAAAGTAAATTATCCACTCTGTAAGGGAAATTATATAAAATTCTTAAAAAACTAATTAAACCAACACTTTATTATTCCAGAATGAATACATCACCTCTGGCAATTATTCGCAGAAAATATAAAGTTGTATTTCAAGCCACAGCTTAAATTAAGCTGTGCAACTTCACGAAGGCATAAGCAACAACTCGTATTTCTAAGTGAACCTGTGAGCCGAGGTTAATGCTGCAGCAGACAGCATAAAATTTCACACCGTCCACGGTTCCCTGGCTGTTGCGAATGCCTGCTGGTTCTGTCCAGCGCTTGAGACCCAACAAGTTAGTGTAGTGTTATGATAGTTTGACAATCATTAAATAATATACAAAGATTAAAATAAATATTTTTCACTCTTAAAAGAATAAAAATTCTCTCTCCACTGCAGGCATGTCTAGCCTGTAGCCCGTGGGCCACATGCATTAGATGATAATTGAGCACGGCCAGACACATCTGAAGATCGCAATGGCATGTCACAGCACCAGAGGTTTGGGACACCTGCATTATTGCTTTCTTAGCCACTTACACTGCTCTGCTGAGCCCTGCCAGGCTGGTGTTGGCAGTGGATTTCCTGGTGTGCTCCACTGTCCCCACAGGAATCAGTTTTAACACTTAAACTGTCTGGGATGTCACCGGCAGCCTGAGATGTCACCGGCATTTAGTTCCATGTTCACACGGAGGCTGAGAACCACCTCCAGCCAGGTGTCTACTTCACACGGCCTCTGAGATGTCCTAGATTATAAACCCTGCACTGTTTTCTTTGACTTCCCTATGGGATTCTGAGGAGTCTGCAGCTTGGGGACCTGGAGCAGAGAACAGAGTGGGAACATGGAATATGCACAGCTCCACCCTGGGGCATGGACCTAGCTGCTTCCTGAGCTCCACACAGACCCCTCTACAGCCGTATCCAGTTCCGTGTTTAGGGATTTCTACAGGCTATGTATTCAGATTCACACAATAAGGGCTAATAAATCATATACCTGGAGCTAAGTCCATTGGGATAGCTGATAAGCCATGTCCATGTGGGTCTCACAGTGTTCAGACACCTCCACACCAGGAGCCCTTAAAATCCCTGCAGGGCAAGGTGGGACAGCAGTATAGGGGGTCGGATTCAATTCCGGCCACTGCCCATTTCTCCTGCTTTAGCTCCTTTCCAGGTGCCTGAAGCACTCTGGTGCAGAGAGGGCTCGGCCACGGGGTCCTAAAGGAAAACCCATCCTAACACCCTGTGCCATGACAGACCACCCTGAACGCACCAGGTGCCCAAGTGTGCAGCAGGCCTCCAGGACACTCTGAAGCAAAGGACAAGCTCCCCATTGCTCATCTCTTACTGAGACTACAGCAGAATCTCCAAGCCCTTCTCTGGCTTGGAGGCACACCCCTGCCCTGCCCAGCAAGGAAGCCAACCCACTCCTCTGTCCACTCCTGCGTCTGTCAACCAGCTGCTCCCTCTTATAATCAGGGAGCCAGATCCTCAGTCAGGAACTCCAGAAGAACACCACAGGGGTGCTGCTCCCCTGTCCCTCCTCTGCACTCAGAAGGCCAAGGGGTTCCTGGAATTAGGCCAGCCTCCTCTCCACCGGTCCTGCCGTCCTTGCATCTGTCCCGTGAACTCAACTCACATCAACGATCATGTCATCTCTCTGTGACATGCACAGAACCTGGCCGTGTTGGGAATGACAGCTTCCTGCAACCCCAAATCAGGCATAGCTGCGGGGCTCACAGCATGTATTTGTTGTCAAGTGCTGGGTGATGTTGGGGTGTCTGTCCCCATGTGACCTCTGCACAGGGTACATTCACCCGGGAAGAACTTCTCTCAGGCAGTGCCAGCAGTCGGGACTGCAAGAGTAAGGGAAGGTGACCCTCTGGGAGCTAATTAAAATAAAGAAGTCATCTGAAAACGCTATCATAAATGCTCTCCGCAGATCTATCTATTCGAACAGCCTCATAAAACTGTTCCATCTCAGAATGCCTGCTATTGACATTGATATCAAACTTGTAGCCTGGGAATTGGCTTTGCACTTGCCCGTTTTTTTATATTATGTCTTGATGGGTGAAACCGAATAATCTAATTTGAACTGTGACTTTGCATGGCATTCCATTGTTAGAAATGGTGACTGCGTATGATCTATTTACATTAGAAGAATACAGCGTCATCTTACTTTTTTATGCTGCATATAATTTCCCTTAGCAAGTAGAGAGAGCATGCCATTTATCCAAATTTCATAGTATTTTAAAATCAACACTATGTTTGCAGTCCTTTTCCCCCCTAGCCCGGAACACTGAAATAAATGATTTATTATTTTAATCGAGCATTTTAAAATTGAAAATGAAAGTCTTCCCATCCTCTCTGGTTTCAAATATTCTTACCTGTCAATCATGTACTGCATTCACTGTGGGCGGTGGCTGTACTTATCAGTACAATGAAGGTCACTGTCACATTGGGCCCTACTGGACAAGCCATTTAATCTGCACATAACACGTTCACGTACACAGGTCTTCCTGCGAGACTCTCACAGGGCATACCCATTTCACAGATGTAGTTCTGATACATTTGAGGAGAACAATGTGGTCATATTGTAGGCACCGATAACTGGTGTTTTGCCATCTGGCTAGCAGGAATGTTTCTGGTCAACACCAGAGTTGTGTCAATCCAGTTCATGCATAGACAAACCCACTTAGTTAAAAGAAGGCATCCGGAAAGACTGTCTGGTCCCAGCAGGCCTGTCACTCAATGATTTCTGAACACACACGTGTGTGCCTCCCTCCCCTGGGCTGCTAGACTACCTACCCTTCAGGAGACCCAAAATGCCTTTGGGAGCGGGCTCAAGTGGGCTGAGTCGGCCAGCAGAGGGAATCAAAACTAGGCTCCATTGCTGCCTCCCAGGCACAAGATCCAAATATTGCAACTCCAGAAAACTCCCTTCTGCCACTGTTGGTTTTGCTCCCTCCACCCCCGCGCAAAAAAATCACCAACTGAAGAACTGAATGAGCACTCTATAAATACCAAATTGCTACTCTTAATGATTTTGACATAGCCCTGGTAGTAGCCCATGGTAAACACACACACACACACAGTGTCATCTGCAAACACAGACTTTCCAAGTGTCCTCCGGGGTCACTATCAGCATCTCTTTGACTGTGCCTGACACAGGGCAGATTCTTGGGGGCACTTGCGGTCAGCCTGTATAGGTCCTGATCAGAGCATGGAGGATGAGAGACCACCACCCTTGCAAAAGCTCCAGATCTGAGTTTGGTGTGGAAAGCCCGGTGCAAAGTCACCATAACAAAGCCCGCTCTCCTAAGGACCCCATCAGCACTGCCACCAATCACGGTGGCCAGGCCAGATGCTCAGGGTGTGTCCTCTGGCACAACTCTACAACATGACTCCTACCTGTGTGACACGGGACTCACCCAGGAGGCATGAGCCCTGTCCCGCTGATGTTGGAATCATGGGCACCTGGTAACAGGCATGAATGACGTCTGCCGAACAGACAGGGAGTGTGACAGCTCTCCAGTAGCCCTGAAGCCCCTAAACACTGGTGGCGGGGGAGGAGGGGATCAGTGCATCCCACTTCTGCTATACCTGCCTCCTAAAGTCCCAGTTCTCCACTTTACCTGACTGTTCCTGGAAGCCTCCTGTGTGCTGCGCTCTGAATCCCCTGTAGGATATGTCCCACCTAGGTGTTTGGTAATTTTGGTTTCACATCTGAGCTACAGACCCGCAGTTGAGAGTACTCTATTTTTCAAGTGTAGAGAGCCAACGTCCAGGTTAACCTTCTCTCTTTGGTTCAGTGTAGAAACAAAGGGTCCAGCTCTGCCCAGCACAGGTTCGAGTCCCTCCATTTACTGAATGTGCTTGTGGGTTTAGCTTTTTAAAGCTTGACTGTGAGGTCCTCTTCCTTGTTAAACATGCTCACCTGGGTGTCCTCTACTCTGCTGCTTAGAAACAAGACACTGGTCTCCACTTTATTATTTTTTCCTAGAAGATCCTGATGCTATTTCTAACTGGTGTATAGCTGGCTTTTCTTTTTTTAAATCTCTAGGGCATTTTTGTCTGTGGATTCCCTGACTCACGTGAAACTGGGCTTGGGTCTTGCACTGTGCATGTCTCTTTGCACTCGGTGTGCAGACCTGACTCTGGTGCCACCGCTGCCAAGTAACGTCTCTTGTTAGCATTTCCGGGGTGCTGGGAGAGAAAACAACGTCTGGGTGATGGCTCTTGTCAGTTTCCCCATTGTCAGGCCCCATCTTACGATCCTCCACACTCACAATATTTCCCCACTGGGAACACGCCTGACATTGCAATTTCTCACAACTGCGGCTCCGCAGTGAATGCCTAATTCCCGAAACTGCAAAATCTAACAAAAGCTGATTTTTTCCACTGATTTGACTGGCTGACTATTCCGAGGCTTTGCGTGTGGTGACCTGCTGTTCTCCACAAACAGCGCCTTTAATGTGCCCACACGGCTGTTCTGAAGTGGCTGAGGGCAATTAAACCCTCGGGAGCTGCCCGCGAGGCATTGGGGAGACTCGGTGGCCAGTGTCTCTGCCACGGACAGTTTTCCCCTAGAGATCATTTAACAACATCCTGGTCTTCGAGTTTGAACTTTGAGCTGGGAACATACTTTCTACCTACCTGTGTGACAGGCCACACCATGTCCACTATGCAAGGATGTGTGAGTTCACCAAGAGTTGTATCAAAGAAAAATAAACACAAAACAAAATAACAAAGAAACACCTAAAACCCGCTCTGCCTTCTCCTTGCCGGTGGTGTTTGTTTATGTGCATGCACAAATTTAGAAGAGCTGGCCTTTTTGTGCTTCTTATTTTTACTACCCAACATATGCTCTTTGTCTATGACTATACTGCTTCCTTGAGCTCTTAACATATTTCCCACACTTGCCAAACATTACCAGCGGACTCGTCCCGGTAAGAATGAGTCCTTGGGGCTCTAAGGAACTTCATTCCTTGTCATCCAGCTTCCGACTGCTCCACCACGCCAGGTTCCAGGCCTCCATCAGTCTAAACAAATAGCGCATTTTGCCCTCACCCCGTGTAGAGAACCAGGTCGGCAACAGAAACCGCAGCCCTAAGGCATTTCAACAGCACCTCACCCACAGCTCCCAAAGAGAAGGACTGCCAAGAGTCTAGCTCACCCCAGCTCTCAAGAACTTGGTCTTAATTTTGTTTTACTTATTTATTGCTGCTTAAGTATGCTCAGCTGTGTTTATAAAGCCTCTGCTTCTTAGGCAGAGGCCTATGCAGCTTTCCTTAGACTCAAATGCCAAAGAGCAGCATACAAGCGAACCCCCAGACTTGGTCAGAGCAGACATTTCCCTGAGATCGATACCTCTGAAGGCATCTCGTCGTTGTCTAGGCCCAGACCGAGGCCCAAACGATCTCGCCTGTGACTGCTGCAGCCCAGGGCCTAGTTCTGCAGCGAGGAGGGCCACCCTGCCTCTTCCTTGACCCTGCTTTCCAGGAGACCCTGACTCCCCTCCCCCACTCTGTGCCCACTTGTTGCGGCCTCGCCTGGGACCTGTTTGGTTCCCCCACTGATTGTGAAAGGGTTTGGCTTGAGCCTGACCCCAAATCAGAACTTTCTCCACTGTAATCCTGTAGTCTAGCGCAAACCCTCCTCTCTTAATTCCCCCAAAGGCCTCCGGGCAAGCGTGGACGTGAGCAAGGTAGGTGCCAAGCCCATACTTGCTACCCCCGCAAGGATGGGCGAACTCGAAGAGGGGATGGATCGCTCTGAACCTGCGCCTCCGACGGGGCAGCTATGCCGGAGAGTGTACGTGGGGAGAGGAGAGGGGGCTCGGAGGCGGGAAGCGGACCGCGCTAAGACAAAGGGAGGGCCTGTCGAGGGAAAGCCCGGCAAGAGCAGAGGCTGCAGACGGAGGGCTAGAAGAAAGGAGGGGAAGGGAAGAAGTGGTGGACCAGAGGGTGTAGAGAAGGACGTGGGAGAAGAGCGAGCTCGGTGCGGGATGCAGCTGGGAGCAGAACCACAGAAGCCTGACTTGGGACACGGGAGGCAGAGTGCAGAAGTCCCGGCTCGAGCACGTGGGATCCTGGCTACAACACCCGGGACGCAGGGCGCTGTCAGTGGCCGCACTGACCGCTGGCTGGTTCTGGGGGTGGGTGAAGCCAGGTCCTGCAGGGCGCAGCTGGAGGTGAAGGGCCTAGCGGGGGAAGAGGGAGGGCGAGGGGGCGGAGGAGGAGGGAAGTAGCAGAGGGAGGGGTGTGGTGCCCCAGCCTCTAGCCCCAGAGGCAGCCTGGCAGCTGCCAGTCCACCCGCCACCCCGCGCAGAAGGACTCTGGCGCTCTCTCCCCGGGGGCCTGCGCAGTATCCTCCCCCCTATCCGCCGGAGGCTCTCCATCCCGCCAACTAGTTCTTGCGCCAAGGCCAAGTCTGCTTTTTTCTTGAACTTTCCCAGGACTCTAACCTAGGGTTGGATTCCACCGCCGGCTCCCGGACACCCGCTGCGGAAGCTGGGTGGGGAGGAGGCGTGACCAGAAAAGCACAGGGGCCTGAGCCAGCGGTGCTGGACCCTGGCTGGACCGAGCTTGCTTTCCTGCGTACCCAAAGCACGAGTGCTGGGGAGGGCTTTTCGAATTGACTGGAATTTTCCGGAGACAGAGTGTGGCAGTGCCCAGTCTTTGTTGGGGGGGTAGGGGGAGGGGAATGAAATGCGTGAATATGAGTGTTATTCTTCTCCCACACGCATGATTTTAATAGACCTATCAGTCACATCCCGACACATCTGCAGATCAGGCGCGCTGCGCCCGCAACTCCTTAAAAAAAAATTAATTCGTTTCATCTGCCTACTGGTGGGTTTGAGGGAGGGTGTCAAAGTCTCGGTGGCAACAATAAAAACGGGGCAGTGAGTTTTTTGTTTTTTTTTGTTTTTTTTTAAGTGAGGAAGAAAGAAAGGGGAAGAGGAGAGAGGGAAGGAGAGAGAGGAGAGGGGGCAGACGGGGGCTGGGGGGGGGGGGAACGAGACCATCAAGCAAATCACACTGCTTAGTTTACCGGTCAGTTTAGAAGCCACTCTGGTGCCCTACACAAAGTTATGCAAACTTTATCCAGCCGCCACAAAATACTGCTCCACTCGCCACAGATGGGAAACAAAATCGCACTAGTAGAATGGAACACAGCCCTGGCACTGGAAGTGAATTATCAAGGGAAAACGACCACAAAGAATCTCACGTGAACACAAATGTGCGTTGCTTGGTTAGGAACTGCATTTAGCCCTGAATTGGGCTCCAAGTAAGGTCTAGGAGAAAATTATCTCCACTTATTTTAACTGGAGAGAGCCTGCCTGGATCTGGCCTCAATCTTGAGAGGAGGCCTCCCTAATCCTCTGTCTTTGTTTTCAAATTAAGTCATTAGAGACTTTCTCCTAGTCTCTCACATCAGTAGAACCCAAAGGAAGGTGGCTTGGAGGCCTGGCACAAAGAATTCCAGCTAACTGGGTGGAGCTCAAATAGGGAACACAAAACACAAGGAATGAGGGGGCTGAGCTGTCTAGTATTTGCAAGATGACTAACTTTATGTGGTGTGCTTCACTTAAAGTGGGCCATAACTCCTGTGATGGTGAGCCCATAGCCAAGGCACAGGAACCTCAGAAGCCCAGGCATGAGAGAGGTGAGTGTGGCTATCCCTGCCTCCCACTGAAGCTGCTGTGGTTGGGAGCCGGTCAGCAAAGTCCCTTGTATATTAAGGGGAAGGTGGGCTGGACCTGAAAGTCCCCTAGAAGTTCCCTGAGGTGAACGGGGCTCTTTCCCTGACTGCCTGAGTGCGCTCCCCTCTTGGACTCCTAAGCAAGTAAACCAGTTCTGGAAATAACAGAGCAAAAACCCTAAAAGAAAAATGAAGAAAGGGAAAAGGGGGGGGGGTCATTTTATTACCTTATCAGAAAGCAGTGGGCATCATTCCTGAATCTCTTGCAATCAGGTTAAGGAATGAGGGGTTTAAGCAAAATCATCAAAATTACTTTTTTAAAAAAAAAATCATACATGTCACTTGTAAGATTAGCATTTATACGAAAGGATATTCTCCAATGTAGGCTGAGCTAAGGTCTTACTGAATCGGTAGAGTAAGTCTACTTTAGAATAGCTAGTCCATACTCATTCAAAAAAAAAAAGAAAAGAAAGAAGAAAAAGAAAAGAAACTAAGCGGGAAAATGAGGGGAAAGAATGCTGAAATTAGTATCATTTTCCACCTGGACTTAAGGAAAATGTCCTTCAAAAAATAGAATTTCATCCTAATGTCATGATTAATTTCAAAACATATTTGCTGCATATAAGTTTAAATGCAATATTTAATGCTGTCAGATTACCTGAAGACAAAGTTTTACAGAAAACTTTAAATTCCAGGAAAAAAAAAACCCTGCAATATACCAATAAACACCTAGAAAAAATATAATTAAAAATATTTAAAGCATCAAACAACCTCAAGATCTGGTCAGGAATAATAAAACACTGCATTCTGTGTTTACATTCCCTAGCAACCTGCATCCCGTTTCACACAGGAGAGGGGGGGGGTGCGTGTGTGTGTGTGTGTGTGTGTGTGTGTGTGTGTGTGTGTGTGTGTGTGTAAGAAAATCCGCAAATTTATGTTGCATTTTCCCAGAGAGGAAGAGGGAGGTGTTGGGATAGGACCTGGGTGAGGGACACAGTGGTGGTGCGCTCTGGGTCAGGATTGCTTCCTTGAACCACTGGAAGGTAATTTCACTTACAATCCCAATTACGGAGATATCAAAGGCACGCTGTCTTGGTGGTGATCGTTGTCCCCCATCCTTGGCCTCGTCCCACCAGCCCCATCATTGAGCACCGTCCTTTCTCCTTCCAACCAGGACCAAGCTGCCTCAAAAACTGCTACAGTAGGGGGAAGGGCAGAGCCACAGCAAAGAAATGCAAAAAGAAAAAAAAAATGCCAGGGCCAGGCAGTTAAACTGCGAAACTATTAGGAAGTACTTTGTAGTTACTTCCCTCTTGTGTTAACTTCAACTCTACAGAATAATCTCTGGAGTTTAGCTTCCTCTTTTCCCACTGAATAAAGCCATTGAAACGCTGCCCTCCGCTCGGTGGGGCTCCCTTACTCTTGGGCCCTATTGATAATTTCTCCGTCAACAGATTGCTAATTGTATTTTGAGCTCATAAATCATGCATATAAAATTAGCACGTTTCAATTTCATAGGGAAACGGCCTTTTCTCTCTTAGACGTATTGATTCAAATTTTGATGCATTTTGGAAAGGGGGGGGGTCTCTTTTTGTTTTTCTTTTTTAGATGAAAGACTTGCAGGCTATGTACATAATCTGACTCCTCCCCCCCCCTTACCGCAGCGCCTAAAATAAAAATGTCACAACGCATTTACAAGAAATAATACAAAACAAAACAAAAATGGAAATGCTCGGATACAGAGTTTTACAAAACCCAGAATATATCTCCACCGTCTGAGAGGGGATCGCGGTATAAATGAACCAACCAACCCAAAAGAGCGGTAACAACTACAAAAAACTTGTAAATGTTTGGGTCTGCCTTACTACATTTATAACAAGTGAGAACAGCTCGAGGTCAGTCACTCAGGCCTCAGGCAGAAGAGCCGGCGGATAGGAAACCCGGGAGAAAGTTACAGTGCCGGCAGTCATACAAAAGTTGGCATCGCCTCGCTGGGTTTTGTCTTTTGTCCTCCCGAGCCGAGAAAACGCCGTGTGCCTCCTCTGCGGACGATAAATACTGTACAAAAGGTCTCGTGAAAACACCAAAGTTCAGTCTAAGACGCCAGTCTGGTGTCAGCGCCTCGGAGTCCCGGCAAAGGTGAGAGAGAGGGCAGATGTCACCTGGTGCTCCGACCTCCAGAGCTGTCTTTTTACAGGAACGTGGAGTCGTCTGTACAAAGTCGAGCTCTGGAGGCTCCGGCGGCGCAGGCCTCACGCTCTTCGTCGCCGCGTCGGCGGCCTCGAGCCGCAGTGTCCCCGGCGTCCCCGCGGCGCTAGATATGCGTCAGGGGCACCGTGCCGTTGACACCCGCGCCCGCGCCCTGGTAGTGCTGTGGCAGCGAGTGCAGTCGGCTTTGGGCCGCGGCAGCCGCTGCAGCCGCCGGGTCTCCACCCTCGCCTGCGGGCAGGTACATGCTGATCATCTCGCGCAGGTCCCCGGGGCACGGCGCCCGCGAGTGAGCAGGGGCCGGCGGGCTGCCGCTGGGCTCTGACTTGACCAGCGAGCCGAGGGCACCGAGGGCACCCGACGATGCCGCCGCTGCAGCTGCCGCGGCCGCCACAGCCGAGTTCTGGTGCGCGCCGCCAGCAGCGGCGGCGGCGGCTGCTGCGGCGCCGTAGGGGATGCCACCGTAGCCCGAAGGCGACGCGCTCATGTAGCCCTGAGAGTTGGAGATGGGGCTGTACTGCAATGCGCCCATGTCGTAGCGGTGCATGGGCTGCGGGTTGTGAGGATGCGCGTGCGGATGGTGCGGGTGCGGGTGCGCCGGGTGCGCGTGAGGGTGCGCGCCGCCCGCGCCTGGGTGCTGCCCGTAGGCTAGCTGTGCCTCCTGCATCATGGCCGCGGCTGCAGCAGCCGCGGCTACCGAGCCCGGGTAGGCACCGTTGGCCCAGCCGTTGACGTGCGCATAGCCGCCTCCAGCCGCGCCGCCCGGGCTCTCCAGGCGCTGGCCCACCGCTGCCGCCCCGACGCCCACGCCCACGCCCATGGCCACGGCTGCGCCACCGCCACCTGCGCCGGCCGCCAGCAGCCCACCGGCCAGCGAGTACTTGTCCTTCTTGAGCAACGTCTTGGTCTTACGGCGCGGCCGGTACTTGTAATCCGGGTGCTCCTTCATGTGCAGCGCTCGCAGTCGCTTGGCCTCGTCGATGAACGGCCGCTTCTCAGCTTCAGACATGACCTTCCATTCGGCCCCCAGGCGCTTGCTGATCTCCGAGTTGTGCATCTTGGGGTTCTCCTGGGCCATCTTGCGCCTCTGTCCGCGGGACCACACCATGAAGGCGTTCATGGGCCGCTTAACCCGATCCTGGTTGGCCTTGGTGCCCCCGCCGCCACCGCCGCCCCCGCCCCCACCACCGCCCCCGCCCGCCCCGGCCGGGCCCGAGAGGTTCGTGGGCGCCTGGGCGCCGCCGGGCGAGTGCAGGTCGGTCTCCATCATCATGCTGTACATCTGGGCGGTTTGCGGGTTCACCTGCACCGCAAAGAGAGGGCCTGGAGCATAGACGGCCGGGTGGGGGTGGGTGGGTGGAGAGAGAGCCCAGAGAGACTGGGGGGGGGTTGCCTAACAGAGAGAAGGGGGTTGGGTGGAGGCAACAACAAAAAAGAGGCAAAAGCACACGCACTTAGCGCGGGTCCAGCTCGTAGGTGGAAAGTTTCTCTGGGTGCACAAATCACTTGCCAAAGAGGCCGTTGGCCGGGATCATCGCTGCCGCCGCTGCCGCTCCTGCAGTCCGGGCGCTCTCAGCTGAGCTGTGCAAACAGGTGCAGTCGTGGCCAAGTTGAGGTTCCACTTTCTGGGTTTGAAGCGGTGCCACCGGGCCCGACACCGAGTTCGTTACCTCTTCTTGGTTGCTCGAAGTCTCTTTACTGTGCTGGCTTCCTTGGCAGCTTCCAACTCTGGGGCCGCAACTTCTAGCAGGGCGGCGCGCCGCGTGCGCTGGGCATGTGCTGGTCCCAGGTGCCTGGGGGGAGCCAGGCGCTGAGGGGGACTCGAAGGGGGGTTTGGAGGGGGCGATCACCGTGCAGCCAGGGAGGGGGTTAGGGACAGCGGTGCGAGTGCCAACGCGTGCAGAGAGCCAGAGAGCTGGGCCGCTGCACGCAGGACAAGCTGTCTGCTGCCTGCCTGGGGCCGTGCGCTCGGAGCGGAGGCACACGCGGGGCCGGTGGCGCGGGGGGCCCAGCAGCCATACGCCGGGCCCGGGCTGCCATTAAATGAGCGCGCCGCGGCCAATGGGAGCCGGCGGCGGCGGTGATTTGCATGGCGCGCTGGCGAGTGACGTGGGGAGGGAGTAGATACACTGGGCGCGGGCGGCAGAGCAAGGAGGTGGAAGAGAAGGAGGGGGGGAGCAAGGGCAGGAAGGAGGGGGAAAAGGGGGCGCGGGGGGGCGGGGTCACAGCCACACTGCTTCCTGAGCGCGCGCGGCGGCGGCGACGGCGGCGAACTCGGAGCTCGCCCCCTTCTCCTCTCCCCGCCCTCGCGCTTCGAATGATTAACGATTGGGTTGAAAACCTAGAGGAAGAAAGAATCGCTGTCGGGGGAGGCGGGGAGTGTGGAGGGGGGTGGAATACAGCCTTGGGTCCTGTTTAAATGCGCTTGTTGGAGACCCAGCTCCTCCCCCCCATCCCCAGCCAGCCAACTCTGTGCCCGCAGGGAAGGGGAAAGTTGGAGGTAGAGGCCGCACTTTGCACTCAGCCAGAGTGCAGAATAACGGTGGTGCCAGAGGAGATCTTCCCAGGGGCAGCTTAAGCCCAAAGCACCACTGCTGGTTTCCAAGCTAGGCAATCTCCCCCACTCACGGAGCTCAGTACATTCTCCAGAGCCTGCTCTAGCAAAGACCTTTCCAGCTCCAGGATCTATAATTCGGGTCTGGATGGAGGTGCGGCCGCTTTTGTGTGGTGCAGGGATCATAGCTCCCTTATCTACCCTGAACTTTCTTGCGGGGACGGGGGGGGGGGTGTCTTTTAATGGATCAGGATGTTATAGTAAAAAACTCTTCCCAATTTACTTTTTCTTCTTGAATTCCTGCGAAGGTCAAAAAAACAAGATCTGGAATCTAGTTACTCCAATAGAAAAAAAAAAGTTAATTGAAAGAGCAAAGGAACCTACCCCACTCTTTCTGGAGCGATTCTCCCATAAGCTGCTTGCCAAAGGCCTTCGAAACTCTGTACTCAGGGTTTAGAAGGGGTGCCTCTGATCGCGTGACAGTATTGCCTTTTTGTTATGTTTTGTTTCTTACTACGTTGTGAAAAAAAAAAAAGGCCAGTTCTGGGGATGAGCAAAACATAAACCACAGACGGCTGTAATTCTTGAATCTCAGAACGAGTATGCTTCTGGGATGTTCAAGAGATTTCCAACCTAACCTCAGACTGCCATTTCCAAGAGAAAGATGGAGATTTGATTTAAAAGCTTCTTCCAGAAAAACCCTTAGAGTGCAGAAGTTCTTCCGCCGTCCTGGGGCGGGGTGGGGTGGGGGTGGGAACAGAGGGTGCCTCCAGAGCTCGCTGTTGGGCTAGGCTGGTCTGCTGGCCTGCAGACCTCCCGGTGTGTAATCCAAAGACTCTTCTGTGGCAGAGATAAAGGATAATGGCAAGAATAAGGGTGTTCCAGTATATTGGGCGCTGAACATGTGACTGTTCTTTTTTCTGTTAACAAAAAATAGCTGAGGCTGTGAATTTCCCGACCCCACTGCTCCCTTGCTATGATTATTACATGTTTATTTTTTATTTTATTTTAATCCCAAGTTGTTATAGCACAGTGCAACAGCAAAGCCGACTGAGCTTTCATTTCAGGCCATCCAGTACTTACTAGTAAACTCATCAAATAATATAGAATTATGCTAGAAACATTGTTTCATATTTTTATAAGCATCTAGGTTATAGACTATTTTTCAGCTACTTTCTTATTTCAGCAATCAAGTTTATTAAACCTTTTGATTTGTTTCATGAACTCCCTACAAATATCAGTTACATTGTAAATGAACAAAACGAACAGGAATATTGTTTAAGAATTTGGTAGAGCCATTTTCCTTTGATAATCTAGGAGGCGATGGGTGTGCAGAGATCCACTGTGTTAGGGGAAGTCAACAAGACTGAAATAAAAGAAACGGTTTACAAATTATAAACTATATTATCCACTTAGCAATTGAAAGATTTCTTTCCTGTGCTTTTCAATTTAGATTTTAAACTAAATAGCCAGAGACCCCCTGAAAATGCTTTGTATGAATCAAGCTTGGCACATTATTTTCCATATCAATGGGGCAATTTATTTTATAAACACCCTGCACTCCAGTGAGCTTTGCAGGAATGCTTTATGCTTTGGGGAACTTGGATAGATGACTTTGAAATGGTCTCATTTCTTTCTACCAAGCCCTGAACATTGTTTCCAAATGGGATGTTACCCTTGTTTCCCAGAACATCTAAATAGTAGGTAAATGGCGTCACATTGCAGGCAACCATGTTGGTGCTTGTCACTCAGGGCACGGCACTTCAGAAGCCCCATTTAGTAATAAACTGTTGCCAGCCTAAGCCAGTAAAAACCCTATGGGTGCCCACCTGCAGAAGTAGGAAATCAGAGATGCAGGTGTAACTTGTTGCCAAGTGACAGAAGATTGGCAGCATCAGCCTGTGCCAACTAAGTGGTGGTGGGCATGGTGTGCCAGACCTCCTTGTGCCTTCTATCCTGGCATGAGCAGTGAGAAGCTTTGCAACTGCTGTCAGTGACAACTTCTGGAAGCTTCTGCTCCTTGTTTCTTCTATGCTCACTTTCCCCAATGGCTCTTCTTACAAAAAAAAAAAGACTAAAACCAGTTTGATAAATATTTTTGTCTGCTTCCCATTCTCCCGACCAGCTTGGTGGGGCTGCCTCCCAGTCCACCAGCCTAATGCCATCCTACAAACTATATCCTTGAGGATTTGAAGACTGACTATACTATGTCCAAGTAACACTAGAGAAAGCCCAGAATCCAAGGCAAGGATTGGTTTCACTGATGACTGACCAATTTTACTCTCTCAGCAACTCAGAAATTTCACTGTGCCATTGCTCAAAATGCCAAAGACCGACTAGAAAAGTGACTAAGTTTTTAATCCAACCAGTGGTTACAATCCTCAGAAAATTCATGTCGACCCATTGCTAGAGGAAATGATGCATGCATGTAGTATATGTATCTGTGTCTGTATATGTAAATGAACATAGATGAATTATGAAAGGGTGTATATATGGAAATGGTATGTTTAAGCTTTTGCACAAAAACCCTGACTTTCAAATAAACCGAGTCCTGAATTTTAAACACCTGGGTTTTAAACTTGAACCCCTGGCATAGAATAACCAGTACTTTCACACACCTTTGTGCTCTTGAGAAATCTTTGACTCACAGAGAGCCCCTGTAGACAGAACCCCTTGTTCCCTTTTTTGGAGGACTGGTTCTCAGACATCTATATGTGGATTTCTATGCTCAGCGTTAGTCTCAAGCTTCGAACAAGTTGTGTAGGCTGAGGTTCTTGGGAACCGTGCAAGACTAGAAATTATTCAATGGGAGGTCCAGACTGTCTGCTCTGGTGACAATCCCCTGATCGTGCTCAGAACAAGATTGTCTAAAGGTTGATGGGGCACTTGGACAGAGGACACGACTACCGGTAACTGCCAGGGGCAAAGACTTCCAGGCTCTGCTCTGATGTACCTTCTAAAGGCTGAGAGAATAGTTGAAGACCTCTAGCGAGCCGGCAGTTTCTAGGCTGAACTGTGGAGGGAGAAAGTAATGTTTAGGAAGAGGCCCCAAAGTAAACTCGGGAGAGGGAAAAGAACACTACAAGTTGGAAAAGAGCCTCCGAGGTCACCTCCACCAACAGGAGGCGCAGATTATAGGCCACGTGGGAGGAGAGCAAATCCGAGAGGGGCGGGCATGGAGGTTGTGACTCCATCCCGGGACCTGCAACAGGAGTGGTGGGCAGCGCTCTGGGACACCGCGAAGCCCCTAGGCCTGTCAGTGTGGACCCTGCCGCGGCGCGGGCCGCGATCGCCGTCTGCTGGCCGCCACCACCTTCTCCGTCCTCGCGGAGCCACCTCGGACTGTCACCTGTGTGGCGGAGGCGCCCCTAGCCCAGCTATGGCTATCTCAGCGTCACCTGAGGGTTGGCCGCCCGCCAGTTCAGTGTTTGAGTTTTAGCGTGCGCCTCTGACCCCGGTCAGGGTGGTGGTGGGGTGGGGGGAGGGCATCTCTACTCCTGGGTCGTCTCCAAGCCCTCTCAGCCGATCTCCTGGGCCCAGTCCGGACTAGTTTGGGGGATTCTTCGCAAACAGCCAAAGGTGCCCAGTTACAGAGTTGTGTGGTTCGTTCGTTGTTGCTGATTTGTTTAAAAGGGGGAAAGAAACAAAATCGAGATAAAGGGGAGAAGTCGGGGGAGGGGACAAAGGAAGATAATCACTCGCAAGTGAAGAACTTTGGGAGATCCCGCGCCTTTACCAGTATTCCTCACAGCCCTTCTCTCCCGAGCCGCTCTCAATTAGAAAGCAGACTCCTCTCCTCCGAACGGGCGCCTGAGTTTAGAGAGCCGCTGCAACTGCGCCTGTGGGAAAGGGGCAAATAAAGTACTCGCGTCTAGGCTTCCAGGCTCCGGTTCCAGCTGTGAGCGTGGCGACCGGCACACACAACCCAGAGCTGCACTGCGTGTGCGTGCATGCCTCCTGGTTCTCTGGGTGGAAGCATTCGGAGAATCTCTGGGAGCTTCGAGTAGGGGCTCACCCTGTGAGCAGTGCTCACACATATAATTCAAATTTCACAGCTGACCTGCTCTGAAAACCTCAATCAGCTTCTAATTGAAGGGAAAACAAAATATTGCTTCCCTACAGCAGAGCTAACGATTTAATCATTATATCAGACATTATAGCTTTTAATTAGGCTAATGCTGATACTGTATGGAAAGAGATAATTCAACACAGTTCTTGATGAATTCTGTAATTGGGTTAACGGCGGAGCAGTCGGGGGAGAGACGTCAATATTCAAGCTGCGTCTGTAGCCACCAGGTTTATGAATGAAAGAGGGAGGAAAGCCTGGAACCCGAGGGGGCATCGCGCCCTCTCTCCCCAGAGCTGCGGGTGCTGGAGGAAGAGGCGACCGAGATGCCAGCGGGGCTGGGCCGCTGCTGGGTGCCAGGCCTCGCGGGTTTGGAACCGAGCGCCCACTTTTGCCGCCTGAAATCTGACAAGAATTTCAGCAGGCCTACCTTGCTGATACACCTGGGCACCAGATGTCCGAATCTATCCACTTAGCCCAAACCCATTCCTACCGGAGGGTTGAGCCTCCAGCATCTAGCTATTACTTGCCTTTCCATCTAGTGCCCTTTGAAAGCGCTAACGATGACCATGGCTCCGACCCATCGCAAGTGCCGCCTGGGCGTCCACAGCACAGCGCCCCTGGCACTCTGCAGAGAACAGCTCTACCCACGCGGTTCTCTATGTGCACCTTGGGTGCGCCAGGCTCTGGTGGTATTGCAGACTGTTGGCATTCCTGTGTCAATGCCGACAGAGAAAGGGCAGATCTAGTGGGTACCCAGGCTTGTGCCCAATCTTGTGCCCCTTGCCCTTGGCTGAACCGGTTGCTTGGCCTTGGGCTGCAGAAGAAGGTTAGCAATTAGAGGGTGTGGGCCAGCTTCCCTTCCTACAAAAGAACGGGAAAGAAAAAAATCCGTTTGGACTCGCCTGCGGGAAGCAAATTGTGCCAGGGTGACCCCCTCCTCTCCCTTCTCATTCTCTCTGCCAAGTAGGGCCTGGACTAGATGCTGTCTCAGGGTCAACCTGCCACGGCGCTCCAACCGGCTTCTCTGAGGTGCCGCCTTCAGTTGCGCTGGGACCGACTTTCCTTGCCACCCTCTTTTGCCTTTAGATTTCTACCACACTCAAAATCTGTGCTCAAGCTGCTAATCGGAATCTGACCCTGCTTAGAGGTGGGCTGTGGTGAGCCTCGGGCTTTGAGGAGAGGCGCAAACGCCTCTGTAATTTGGTTGCGCTTTTCCGAAAAGTCAAGGAAGCGGCCTTTCCGCTGTTTTAACCCAGATGTTTTCAGGGTGTAATTTTTTTTTATGTACTTTAAAAATTTCTGCCGCCGTTCTTAAATTTTTCTCTTAGTCTTTGGTTTAACTACATCAGCACAATATTCTCCTTCAAGATAAATATACTGTATTGTGATTCATCCGTGTCGTATTTTGTCAGCAATTACTGCAAAATTAAATGGGTCACTGTGAAAGTTTCATTTACTCAACCCCCCATAATTAACAGTTTGAATACACCTTTTTTACATTGTGCAAAAGTTGTAATTTTCCAATGCATGTTGTGTCTTCCCGATAAAGAATGCTGGTTAAGTTAGATGTGATCATGAGAATTCAAAGCTCTCCTCCCAGTGGAGGGGTGCTGGGCTTTTCCCTAAGACCATAGAAAGCTCGTGCACAAGATCAAACTTTTCTGATCAGTGGAGCTTCGCGACTGCTCAAATACAGATTTGCAGAGGGTAAATGCGGAAGGATGGAAGGGGTCTGATTAAGGGACATTCCCAAAGAAACCTCTAACACCAGAATTCTTAGGCTGAGCAGACAAACCTGCAGTATCTGCTGCCTGGAGATACTGGCGGGCAAGGTGAGTTATGACACACTAGAAGGTGGGAATGGTAACCATCCCATCCTATCTGAAATGATGCTTCAGCCCATAGAGCCCAAGGGCATCCCTGACCAGGGCTGTGTGCAAGAAGCCGCCTTTGGAGTACGCATGGCCCTCTCTCATATTCTCTCTCATTAGCCCCCAAATAGAAAAGGCATCCCTCACAAGAGGAGACAAGTCATAAGGAATTTTTATATGAAGAGGAATACCGTGAAATCAGAGATGCTATGTTTTTTTTTTCCCTTCCAGGCCATGCCAGTTATTGCAAATTAGATTAGCTGCACAGGCTGCAATATAAACACGGCACGAGGTTCACGCCAGTGAAAGCCCGTCCACTCCAATCTTGCCTTTCATCGGAACGGCTCACATAAATCACATCTTGTCCTTTAATACACTTTTCAGTGAGATTAAAACATCACTCTGACACAATTTCAAGCCCTTTCAGTCATATGCCCCGCTTTACTTCAGAAAGTAGCTAACAGGAAAAGGGGGTCTGCAGATATCTCCAGGCTGTGGGGAGAACTTCGCGGCCCTGTGAGGGGCTAATGGAGGACCCCTTGGCCCCATCTGAACGCCATTCATCTTCCCTTGCAAAGATACAAACCAGCTGGTTCTCCAGCAGAAATCAGATTTCTCTGGGGTTGGAGAGAGAGAGGCCAGTTGACTGACTGTGTGTGCACAGGGGCTTTTGGGGGCAACACTCTCCGGACAGGGGGGTTGGAAAAAGATCATGGCCCACCTTCTGGGGGCCCAGGACTCTAGACCTTTTGGGGAAGGAGGTCCAAAGGCACAGGGGCGGTGGGGGGGCATGTAGGGTTTCAGGTGGTCTTTGAGTCCTAAATCTTCCCTTAGGAGTGGAGGGGAAAAGAGATGAGGTTACTATAAAATTGGCTAAGAGCTAAAATCAGTACCCCTCACTGTCTCCCCAAAATGACTCCTCTCTCCCTCAGGGACTGGCCACCTGGGTCAGGCGCTGAATTTGAATTTCAGAAAGACAAAGAATCCTAGCAGGCAACAGGAGAGGGGTGTCTGGACTCCAGCTCTTTTCATCCTTTCGTTTTCTCAAATTGTGCTTGTAACTCAGAATGCCCAGACATGACTTCTGGAGGGCAGACTGGACACCCCCCCCAGGGGGCTGCGCCTGTTGATTCTCTGCTCAGTCAGCCACGGGAGTATTCTCTCTCAATACCCCTGCAGGGTTGGGTTCATTGCTGGGAGGAGCAAGTGAAGATAGGAAATCCTGAAGGTCACCTCCTTCCATCTCAGTCCCTCTTTCCAGCCCCTTACTCAGTGTCTAAGTCTTTGGCTCTATCTCTTTTACTAGGACCCAGCAGGAAGCCACCTGGTGACTTTCTGTTCAACTTCACTGGGCACCTGAACATCCCCCATGGGAGTCCTTGTTCAGGTAGAGCCACCCTTGCTCCACTCAAAATCTCATATGCAAGGAAACCTGACAGAGTCCAGGGAAGAGGGGCAATTCCCCTCTCCTCAGGATTCTGAACTTGACCGTAGGCGGTATTCACAGCCCAGTTCGACTTGGCCTGTGGCCGATGTCCGCGGTTTCCACTCTGCTACCAGTGGCATCCACCCACCAGGCTGCAGGGGATAAGACTACTGAGGACCAAGCAGGACTCCTCCGGCTCCAGCCCAAGCCACTGAGGAGGGGAGTGTTCCTGGGGTTCCTCTGAACCTACTAGGGTGCCGTGAATGCAGCCCCCTTCTAAGGCCAGCTTCTCACAAAGGCGCGTCCAGAAAGCCGGGCCCCTCTGCACTGCAGGAAATCAATGGCACAAAGCGAGCTTTTAATGGGTTAATTGACTAGAGGCCTCTATCGCGTTCAAACACCTGTTTCCTGCCAGCAGCGGCGGCCTGTCTGGTCTCTGCCTAGGTCGATGCTGCAGGCTCTGCCCCGCCTTGTTCATCGAATCTAGGCCACGCCGAAAATTCATCTCACCTCTGAAAGTCGCGGCATACTCCACTCGCTGGCTAGTCGAAATGGGCAAAAGAGGGGGCAGATGAGGGTAGCCAACTAGGGCCTGGAGACTTCTGAGTGCGCCCAACAAGTTCAACCCAAAGCCGAACGGTGCGCTTTTGCTTGACGAGGGAGGACCCACTACCCAGGCAGGGTCTTTGGGTCCCGGTTACCCCTACCTAGGGCGGCCCCCTCAGCTGTGCGTACTCAGGATCGCTCTCCAGGAGTCCTCCTCTAGTCGGCGCGACTTCCACCGCGCCAAAGCAGCTACTGGGCAGGCACCCGGTCCAAAGGCTCTCTCTGAGTGTCGAGGGCTCCCGGATGATTGATTTTCTTTTAGTAACAGAATTAATACAGTCAAGTCTGTCGGTCAGTCAAAGTTAAATTGATTCTTTGCCCAAAACACCTCTCACCAAGTGGCACGCGCTTCAACATGTTAATTTTTAGAAGGTTATTTTCAACCCGTGGGTTAAGTTCTTGGCGCTGCCTAAAGTGGTGGCACAGAGCCGCCAGCCTGGTCTTGGCAGGGCCGGGGGCGTGGCAAGGACAGACGACCCCAGTGGTAGGGGCACCAACATCCACTAAATCTTGCCCCCAAGGCCACTGTCTGGACCTCCCTCCACCTCGGCTCCTAAGGGCGATCTACCTACATATGGCTTGGGACAGTTGGGCGGTGGCCAATCCAAAAGGCTGAGGAGCAGCAGAGTAGTGAACTCACAGATAAGAAAATGACCAGTAAACCCACGAGACCGCTTGCGAAGGTCACCGCCTCACGGGGCCGCTCAGCGTTGAGGCCAGAAGGCTGCGAGCACCTAGCATATCCTCTCGGAAAGGTTCCGCGGTGACCGGCTCCCCTCCCGCTCCTCGCCCGCCGCCTGTCCCTCCTCGGTTGGTGAAGCTCCCGCGCGCGCGAGTTCGAGACACACTTACAGTTAGTTCTTCCTGCAGCCCGGCGGGTCCGCACCGCTTGGCCGGCCTGTACCTCCGCAGCCCTGCCTGGTTGCGGGCCGCGTGGGACCGGGGCGCCCCGCAGGCCCAAGCGCACGCGCTGAAACCCGCGGACCCCGGCCCGGCCAAGCTCCTGGCGGCGATGGCGCCCGCGCCACGCGCACGCACACTCACACGCTCACCCCCGCTCGCACACTCGCTAGCACAAGCTCCTCGCTCCTCGCTCGGCACACACACTCGCAGACGCACACACTGCAGGCGAGAGAGACAAGAAAATGAAATTTATTATTGATAGAAAAGACTCGCAAGACAATTTCAGGTTATTGTTTCTCTCTGGAAAAGGGGGATCCCGCCACATAATGAAGCGCCTTTTGTGTGGCACTGAACAATACCAAACAAGTATTCTAATAAATAGCCGCGTTTTTGTTCCTGCTCGGCAGTGAATAGAAGGGAGCCGTTGCTTCGCTAGCAGCTGGGACGCCGAGGCGAGCGGGGAGGTGGAGCCGCCGCTCGCCCTCTTCTAGCCGCTCCCCAGCCGGGTCCCCGCCGCTCCCCCATTCGCCCTCGCCTGCAGCCCCTCCCGCCGGCCCGACGGCAGAGGTTCGAGACCCTGAGACCGCAGGGATCCCGTACCTTCCCCCAGGGGCGATCGCACTCCCCCCTGCCCCGCCCGTCGTCAGCTGTCACTTGTGGCATCCCACGAGCGGCGACTTTCACCTGGAGCGGCTCTCCCGGCTTTCCCTACCTCTCGTGGGGGGGGGGACGCCCCCATCGGTACTCCTGAGTCAGCGCGGTCATTGAGAGGGATCTGAACGGCGCACCCCCTCCGCCCCCTCCGCGATCTCACTGTGGGCTCTCTCGGCTCTGTTCCGGGCTGGAGCTTTGTTGTCTCACCCAGGGGATACCTTGACCGTGGGCGCCGAGCCAGGCCTCCCCCGGAGCAGCGAGGGCAGCACCCCCCCACACACACCCGCGCTCCTCAACCCCCCCTCCCTCCAGTGCTGCTCCCTCTACCAAGGGGAGCAACAGAACGAAAGCCGGTGTCTAAAGATTAATGGGTGGACACAAAGCTCTTCAGGTTTTTTTTTTTTTTTGTTTTTTTAAAAAAAAAAAAGTCGCCCGGACTGGAGTCTGGTGTCCCGGTGAGCACGGCGGGAAGGAGCCCGGAGTAGCTGCTCCGAAGCTGTCGCCACAGGCAGCGAGGCCAGCGAGTTTGCAGCGGAGTACCCACCCTCCCTCCCAATATTCTGTCACTCCCTCTCATGGCGGGTCCCTGTACCCAGTCTTTGCTGTAAGGCTGAAGCTGCCCGCCAGCCCATTGCGAAGTATGGCCTTGTGGCCCCGGGAGCCCGGGAGTAGTGCCGGAGAGAACCACTGAGAAGGCGCCGGGTTGCCGCCGCTCAAGTTTCGCTTCCAGTTTCTCTCCGCTACCCGGTCTCCCTCTCCCATTAGGTCACCAACTATGGGAAGATGTCAGCACTTTGGACTTAAGACCTACACACTCGGTGGCACCTGGAGACGTCTCAAAAGCAAACTTTTTTTTTTCTTAAGGGGATGACCCCAAGTTCTGCCCAAAGAATTTACAATTCCCTGACAACCTAAGAAAATATGCTAATGTTAAAAAGAAATGTACAAACACAGCACACGTGACCGTATCAAGCGTTTGCTCACCCCATCGGGGTGCTGTGGGTGTGTACTTCTCCTGTGGACACACGTATGCCTCTCCCCCTCCCCCCACTGCTGTCAGCTGAGGTTTTCAGCAGAACCGTGACTGGCTCTAATCTCGGAGACAAAAACCCACATGACTTTCCCTCCATGGATCTTAATCTAGGCAAGCACTTTGTCATGTGTAAATTATTTCTTAATCGGACTGAGAGGTTTCGAAGCGCAATTCAGGACTTAGTGTTCTGGGAATCGCCGAAGATTGACGTGCTGCCTAGGAACACTTGCCCTGGTAGAAAGGCTTCCCTGCACCAGACTCCTTGGTCTGACAGAGAAGGAGGAAAAAGCCGGTGGTGGAGTTCCTTGGGGAAGCCTTTTTTTTCCCCCCAATCCACCTCTAAGAAACCCTTGGAGTTTAAAGTAATTTAGCTCAGTTATTCCAAATGTCGGTAACACCAGGGAGAGGGACTTTGGTCCTGGCTGTTTTTTTAAAACCCGAGTTTGTGCAGGAATCTGGGGGCAGGAAATGCGGAGATTCTTCGGAGTTGGAGCCATTCCAGCAGACACGGGAAGCTCTTTCCTTTTGTATGGAAAATGGAAACATTTTGGAATCCAGATTTAAAACTTTGACTTATATTTTACATGTTAAATCACTGAAAGATTGGGTACAACAGCGCATAAAGCCTCAGAACCTGCAAATATTTGAATGGTTTTTGTAAGCGGAGCAGCTGCCAGTCAGCTGGCTTTGACAAGCTGCCACAGTTTTGTCATTTAATAGTGGGTGTTAGCCTAAGTGCAAAACACTCTGGCAAACAGATGTCAAACCCGTATCAATGGGGGTTGTGAAGTGGAGTTTAACCCACATCACGGGGAACTGGTTGTGCACACCAGTGCAGAGAAGATGCAGGATCCTGGGAGTCACAGCCTGGTCCTAGGCACTGGACAGAACAACTTCGGAAGTCTGTTCAAACCAGGACTTGCCTCTCCGGTGCTAAAAGGGGAGAAGCCTAGGGTCAACCAGTTTTGCAGGTTCTGGGGGTGATCAGATGGTATGCCTCTCCCTCGCTTCCCTGTGTAGTCCCCAGTTCCGGTTCTGCAGACCTTGGCTGCTCTTTGCGAATCCGAATGGACACTGCAGAGAGCCTGGTGCCCACGCGCTTTCCTTGGCCGCTGCAGCAAGCCTTTCTCGGCTTTCAGAGGGAGAGTGGGCCTGCCGAAATCTCAAAAAGGCCTGTGGTTGAGGCAGGGTCCACAGCAAATCTATGGCCACCCTAAGTCTGAGCCAAGGAGGTCTGGAGCCTAGCGCAGAGTGCCTGCATTAGTGTTACTGGCGGACCCGGTTTTGTCTACTGCCATGGAAGACAGAAGGAACCAAAAGAGGCGACATTCCGAATTCAAGGCGGAGATTCGAGAGAGAACATCTTTGTTTAGGTTCCCAGAGGCCGTCCTATCTGTTCCTGTCTTACAAGGATCCTCCTCTTAAGGTCTGAAGGGCCAGCCAGACATTAAGTGAGGTTGCATAGAGAAAGCAGCTGGAGGGGAACCCTGTGGCGTTTGTATTTCTCCACTGGGGCTTCTAGTACTTGAACTTGGTTCATGGGTGAGGGTGTCTACACTTTCTCCTCCATCAGAAGAGGATTATTCAGCAGTGAGAACTTGACTAATAAGGCTGTGCTTTTCCTGAAAAATCTGTCCAATCCATCTCCTCCTGGTGAAGTGCAGCTTGTACACGGGATGCCAGCCACCCCTTACAGACCCGGGCCCCAAGCCATGTGATCATGACACAAGATGATTCATGACACAAGATGATTATTGATAGGTAGAGTCCTGTAGTTTTGCACTTGGCATGTATTGTCCCTTCCTTTGTCCCCTTGACCTGTTAGCTCCTCGTTTTGTTTTGTTGAATTTACACATGGAGTTTGAAGGGGGGGTAAACATTTTAGGCTGTACACAATATGGCCTAAGAAGATTTAGGAGTTCAGGGCTTCCCTCCAGAAAATCGGCCTCATTGTGCAGTCAGTGTCTGCTTTGCAATGAACAGTGATCAGAGCCCTGGCGGTGTAACTTTCTGACTCTCAGATCGGCAGAGACCTGTTCCTTCTTGTGCCAGATGAATGACACACAGCTGACACAGGCCTTCCTGGTCCCTATGGTCTTTTCAAGGGACTGCAAGAAGAGCATGGCTCACCCCTCCTTCCCTAGCATACAGAGCATTACTCTGGCCCATGCCCCTCGCCTCTCGGTGCCATTGGCTTTAATGATGTTTTAATAGAAAAGAGAAAGCAGACCTGTAAGAATTTTTTATTGTTAATTTTTTTGAGACACCGTTTCTCTGTTCTGGAACTCACTCTGCAGACCAGACTGACCTCAAACTCAGAGATCCCCGTGCCTCTGCCACCTGAGATTAAAGGTGTGCACCATCACACCTGGCTGATAGATAAGGTTCTTTAAAAAGCAGTTTCCTTGGGTCCATAGGACTAATTAATTCTGAGTGTACCCATGGCACACGCTTTCACCTTCTGCCTGAGATCTTGATCACATGTCTCCCACAGCACATTGCTTTCCTGGAAGGAGAGGTAGAAACAGGACAGGGGTCCCCTTCAGCAGGCATCCCTGGTTAGTAGCAGCAGTGAGAACATCTAAGCCTGACACAGGGCAAACCTGGACAGGAATAGATCTTCGTTAGATACACTCTTATGTATGAAGGACGAAGTCTTCAGGGGGAAGGGGAGTAACTCCGCTCAGTGTCTCCATGGGCCATGCTGTGAAGATGTTGTACAAGATCCATAGGGTTTCAGGTTAAACAGCAGCGGGATTCAGCAAATTTAGGAGGGTTAGCACCCTGGAGCCAGAGCCTTGAAGGTTGCAGAAGACACAGGAAGGATGAGGAAAGGCATCCTTAAAGATGGCCACACCCCCTCAGTGTGTGTGTGTGTGCATGTGTGTGTGTTTGTGTGTGTGTGTGCTCTTGCAGGGGCGGGTGTGTATCTCTTTACTCTCCTTCCTTCCTCCCTCTCTCCCTTCCTCCCTTCCTTCCTTTCTCCCTCTCTGCCTCCTCCTTTCCTCCCTCCCTCCCTCTCTTCCTTCTTTGCTTCCTTCCTTCCTTTCCAGTCAGAACTAATTACAACCTTCTTCGGATATATTTTCTTACTACTCAGAGCAATAGAACAGAATGGATTCTATCCTCTTAAAACATCTTTACTTGTAAGTTCCACGAACATTCCACATCCCATTCTTAAAGAAAGGATCACAGGTATCCTAGGATAGCCTCAAATTCACTATGTGGGCAATAATGGTCTTGAGTTCTTGATTCTCCTGTCTTCTGCATCCTCAAAGCTGAGACCACAAGTTTGCACTCCCATTCCTGGTTCTGCACCTGCCATGCTTTCCTAGACTGAGCAGCCTTGTGGGCCTGTTTTCTGAGCAGTTCATCCAGGGGTGAGTCACAAGGAACAAACCTACTTATTGGTTGAATATCTGTCTTTGTGTTTTCTGTTTGTTGGTTTATTTTTTTGTTTTTCTAGACAGTGTTTCTCTGTGTAGCCTTGGCTGTCCTGGAACTTGCTCTGTAGACCAGGTTGACCTCTAACTCAGAGAGATCCACCTGTCTCCACCTGTTAGGATTAAAGGCGTGTGCCACCACTGCCTGGCTGTGCTTTCATGTTCAACTGGACAAAGGACACAGCTTCTTCCTATTATTCCTTTTCCCTGCTCAACCCATATAGCAAACCAGATACAACCAGAACCAAGCCCAGAGACTGTTGAAGAGGAATTAAACTCAAAACCTTCTCGGACTCAGAGCTGGGAAGGGCCAGCACTGCACTTCCTTCCAGTTCTTGAAGCTAGAAGCAAAGTGTCGACGATGGGAAAAGACCTCACCAAAGGAACACGCACCGTCAGTGGCCAAGAGCTGGAGCCCTGTCCGACAGGATGAGTTCTCAGACATAGGCATATTATATGTAATGTGATATAAACAGTACAGCACACTGTTAACAACATTTATGATACACAGAATTATATAGTGTGCTAACTAAAAGCCCGTCTCAATTATTAATTGAATTTCTTTTGGAGAGAGGGTCTCATGTTATCCAAGCAACCAAAGATAACTATGAACTCCTGATCTGTCTATCTCCACATCCCAAGTGCTGGGATTACAGGCATATGCCTTTATATCTGATTAAATTATTAACAAATTAAGTGTGTGTGTGTGTGTGTGTGTGGTGTGGTGTGGCACATTTTATGGGAGCCAGTTCTCTTCTTCTATTTTGTGGGTCCTGGGGCTTGAACTCAGGTTGTCAAGCTTGGTGGCAGATGTCTTTACACACTGTCATCTCACCTGCCCAATTAACTCATAATTAAGACAAATCCATTAGAAAAGTTAGAACAATCATGTGATATTTCTAATGCTTATTGACTATGCTTCTTACCACTATAGGCAGAATGATACTAGTGTGAGAAAAATCTTGACCAGTCTTCCAGACTTAAATTCTGGAAGCAGGTCACTGCAGAGGGTCTGCAATCACCTGAAACCCCACAGGTGTTGACTTATTTGTAGAGAGATGAAGAAATGGCAGAGTGGGCATTTGTAAGACAGCCTGTGTCAGAGCCTGGCTTTGTTCCATGCTGTGTGGTTGTGGTTGGCCTTCTTCAGCATCTCTAGTCCTTAGTTTCCTGACCCTGAAGCAGAGACTGGGCACTGCAGTGTCTTGAGAAACAAAGGACCAATCTGATGGAAAACACAGGCTTTCCTTAGGGTTGTGCTCAGGTTGCCCATCCATGCCCTGGTCTTCTTTAGGTCTCGGTGTTGGGAAACAATGGACAGGGAACTTCTCTGGGGAGGTCCCACAGGCTCACCCAGGCAGTATGCTATGGGTGGACTTCCTCCGTGCACTGGCAGTGTCTGTCTGCAGTGACTGGACACTCTGGTTGGTCTTCATGTGCTTCATGTGTCAGTGGGCACTCCCTTTCTTGGGGGGACTTAAACATATGCTGCCCATGGTAGCAATAGGGCACCTGGTTATGTACTAACTTATATTTACAATGTCTTTTTGTTTGTTTGTTTTAGATAAGAGTGGCTGTATCTTAAGGTTTATACTAACCCTATTGATAAAGGCTTATTTCTTTATGCAAATTTATACAAAGAATTTACATGTCATATTTTATTCATAGAAGCCCCTAATTTGTTCAGGTTTTTGTTCCTTTTTTCAAAATCCATCCACCCATTCATCTATCCATTTACTCATTCTCCCTCTCGTTCACCCATCCTTCCATCATCCATCTATCATCCTTCCATCATCCACCCACCCATCCATCCATTATCCATCCATCCATCCATTCACCCACCCATCCATCCATCATCCATCCACCCATCTATTATCCATCCATCCATCCATCCATTATCCATCCATCCATTCACCCACCCATCCATCCATCATCCATCCATCCACCCATCATCCACCCATCCATCATCCTATCATCCATCCATCCATGCACACAGCCATCTATTCATTTACTCACCAGTCCATCCATCCATCCATCCATCCATCCATCCATCCATCCATCCATGCACACAGCCATCTATTCATCTACTCACCAGTCCATCCATCCATCCATCCATCCATCCATCCATCCATCCATCCATCCACACAGCCATCTATTCATTTACTCACCAGTCCTTCCATGCATGCATCCATCCATCCATCTATGCACATAGCCACCTATCTACATATCTGTTCATCCATCTGTTCATATATCCATTAGTCTCTCTATCTACCCTTCTACTTATCCATTCATCCACATAGCCCTATCTATCTATCTATCTATCTATCTATCTATCTATCTATCTATCTTCTATCCATCTATCCATCCATCCTTCTACATAGCCCCCCATTCTCTCTCCATCCATGTATCTTTCCATCCATCCATCCTCACACCCACTCACTCATTCGCCTTATAAATATTTATGGATCACCTGCTATTTGGCAGGTATCATCCTAGGCCTTGAAATGAAATGGAGGAACTGAGAGCAAGATCAGCCTTGGTCCCTAGAGAATGTGGAGAGAATGTGTAGATTGGTTTGGTGAAGTCTTCTAGATAATTTTTTGGAACAGCTCCTCTTTGTGCTTCCTCTTTACACAGTTTGTGTTTGGTTTCTGGTGATCCCCCCCCCCACGCACACACTTTTTCATAAATTGATGACCACGTGGCAATCATGAAAATTCTCGGAGGGAAAATCTTACTCCCACCCCACCCCGGATGGGAGCCTATGAATTGCTGAGGCTTCTGAGTGATTCAGCCTGAATCTTCATCACACTGTGGCCACTGGGCTCAACAATAGTATAAATTCTGACAGGATACTGGCTGGGCAGGTTAAGTAACCAGCTTTTCAAGGTGAAAAAACAATTGTTGATTGTTTCTAGGATCATTTTCCAAATATAATGTTCAGTGGAATATTCTGTCATCAGTTAAGCCTTCAGGGTGAATCTGTGAACTGGGTACAGGAATAGACCAACCTCAAACATGTGGGAAAAGGGCAGGAGTACCCCATGTGTCAAGTGCTTGTCACTGTGGGGACTGTCCCATTTCACCCTGTGTCCACAGGCACTAAATGGCCACGGCACAGAGGGACGCTGCACCCCGTGGGGCAAGCGCCTCCTGTTACTTAAATTCTACAGCTTTGGCAGAGTCCTGGGTATTAGGAACTCAAAGAGTGATTTCATAAAGAAAAAAAAAGTGTAGTTTATACCAAAATGGAATAAACCCCCTTTTGAGCAACAACAATCTGCATAAATGCTTTAAGAAAGCCTATAATTATGATAAAAATGTTGCTCAAAGTTAAAATTATGAAGCAATCAAGATTTATAAACACTCTCTCATCGACTTTTAATCATTCTTTCTTTTTTATGTACAAACTGTACACAATATATGGCGGCACCATACCACACTATACATTTTATTTTCAGTAATTTAGCTGAATAAAACGTATGTGACGTGACATTGAGCGGCTAGGTTATATCGACATATGATGATGGGCGGGTAGCTGTTTCTGGTGTGTGCACGGTTATGTTTGCCTCTCGCATCTTACACAGAAAAATGCATGCCTTGACTGTGGCGGCAGCTCCTTAGAAATTCTGATTCATGCGGTTCCATTTAAGTCCAGAAAGTGTGACATGGGGATAAATATTAACTACTTCTTGCCTAAGAGAAAAATGTTTTAATTGCCAATAATTGAGGATGAAACTGGTCATCATAATCAATATTTGTTTATAGTGGGCAAAACTTTCCCATTTTGAGTAGCTGGAAATAAGCAATTAGGTTAGCGTGTGAAGGGCTGACCCAAAACATGAGCTATGGATACTGTATTTGAAACCTTTCCTTCAATAATTTAAAATGTTTAAGCTCAAATTACAGAGTGAAACCTAGGATAAATCTCTCCCTCTCCCTCCTTCTCTCTCTCTCTCTCTCTCTCTCTCTCTCTCTCTCTCTCTCTCTCTCTCTCTCCAGGAACCTAACACACACAGGCAATATGTACATACTCCACCACTGAGCCATGCTCTAATACATTTCTTACAACGATATCCAGTAAGAGAACAATGGCAAGCAGCATCTGGCGGCTGGTATGTGTCATCTTGTGGTCTGTCCTCATCCCCTAGAATATTTTTAATCTTTGACATCAACTCTCCTTGTGTCCTAACTCCCTCTAGGTACTGGCCAAGCTCAGTTCATTCTAGAACCCCCCCTCCCCCAAGAAAACAAAGCACAGCCACAGAAAATCTTGTCTGTCAGAGCAGAGGAACTTGTTGGTGTGAAGGCAGCAGGCAGGATCCCCTCATCTGGGCATTAGAAAGGAACGGAAGAATCAGCAGAGGCCCCCAGAGCATGGGTTCTTGAAGGCCTGGATCCTCAACCTGTTTCCACGAGCTCTGAAAAGTTTATTTACTCTGGTTCTTGGGGAGACTCCATCAGAATGGATGATGCTCAGGCTAGGATTTGGGCACCCAGCTGAGCTGTATGGGTTTCCACACACCGTGGTGCTGGGGACGCTGGTTTGACTCCTCTCCTCAAAGATGGAATGCCAGACATAACCAGGCCTCTATCACCATGCATGGCTTTTGCTGTAGATGCCCCACTGCCCCTGGCATGCCTCTTCTACCCAGAGCCTTCTCTGCCAGCCTGCCCTCTGCCTTGCCACAGATTCTCCTTGACCGTTTTACTGGGCGATGGTTTTAGGTCTGGCCTCATTTCCCACATCACCTCCCTGAAGAGCCATTCTCCCAGGTAGCACTGAGGCTTCGGTTCTCACTGTCACTGCTTTTGACAAATGGTGTCCATTACTGTCCCAGCCACAACTTTATTTTTTATGGTTGGTTAGCATTTGACTTTCCCCCGCTAGACTGTGAGCTTCATGGGTGTGAAGATTTCAGCCCTTGTTCTGGCCTGTATCCTCAGTGCCAAGAATGTTTTGGATACTCACTGTGTGTATGTTGATAGGCAAGTATGAGCAGCAATGAATAACTATTGCATTGGAGAGCTGGGCATAAATACTCTCTACTGCAAAGAGCGGTCATAAGTTGTGGGAGGCCATTACGCCCAGCAGGCGATGGCCACCATGCCCATCAGGGAACGGCCATCTCCCACACACACGATCACTGAAAGACAGCTCATGAACTGAGCTGTTCCCTATATTCTACCTAAGGACAATCTCCTGTCTGTGGTGCAGAAGGCAGAAACCCAGAGAGAGTGTCTTAGTTAGGGTTTCTGTTGCTCAGAAGAGACACCATGACTGTGGAAACTCTTATAAAGGATAACATTTAATTGGGGCTGGCTTACAGTTTCAGAGGTTTTGTGCATTATTATCGTGGCAGGTGGCATGCAGGCAGACGTGGTGCTGGAGAAGGAGCTGAGAGTTCTACCTCTGGATCTACAGGCAGCAGGAAGTGAACTGAGACACAGTTCCTCCAACAGGGTCACTCCTACTTGAACAAGGCCACACTTCCTAATAATACCACACCCTGTGAGCCTATGTGGGCCAATTACAACCAAACTACCACAGAGAGATAGCAACAAGCAGAATTCTGGGCTCCTAGAGCAGCTAGGCTGTGTAGGTGACACCGTAGAGAACAGAGACCATTCAGCCTGAAGCCCCAAGAGTCTTCATAGGGTCCCTCCCAAGACTGTGGCTCAGGATGAAGCTTTCCAGGCCAAATCAATGCTAATCAAGTCTGACTGGGAGTTGATACTGAAGCATGGGAACTGGAGGCTGAACGGGGTCAGGGTACAAGACCTGCAAAGTTGGATGTTAAGGTTGATGGAGTTGATTAGAAATCCTGGAAGCCCTTGGAGTGGGTAGCATGTGTGGCTGCTGCTAGCCTACAAAGACACATGGGACATAGGATGGACAGTCAAGTATGGCCAAGTGAAAGAGTCTGACACACTGGACTTCTAAAGAGAAAATCCTGGCTAACTGAAGCCAAGTTCATGGCGATTACTCTATGATCAACTGCCTGTTGTCATGGCAACTGGCACAGTGAAGGGGACCATCACAGAGCCCGAGGCCTCTAGAGCACATCCACAGAGTTCAGATCACCAGACAGACAGACATCCACAGACAAAATGAAAGAGGAAGAGACAGGAGCCAGTTAATGGACAACCAGCTCTTCCGCTTGGCAAAGACTGTCATGGATCTTCTAACATCCTCAAATATAGAAGGAAACTGGAGAATTAACAAGTGGGAGAGAGTGGGGATTTCAGTGAGATGGAAATGACTGAAGAACCAAGTGGAATGTGTACAGCTTTAAGAAGTAGTTTCGCCGGGCGGTGGTGGCGCACGCCTTTAATCCCAGCACTTGGGAGGCAGAGGCAGGCGGATCTCTGTGAGTTCAAGACCAGCCTGGTCTACCAGAGCTAGTTCCAGGACAGGCTCCAAAACCACAGAGAAACCCTGTCTCGAAAAAACAAAAACAAAAACAAAAAAAAAAAAGAAGTACAGTTTCTTAGTTCAAAAGGTACCAGGTGGGCTTGACAGGCAGTAGGTAGGAAATGTAAGTGCAATTAATTTGAAGGCCCCAACAGAAACCACATGCTCTGAAGAGAGAAAACAAATAAAGAAAGCTGCATAGATCCTTGGGGACCTACAGATGGCATCAAACGGCGCAACACGCACACACATACAACTTCGTAGAGAAGCAGGTGATAGTGAGACAGCCTTGGTTCTCTTTCTTAGCAAAATGATGGTCAGAGAGTCACCTCGTCTGATGAAGAAGGCAATTCTCAGATCCTGGGACCAGTCAGACTCAAAGCAAGAGCATGTAAAATATATAAACAGTAATATTAATGCCAGGAATGTTGCAGATTAAATGGCCACATGGAGGGTCAAGGGGAAAATGTTGAAACCAGCCAGAAGACAGGCCATGTCGGGAGTGATGAGCTGCTTCACCTGGGAACCCAGGGGGGTGGGAGGAGAAGGCAGGAAGTAGTAAAGGCATCAATACACTGACTAGTTGGCCAACACCAAAGAGGGAAGAGGGTTTAAGACATGTGACATCAGGCAGGCTGGCGGTACTCAGCAGCAGCAGACCACACCATCGAATGCCGACTTGCACCTTTCCCCACAGGAGGAAATGACACTGGCTAGGAATGAAGGACTTTCTCTACACTGTACTTAGGAGATCATTGGAGAGTTCGTAGGTCCTGTGTGGGGTCGCATCCTCGGCCTCACGAATTTCTTTCTTCTTCTGTTCATTTGTTTTAAGTGAGTCTGCATCTGTAGTTCTGGCTGGCCGTAAGACTCAGCAATCACCCTAAACCAGCCTGCTGGTATTCTAGTGTGAGCCAATATCTGGCTCACTGTCCTACAGAATGTTTGTTATACACAAAACAAGAGTCAAGCCTGGAGCGAAACCACACTATACTCTGAATGAAACATTCCAGCATAAAGCTATATGAATAGGTATTTATATCTTTATTCACTATATATCACTGTATATACATACAAACACACACATACATCTATACCTATACACTTACATATATATGTATGTGTATACACAGTGGTATATATGCATACATATGTACATGTGGTGATATATGGTGACATATATACACACATGTGTATATAAGCATATGTACATCTCTCTATATATGCATGTATAGTGTTAACAACCCATAACCACTGAAGACTTTTTCAGTTCCTCCTTTTCCCTGTTCCTTTTTCCTTTATCCCCTCTTTTCCATTATTGGTCATAAGGCTTTCCCATAATAACAGAAGGTAACTCACTAGTTTTGGTTCTGAGTCTTCTACTTTAAATGAATTGCAACCTGGAATGAAAGCAAGTAAGCAGCATGACTGATTTCAGCACCTAGAGAAAGGATATGTAGTCACTGGAATATGTACAGTGTGGCCTTGGAGAAATTTTCCATTCAAAATTATTTATTTTCAAAGATGGTTTGTCCCCTGACTTTTGACGTGATAGTTGATCCACTCAAGTCAGGACGACTAGCATTTTGATTTTTTTCTTTGTTTCGGGACCCCTGAACTCTTCCATCTCGTTCACCCCGTATATAACCTGCATTGGAAACAACACAACCTACTGCGCCATGACTCTACTTTGTGACCCGCTCTCCAGCCTCCTTCTATCCATCATCCCAGTCTCTAAGGACCAATACTTTCCTCCTGACTTACGTGACGTCAGCCTTTTAGCTTCCACATATGAATGAGAGCACGTAGAATTAACCTTTCTGGGCCTGGGTTACTTCACGTAACTCCGTCCATGTTGCCACAAGTGGCAAAGTTGTGTTTCCCGTGGCAGAATAGTATCCCATTGCACGTACACATCATATTTCCTGGACCCGTGTTTCTGTCTCTTTGGCTAACTTGTTGTATTGCAGTCTGTCTTTTCCTTCCGATCCAGTGATGCTTGTTTTCTTTAGTTGAGCGCTCCACCTTAGAAGCATGAATGTTTATGACTTTGAGTTTCTATTATTGGACTGATGTCTATATATGGTGACTCTGTTTCTTCCTATAGTTTATTTTAAAACTTCCTCTATTTTTATCTAACATAAGCAACGTGGCTCCAGCTTGTTGTTGACTTTCTTTTGTAAAGAATTACCTTTCACTTTCTATTTGTGTGTCTTTGCCAGGGGAAGTGAGTTTCTTGCTGGCAACACATCATTAAGCCCCTCCCTCTGAGTACATTCAGCTGGTCTAATTCTTTTAGTTGGGGACTTCAGCTGTTTGCATTTAAGGTTATTTTTGATAGTTAAGGAATCATTTTGTTTTCTTTTTCTGCTTTCTGCACACCTTCATTCTTCCCTTGTTCATGTTTTTGGTTTAGAGGGTCTCAGAACTGGTAAGGTTTCACTTTCTTTTGTGTATCTGATCTGTTGGTAAATTTTATATTTTTATGTTTTTTTATGATAGCAAATTTTATCTATTTTGCCTTGAGGTGTCTACATTCCATAAGTATTTATTGCAAGAACATCTGGTGGTGCTGAATTCCTGCCACTTTTGCTTATCATTTAAACTATTTTTTCTTATTTCATTTTTGAAAGACAACTTTACTAAATGTAGTATTCTGGTGTTCAGTTTTGTTTCTTTCAGGAGTTTGAATCTGTCTCTTCATTCCCTCCTGGTGTGTGAGACTTCTCTGCTGGTTACTCTGATGGGGATTCCCTTATAGCTCTTATATAAGACTCAATATTTTCTTCTTGTTTCAAGAATTCTCTCTTTGTTTTGGACTTCTGACTGTTGGTTGTTATATACCTCAAAGTTGACACCATTTGGCTTGAATCAGACTTTGGACCTTCCTCAATTAAAAATATATCTTTTCTGTATTTTGAAAAGTTCTACTTACTATTTAATAAAGTGAATTACTATAGATTTATATGGCCATTCCCTCCTTTAGTATCAAAGCTTGCTCATGAAACAGTGTACCATACATTTTACAAGCTTCCTTTACCCAGTTAAATTTATTTTTCTTTTATTTAAAATTTTTTGTTCTGTTTTGGTCTGATTCATTTAAGAAGACCAGCAGTGAAGTTCATAAATTATTCCTCCTTGCCTGATAGATATTGTCTGCTGTTGAGGCCACTCATTGTGCTTTTAAAACATCAAGTTCTTCAGTTTTGAGACTGTGCATGTTTATCTGCACGCGTGTGTGTATATGACAGTCTTGCATATGTATTATTGCTCGGGCTGCTCCGTGCTTTGTTGGGTTTTGTTTGTTTGTTTGTTTTTGAGACAGACTTTCTCTGTGTATCCCTGGGTGTCCTGGAACTTACTCTGTAGACCAAGCTGGCCTCAAAGTCAATGAGACCCACCTGCCTCTGCCTTCTGAGTGCTGTAATAAAAAGCACGGGCCACCACTGCCTGGTTTTGTTTTGAGACAGGGTCTCTCACTGTCTTAGGAATCTGATATCCTGAGACCACAGGCTCTACCTCTCTCTCCTATCCAGCACTGTGAATACAAACACTCAGAGCTGCTCCTGGCTTTTTAACCTGGGTTCCTAGAGTTGTGCTGAGATCCTCCTGCTTGTTCAGTGGGCACTTTACCAACCGAGCCATCTCCCTCGCCCAGTTCTAAGACTGAGTCGTTTCTGTGCTCTGTCTCCACCGCATTTTTTTTACGCTGTGTGTGAAGTTTGTCCAGAATTCACTGAACTGTCTGTATTGTCTAGTATCTTGTTGGGTTCCCTTCTAAAAAGCAATTTTAATTACATTCCAAGGAACTTATCTGTTTCCTTTTCTTTGGTGTCTGTTGCTAACTTCTTTGGAGGTTTCATGTTCCTTTTCTTTTCTTATGCTTCTCGTGTTTCTGTGTTGATATCTGCACAGCTGACAGTTCTGTTTCTGCAGGCCATGGTGCTTCTTTGGTGCATTGTTGCATGTCGGTGTAGGGGTAGGACACATTCAATGTCTGTGAGCCCGGTGGAAGTAAGCTGCACCAGCAGGACCTAGGGTAGCACTGTCAGTCTCCCCGTGCTGCAGGGCTGCCTCTGGGATTCTTTGATTAACTGAGCCATTCCAGGCGGAGCCACCCAGCTACTACTAGGGCCATAAGTGGGTGATCAAGGGAACTTGAATTGATCCCCAGTGACACTCCTCCTCCAACAAGGCCACACTTTTGTAATCCTTTCCAAACAGTTCCACCAACTGGGGACCAGTGTTCAAGCATATGAGCCTATGGAGGCCATTCTCATCCTAACTACCACATTATGTATGCATGCATGCATGCATGCATGTGTATATATGTGTGTGTTTGTCTGCCTGTAGCCTTATACATGCATGTATCTACATGTGCTCATGTATATGTGTTTGAATGTTTTCATGTGTCTATACACGTATATGGATGTGTGTACACGTGTGTATGAATATGTGGGCATGTGCACTCACATAAATGTATATGTGTAATATACATTCACACATACATGTATATGCCAGGCCTGCATGCACACACACCGCTCGTTCATCCTCTCCTGATGAGATGCATTTACAAAGGTTTCTTTCCCTCCAGGCTGTGCTCTCTACCCTTTTGCCAGATGGCCCTGGAATACTCTCAGAAACCGAAGATCTTCCATGTATATAAAATCTGAAAGTCTCTGTTTTATATGACAGCTAGTCATTAACCATGACAGTCTATTATATTAAAAGACCAGCGATGAACTAAGTCTTATTTGGCTCATGTAGACAAATTTGCTTACATTTAAAGAATAATGGGTATATGATTGGACATTCTTTTTTATTGGTACAATCACAGGGCTTTTTAATATGCTCTCTATGCCATTCAGGAGGTGCCCTTTGAACTCTGCATCTTGAAAATTAAACACCCTGCAACCATCAGTTCAGTGGCTGGTTGATGGGAGACTAGACTCCTGGTCCCTCTACAGCCTGAATCCCTACAGGGAAGAAGTCACGTGGCTCTCCAGCAGGTTTTCAGATTTTCCTCAGAGTCTGGTATTTCCTGGAAGAGTTGTAGCAACAGTCTGTGCAGCATGCTGCTTTGTGGAGGCTCATCAACGGATCCCCAAACAGAAGGGAATAAAAATTTCTAATTATTGTTTTTGATGCTTTTCTGGAATGTGTGCTTAAGCTCAGCATTTTACACAAAGATTCATGGTTTTATGTTTTAAAATAATGATAAAATGCATTATGATATTCTTCCAAGCCCACTATCTAAGACAATTCCGGAGTTATTTCGGGGTCAGAATCCTTTCTCCCTTAGCCGAGCATGTAAATATTTACATTTCCAATGCCTGTTTACTCGCTGCCATCCCATGAGGCTTTGTCCTTGAGAGAGAGAGAAAAAGCCGAACTAGTTTCCCTGATTAAAAAGTATAAACCCACTTTTAAGTCTATAGACTTCCTAAAATAAACAGACAATCGCATGGACACTTCCTTCGTTAGCCACTGCTGGAGAAAGGAGGGGCGTGGAAACAAAGTAAATATCCACGGACAGCTGTGGATACGGCGGGGAAGCAGAGAATTGGGGGTCACAGCTATCCACGGACGACTGTGGATACGGAGGGGAAGCAGAAAACTGGGGGTCACAGCCGCAGACCTTGGACAATCAGCCTCAAATTAATTTTACTCCTCTCCTCTCTGGGTTTCTCCAGCCGCTATTTACAAGCTGTCCGATTTTATGGTTGGAGTCGTCTGTACAGAACAGGCGGCAGGAACCTGAAGTTGTCTGTACAGAACAGGCAGCAGGAACCACAGAACAGGCGGCAGGAACCTGAAGTTGTCTGTACAGAACAGGCAGCAGGAACCTATTTGATCCGCTGGTTTCTTGGCTGTCTGTAGCCGCTGCTCAGCTCCTGATCAACTTTCTCTGTTTACGGAAAAGATAGAGATGGCAATCTTCCCAGGCGCTCAGCCTGGGTTCGAACCAACGGGGCACCCCCTGCCATCCCATGCTCTGGGTTGAACTATTAGGTATCTCCGGCCACAATTGGGTCTGACACGTGGGAGAGCACAGAGAGCTGCAGCGAGGTAAGTACACCTGAACCACTGTCGCTTGGGAACATCTTAAAGGGCTCTGGGAGGATTTTTTCTAAATGAAATATTTGTAAGAAGGGTTTTATCCACACTTGAATTCCTTGCTGAAGGAAGAGTTACTTCCAAGAAGAGCAGACAGGGTAGCTCCCAATAACTCGCCCAGAGGGTACTCCAAGAAGCCAGGCAAATGGAAAAATCAACAAAATGAAAATTTAAAGCAACAAAGTGGAGCAGGTAGGGAGTAGGCAAACTAGGCAGACGGCAAGCTCTGTGAGGGAACTTTGCTGAGGTGAGCTTGAAACTGACAGGGGCCAGCTAGGAACCCACTGTCTCTGCTGGGACAAAGGCTGCTCACCCAGATGATGGCCTTCTGATGTCACAAGCTCAAAGTCCCCTGTGGAGAGGTAATCCCCCCACCAAGGAACACTTGACCTGCTAAGAGGCACGCCAACATCTGTACCCATCCTTAAGCAGCTCCCCTCACCCTCCCCGTAAGTCTGGTCCCTACCAGCAGGTGGGAGGCCAACTAGAGCACTTTGCCTGCCTCTTCAGTGGGCGGTGTTCAATAAAAACCCCTTCTTGTTGCAAATATCTATCTATCTATCTATCTATCTATCTATCTATCTATCTATCTATCTATCTATCTATCTAGATATATGCAGAGCATTGTCTTTCAAGCATGATAGGCCCCAGCTTAGCATCAAGGGAGTTAACAAGATTGTTGAAAATGCCTGCCCCCAAATCTGGAGGCCTGAGTCCAGAGACGGGAGCCTGGCATACGGGGCCATTTGGGGTTTTGGCGCTGCCTGGAACACAGTGGCTGAAACCTGGACCATGGCAGTTGCTGTGGAATTTGAGGTCTTTGCTAAAAGAGACCCCAGCTCTAGTCAGCATTGCATCCTGCAGAGCTGTATTGCAGGAGTAGGGGGTCCTGGTATGTTTAGCATTGCTCGGGTCCAGAATCCTGGTCCCCACTGATGAGGAAAACTTCAGGTCTAGTCTTTGAGAAAGCTGGCCCCAGGAGCACCACAGAAGCATAAAGAGTTCCCGTCAAGAAAGACACAGTCCTGTACCTCACGAGATTTCGGTTACTCTGAAGATGTACGTCATGAGCTCATAGTCCAAGATCGTCAGACTACTGTGACCCAGACAGAAAAACCATGTTAAGAGGGCCTTGTGACTTGTGTATAAAGTTTAAAAATTTGAAAGGAAAAATACGATCGCACAATTAGGAATTCACAGAGGGGCTGGGGATATGGCTCGGGAGGTAGAGTGTGCACTTAGCATGCATGAAACCCTGGTTCCACTCCAGCACGGCGTAGCACGGGTGTGATGGTACACAGCTGTAATTCCAGCAGCCAGGATGTAGAGGCGGGAGAATCAGAAGTCCGAGGGCTTCTGCTGCAGAGTGAGCCTGAGGCTAGTCTGGGCTATCTGAGACCCTGTGTCCTTGGTCATTGGTGCCTCCTGGCTCATCTCTCTGGCCATTGGCCCTCTGTCACATGGTGTTCTTTAAGTCCATCTATTTCCGCATGGTCAGCTTCCTTGGGGTGGCTTTCCTAGTCTCCCGAAGACACCAGCCATGATGGATTGGAACCAGCTTTCCCACAATATGACTTCAGCACACCCAATGGCACCTGTGAAAGCCACGTTTCCAAACCTGGCCACATTCATGGGTGTTTGGGGGCAAATCTTCCTCAGGTCTCTTTGCCCAGGCATGGTGGGCTAGAAGGGGCTGGACTGGAGCCCTAGTGTACCAGACAGCCTTCATCTTCCTCCCGCACCAGCTCTCAGGTGATGCCCCTGAATTCCCTATTTCAGCCCAGCCTCCCTCAGGGCGGAACTTCACTGAGAGGCCAGATTCCCACAGCTCCTCTTCTGGAAAGAGATGAAGTGGCTGACTTGTGAGGCTTCAGTCTCCACCCCACCCTCCAGTTCAAATTCACTGTTTCTTCGCAGAGGTTTTTGTCCGCCAGCTTCAACCAAAATTAATGGCTTCCTGTCATTTTTATAGCTCTAATTTGTTGTGACTTTGGTAAGCTGGAGACATAAATACATCCTTGATGAGGCTCACACATTTTTTTTTCTGCAAGAAATTGATGATTTGGTTAGTTGACAAAGAATAAGGATCTGGCCTTTCATCATAAAGATGAAGATATCAACGTGGCAAAGAGATCGGCCCTCTTTCCAAAGAGCATGTGCCTGCGTCAGTTAAAGGAAACACACCGTCCCCGTGCATATTCCACGCATGTCTTCTCTCGCATGTTTGAGTGAGCACTTGCCCACTGTAGAGTAGGTAGGGATGCAGGAACTTTCTCAAAGATGTAGAAGGGGACAAAGGCCACAGTGACAATTGCAAGGGGCTCACATATGTTGCAGCAAGCACAGAGGCTGTGATTGAGGGAAGACCAAGGGTTAACATGGAGAGTCTGGAACCTAGAAGAAGAGGGAGAAAAGTACTTGCAGGCTGGGTAAGAGGTAACCAAGCTAGATAGATGAAAGGAGGGACAGGGCTCTTGGATAGTGATGGTAGGCTGGCTGTCTCCCAACCCTTTCCATATTGATGACACTATTATCATCCACATATTCTTACTTCTAATGCCGCTAATTGTGATAGACCGGATTGTGAGGTGGCTTCTAGCAGGAAGGCTCAACCTAGCAGATCACCCCAGACCACTGTTCAGATAAATACAGAGTAGACTTCTCTGTCGCTTCTTCATGGTGGCTGGGTTAGGAGTGATTGACTCTTTGCCGTGGCAATCTAAAAGCTGATCATGTGAACATGGCGACAAAGAGATTTTAGTATAATTAACAGTGCTTGAGAGGCTGCGGTGTTGGAGAGCAGTGACGAAGTTAGCGGATGTTCAGTGTCAGAGCTGAGCCAGAGACGGACAGGGGGACTTCAGCGACCCCGAGCTGTGTGTGTCATACTGAACACTGTGGTCGTCTCCCCGGTTCAGTTTTAGGGGCATTCATAGAGCATGTGGGCCCTCCATTGACTCGGCCTATGACAGCTGACAGCCCAGAGCATCGGGCAATCTCAGTGAATGCTTTCTCAGCCTCTGTCCAATTTTATTATAAAATAGCCAGACAAGAGAAATCCAACAGCTTTACTTTCCCTGGGAATGTCTCCCAACCTCTGGGAGTAGTTTTGTTTTTGGTTTTCAGCATTAATTTTGTTTCCTCAAATTTTTACTTTTCTGTAAATTTATTTTTTTCTTTTGGTTTTTCGAGACAGAGTTTCTCTGTGTAGCTTTGGCTGTCCTGGAATTCACTCTGTGGACCAGGCTGGCATCAAACTCTGAGATCTGCCTGCCTCTGCCGCCCTGAGTGCTGAGATTAAAGGTGTGTGCCACCAATGCCAGGCTCTGTAGATTCTTAACAAAGCTTTTAATAATATGCTTCTGCTTTGCATACCCACACAAGAGTTCAAAACATTTCTTCTTCTGATATGAGGCAATGAGTACAGAGACATTTTCACAAGCTGATTTCCGATGACCAGGGATTATCTGGTGTTGGTTCACACACAGCCAGGTTGTGAAATGTCCTGTTAAACTCAGAGCTGTGTCAGGACCAAATCATCCTGCTACTTACAGCCTTGAGATAGTTGGCAACATTAACACCCCATGACTCGACTTCCCCAGCTATAGATTAGGAACAAAACGTTCTTACAGGGAGAGTACGGTGTTTATGACTTTCATCCCATCCCAGCACATGGGAGGAGGAGGCAGGTGGTGTAGTCTGAAGCTGTACGCTTGTTTCCCTGTTGCTCTGACCCGAAATAATCACACAGACACTATTATTACAACACTGTGGCCTATTAGTTCATGCTTCTTATTGGTTAGCTCTTATAGCTTAACCCATTTCTATTAATTTGTGTATCGTTACATGGTTGTGGCTTACCTGTAAGGTTCCATCCAGTGTCCAGCATCTGTCTCCTGCAGTGGCTACATGATTTCTCTTTCACTCTGCCTACTCTACATCTCTGCTTGGATTTTCTGCATGGCTTTACTCTGTTAAGCCATTGGCTGAAAGCAGCTTCTTTATTAGCCAATGGTGATAAAACATATTAACAACATACAGAGGGGAATCCCATATCAAAGTGGACCTGTGAGTTTAAGGCAAGCCAGGGCATGCTCACCAAGATCCTCTCTCCAGGTGTGCTCCTCTTTTGTGGCTCTGTCTGTCAGGGCTCACCCTGGGGCATCATCATCCCCAGGACCCACCCAGGGGACCTTGTCCTCCTGTGTGGCTTAGCAGGTCAGTTCCTTAAATAGACTTTACCCTTGTAGATGATCTCCAAATAGCACAAGGTTTGCATCGAGCTCCCTGGCACCTGATGCCCTGTGCCTTGGTTGCCTGTGCTCACAACAAGATAGACATTTTTGAGTACTGCTTCAGAGTCCTGTAGGGGAACTAGACACCACTGGGGTCACAGGGAGGACTGAGGCATGTAGAACAAGTGTTCAGGCTGTTTGAAGGCCATTCTTGGGTAAATTTCACAGATGACGGGCACTTTATCTCCACCCCTGCCTGTGCCACCCACTAGGTGTGAGTCCAGCCACTCCCTAGCTCCTCTCTCACCCACACATTTCCCCTTTGCTGTGTAAGTCTTCTCAAAAGAAGGGTGGGTGTTGATGCCATAGGAATTCAGTGTAGTGATCGGAACAGAGAAGTAGGTGCTTTAGGAGGGTGGGTTTCAGGGTCCAGGTGCTCCCTCTGAGTGATTCTGCTGGGACTAGAATTCTTCCTGGAGTTTCTGCCTCTGTATATACCCCCCCACGCCACATACACAAACAAAGATACACACAGACACACACATACAGTCACACACATAGTCACACACACAGAGACAGCACACAGACACACACAGACACATGCACACACACAGAGATAGTACACAGACACACACAGACAGACACATGCACACACACAGAGACAGTACACAGACACATGCACACACACAGAGACAGCACACACGCACACAAACACATGCACACACAGAGATAGCACACAGACAGACACATGCACACACACAGAGACAGCACATACGCACACACCATTATACATATTCACACATGTAAGCCTTCACATTCACACATTTCTACATCCAACACATTCATATGTACACACATTCACATGTACACACATTTACATGTACAGGCATTAACATGTATACACATTCTCTTCTACCTCATAAATACATCCTCCCGCCACACCTCATCATACATATACACAAATAGTCAACATAGATACACATCACACACCCCACCATATTACTACATACTATATACCCCCACCACATGCACACATACATATATACCACACACACACACACACACACACACACACACACACACTCGGCTCACACATCTTAAATAGCAACGGATATGGCAAGGCTTATGGGATGCAGCAAAAGCTGCTCCAAGAGGGAAATTCATCAGGAATCAATGTCTGTTATCAAAGAGAAGACCTTTAATAAACAGCCCAGAAAATAAACATGCAACCCCAACATCAGCAGGAGGAAAGACAACGGATATCAGAACAGAGAGCAAATGGAAAATTTATAGAAAAAAAATCAATGAAGCTAAGAGTTGATCCTTTGAAAAGCAAACAAAATCAATACCCCCTACCCAGACTAAGAAAATAAGGGAGACTCTGATGAAGTCAGAAATAAGAGTTGGAAATGCTTTGACAGCTGGCTCAGGATGAAGAGATCATAAGGGACCATTAGCAACAATTACAGGCCAACAAATTAGATAACCTGGAGGAAATGGGTAAACTCCTAGAGAAAAGGCTTGGCTGGACAGACACGGAAAGGATCACGATGCCCCCCCGAGAAGACCAGTAATAGACAAGAGTGCTAATTAAAAGTCTTCTAACAAAGAATCGTCTGGGACCAGCTGGCCAAGTGACAGAGGCCTCCCAGGCATTTACAGAAACATTACAACCGCATGTTTGTGTCACTGCTAGGGAGGGGCCCAGGGTCTCATGCATGCCAGGCAGGCCCTATGCCACTGAGCCACCCCCAGGGCACTGATGCCTCTGAAAAGCTTGTACAAGAGGGAACATGTGCACACATAGTTCACAAGGCTGGCACTATGTTGGCACCTGAGCCAGGGAAGAGACACCACTGGAAAAGGGAACCAGGGCTGGGAGGTAGCTAAAGGTGAAGGTTGGTAAAGGGCTCTCTTGGGCAAAGACCAGGACCTGAGGTCAACCTGCAGAACCCATGTAAATATGCCAGGCCAGATGCATGTGTGAGCCTCAGTGGTAAGCTGATCCCTGGGGCTAGTTGGCCAGCGAGCCTAAACTACTTGGTGAGCTTTGAAAATGAAAGACCCTGTCCCAAAGGAGGGACAGCATTCCTGAGAAATGATACTCGAGGTTGTCTCTGATCTCCACATGCACACATAACACATGTGTACATGCACACACACGCACCCCACACAAACATGTACATACAGACCCACATGCATTACAAAAAGAAAAAGAAGTCACAGGCCAGTACCTCTGAGGGACACAGAAGCAAACAGCCCCAGTGGACACATTAGCAACCTGAATTAAACAGCACGAGGAAAAGATCATCTTTCACCTCTGAGTGGGACTGGTGCTCCGGGCGTGCAAGGCTGTGTGCAAGTCAATCACCGGTGGACGACATTAACACAGGGCAACAGAACACTCTTAGCATGGCTCAGTATTCTTCTCTGATGGAGTCTTAGTGTAGTGGAACAGGAAAGGTCCTTGCCATAGCAGGGTGGCTAGGAAAATGCCACAGCTGACTTCATGACCAACAGGGAAAGACTGACAGCCTCCACATTAAAACCCACCACGTGACAGAGATGCCCACTCTGCCATTCCCACTACTAATAAGGACCAGGAGTATTGACAAAGGCAATCAAAGAAGAAAAAAAGTCCTAGTCAGAAAGAAAGATGTTATTTACTTCTATTTGAAGATGTCGTGTCTCTATCTGCGAAAAATCCCAAAGATTCTACACACAACTATTGAATGAGTTCAGAAAAGTCATAGCAGTCAAGACCAACATGGGAAAGTCCATAGGATTTCCATAATCACTTGACTGAAAAGGAAATGAACAAATCTATCCCACCTGTAAGACAAATATACTAAGGGATAATATTAATAAGGAGGTAAAATGTTTGCATATCAAAAATTATAGAATCAATGGAAGATATTAAAAAAATAACAACTCACAAACAGGTGGAAAGACATCTAGGGTTTATGAGTCAGAACTAGTGTGAAAATATCTATATCAACCAAAGTGATACATGGCTTTCTTGGAATCTTTACCAGAATTACAATGGTATTTTATTTTGTCTTGTTTTTTTGAGACAGGGTTTCCCTGTAGCTTTGGAGTCTATCCTGGAACTTGCTCTGTAGACCAGGCTGGCTTTGAACTCAGAGATCTACCTGCCTCTACCTCCTGAGTGCTGGGATTAAAGGCATGTGCCACCATTACCCAGCTACAATAGTATTCTTTATTGAAATACAAGAAAGAACCCTAAACTTTGCATGGAGTTACAAAAGAATCTCAACAGCAGAAGCAATCAGAAAGAAACACCAAGTTGAGTGTGTCCTGATTTAAAATCATCTACAGCTGTCATTGCCATAGCAGTGGGATGCCAATAGAACAGAGGCGCAGAAATAAATCCAACACGTGACCATCTAATTCCTAATGAGAGCTATAATACAATATTGTGTACAGCTGTCCACTTGACACAGCCCAGAGTCATTCGAAGGAGTTGGGGGGTTGCCCAGATCAAATCGTCTTGTGCTGACATCTCTGGGGAACAGTCTTGATCCTAGATTGATGTAGGAAGGTCCACCCCACTATGGTCACTGCCTTCCCTGGGCAGGTGGTCATGGGAGCAGAGAACCATGGAGCAAGCCAGTAAACAGCACTCCTCTATGGCCTGTTTCAGTTCCTGTCTTTAGGTTCTTGCTTTTAGTTCCTACGCTGACTCCCCTCCATGATGGGCCTGTAGGACAAAATAAAAACCCTTTCCTTCTCAAGTTTCTTCTGCTCATGGTGTTTACACAGAAAAGCAAACGTGGACACAGAGGGGGGAAGGGCAATCTCTTGGTTATGTTGGGGACATGGGAAACCCACACACAGAAGATGCCATTGATCCCTCATTTACACCACACACAAAAGTCAGTTCAAGGTGGGTAGGAGACTCAGATGTAGAACCTACGTCCATTCAAGTCGCAGAAGATGACATGGGGAACATATGCCTTGGTCTTGGTGATGGAAGTTTAGATTCAAGCTGTAAATCTAATCCACAAAGGCAAGATAAACAGACGGGACAGCCTCAATCCAAAAATCTGCCTCAAGGAAACAGAAAGACAGCACACAGGCAGGGAAAAGTATTTGCAAACATGTAGCCGACCAGAGCGTTAATAGACAGAATTTATTTAAAAACTTGTACAACAAAACACGAAAAATGACTTGAAACATGGGCAAAAAACCTGAGTGGGCATTTCTAAAAAAAGACACAAAATGACCAAGAGATAAACAGAAGGGGCTCATATCTTTATTTTTCTATTCCCCTTGCTGTGATAAAATCGTATCATAAAGACAATTTAAGGGCCAGAGAGCTTATTTTAGCTTACGGATCAAGGCTCAGTCCATCCCTGTGGAATGTCGAGGCAGCAGAGGCCTGCAGGGACTACTCAGGCTACACCACAGTCAAGAAGAAGAGAGTGAGTAGTGCAAACTAGCGTCCAACTCACCCCATTGCCTCATCCGGCCTAGGGAATGGTCCCACCCACAGGTTTTCCCACCTCACTTAAACCACAACCAAGACAATCCTCACAGGCACGCCCAGAGCCCCCCTTTTAGGTGATTCCCGATGGTGTGCTTCCACCAAAGCATCGAAGGAGGAGGAGGGACAGAGCAGCCGCCCTGCATGGAAACTCTCCCCAGTTTTCGTGGGTTTTTGCTTTCCCCTCCTGGCCAACAGGCTCTCTTCTGATGGTCCTTATTTAACGTTAACACCTCATTTGGATATATGCACCCAGCCAATCAGAACTATACCAAGCAGTCCATGTGAAACCACTGAGTATAGCTGGTCAGTCTGGCTCCCAGCCAGCTCCCAGCTCTGCTTAAGGGCCTGGCTCCCAGACACACCTCCAGGGAGGAAGACTGAAGGACTTAACAGACCTCTCAGGAGAGAAGGAGGAGGAGAAAGGATGCTGCTCCTTCTTTGAGGATGGAGATAACAAAGCTGCAGCCTCTTGGCTGGGACTCTGAGGCCTGCTGAGGGCATAGAGGGTTTGCATTGGCTAGTGACCTCGTTCCACCGGCATTCTGCCCCCATGGAGAATTTCAGCTTTCCTGTTACTCCTTCATTTGTTCAGCCTTTGCTGTCTGCCAATTCTGCTTTTGGATAGAGGGCAAGATAAGGATCCAGTAGGAGAATGAGATTTCATACCCACTGTGTGGTAGCTCCCTTTGGAAAGGTGGGGCAGAAGAAGCAAGACAGACTTCTATGACTCTGTCGGTGGGAATATGGCTGGGCCTGGCCATTATGGGAAAACTAGAGGTTCCCAAAGAAATGGTGATAGGAATAATTGTAAGACCACTAGATGTTGGGGAGACAAGCATGCTACCTTAAAGGACATCTACCCCTAAGTGCAGCTCTGTTCACAACTGCTACAAGGAGAAGCGACTTCAGTGTTCATCGGCAGATGACATATGAGGATATTGTGGTACCATGCATGATGGAGCACTATTCAATATTAAAAAACGACAAAGGTCAAAGATGTCATCTGTGACAGAATGGACGACCTGTGAGGACAGTATATGATGTGGCATACACCAGGCACATGAGCTTACTTATACGGGGGAGGGGCAGAGAGAGCAGAGGCAGAGTGGACTAGGGGGAGCAATGTAGGTCCCCTGATACACAGCTGCACTGATGTGGGCTGGAGCCCTCGCTCACAGCAGGCCTGCAGCTCATGGAAGTGCACTGAAGCCAGGTGGCAGCAGCAGAGACAGGTGCCCCCGTGAGACAGGGAAGCGCCTTCAGTGTTAAACATGCCAAAGAGAGCAGTCTCCTCCGGGCTAGGCCAATGATGTCGATCGATCGATCGATCTCTGAAGGAAACGCACGGGCACTTTATCTGTGCGCAGATCTGCCCTTGATATCAATTCCAAACTTCTTTCTTCCCTAAGGACCTCTGAAGAAGTCTTTAGCTTTTCCTTCAGAGCACAAAGATACAGAATCCACAGGTTCTGAGAGTGGCTCTAAGCATGTCAGGTAGATGAGGTGGCTGTTGGGGGACAAGAAGGTAAACACTCAGGCTGCATGCGCGGGACAGCTCCACACAGTGCTACCGGTGGCTCAGCGGGCTGTGGTCCTGCTTCTAGCTAATAGGCTTTAGAGCTGCTGGTTTAATGGCTCTTCCTCCCCGTTATCCAGCTTGTCCCTGTGTGGTCTTTTCCATGACAGATAGTGCTTACAGACAAAATATGAGCCCTCGGCAGCTGGGAGGTTCTCCCCGTGAACACGAATCTCCTTGTTGACCCAATGCTCGGTCCTTTCCGAACCCCTTCTGAACTCCACTGTAACCAGCTCTGTCCCTGAGGCCAAGGGTAGTGTTAGGGTCACAGGGACAGAGAGGGTAAGTAGAGGACCTGGCTGCCACCTAAGAGTGGCACAGCCCCTGCCGGGTTCAAGTCAGCCTTGCTGGCTATCAACCCGTTAGTCCTGTCTGACTGCCAGGCCTCTCCTTCTGTCAGGAGGGGAGCATCAACATTACACAGCTGTGAGGCACAAGAGAATCCCGTGGCTCCCTGGACTGCCAGCTTAGCTGAAACAGTGAGCTCCAAGTCCATTGAGAGGCTCTGTCTCCAAAACCAAGCTGGGAAGTTGAGGAGACAGACAGAAGTTAACTTCTGGACTCCATACCTGTGCAGGCAAGCACATGGAATCGGCAGTTTTGGGGTCTGGGGATGCAACTTAATAAGCAGGTAGAGTGCTTGCCAGGCATGCATAAGGTCCAGGGTTCAATCCCCAGAACTGCAGAAGCCAGAGGTTGTGACATATGGCCGGATCCCAGAACTCAGTAGGTGGAGGCAGGAGGATCAGGGGTTCAAAGTTGTATCATCCACACTGCAAGTCCCGGGCCAGCCTGGGATACACAAGGCCCTACTGGAAAACAAACAAAGAGAACAGCATTGATGGCGCTCTCCGCTCAAATCACCCGTCTCCCTTTCTACCGTGAACACACAGCAGCAAGGACTGCGCTGGCCACGCCTCTCTCTGGACGTGGCCCTGGGACCAGCAGTTCACCCCACGTACGCACCATCACCTGGAGGGTCAGCACATAGGGAGTGCGAAGGTCATTGGCATTATTCTGAATGCAATTTATCAGCAGACTCGTCCTGGAGATTTGGAATCCCTAGGTGTCTGTGTTTGTCACCCTTTAAGAACTGCTGATCATAAGTGAACATTAAAAAAAAAAAAGCCAGTGACTTCACAAAGAATATTGAGGGACGATGAGCTGACTCAGAGCCAGGCCCTGGGGACAACAGATTCCCACGGTGCACAAGCAGCAAGTGTGTGATAATCTCTGAGGGACTGGCCAGAGAGAACTGGACATTGACTCAAGCAGGACTAATGGGCTCCTGAGGCTCCAGCCCCATCCAGACGGGACAAGGGCTCATCCATTGAGCTGAGCTTGGTTTGAGGTGGAGCAATGCTTTGCTGTTTTCTTAGGAGCCAGCCACTGGCTCACAAAACACCTTCCATGTCTTAGCGTTGTCTGTGAGGAGTAGCAGAGACTCGACAACCGCAACTCAGGAAGTTCAAATTTATAGCTATTTCTCCCCAAAACCACAATTATATATATATATATATATATCAATCACCAGGAATGTAACTTCTAGTCTTGCAGAAAACACACCGATTTAATAAAAACAATCCTAGAAAGTAAGAAAGCCTTGCACTAGGGAAGATGAGCACGTTTGTAAGGGATCACGTTGGTGTGCCGGCGTCCTCATTTCAGATCACAAACACATTTTTTACATAAACAAAGGCAATAAAAGCGAGCCGTGGCTGGAGCCACAGCTCATCTTTAGAATTCAATTTCTGCCTTGGCAGTTTTCTCAGGTTTGGTGAAGGCAGGGTTTTGAAAGCTTTTTGGCTTCAATTCAGGCAATAGCAGAGTGAGGCTGAAAATGTACAGTATTGTGAGGCCCTCCGCTCCGTGCCAGAGATGGCGACTCTCCCCACATTTGTTTTGGGGGGTGTGCATATGATTATGACTGTCTTTTATAAGCTTTTTTTTTCTGGTTTGTTTTTTTGGAACCAGAAAGGAGTGGGGTCTAAAACCAGGGCGTAAACGCATTGCTGATGCACACGGATATCTAAAAGATGCCAATATCGGGTAAGTGGTTTATCCAGGGAACCCTGGCAAATTGTTTGTGAGATGTTTGAAATCCTGTTTGTGCAGTTGTTGGTCACGTCATCCCTGTGTAGTAAGCCACCCTGGAGACTCCAGAACCACAATATAGTGTTTATTGGAGCTTTCACTGAAATGAGCACTTTGAGCGGGATTGTCTTGGCTTTATCTTAGCTAGTAATTATAATGTGTTTACCAAGTGGGTTTATGTCACTGGTGCACGGCAAATTGTGTGTGTGGTGGTTCCACACTTCATCCGTACGGGTGGTTGTTTTCACAAATGTGCTAAATCTAATTAGAATAGAGCTAGCTCCCAAATAAAAACAAACCCAGCCCCTGGCACAAGGCCTCACCCACCTGGTCACCCACTGCTGGATTCATTGCCCTTTGCTCCAGGAGGGACATGGAGCTGACTCAGGTTTGAAGACTGGGCAGGAGTTTCAGATCAGAGTAGCCAGGGAAAAGCATTCAAGCCCGTGTTGTCATAGGAGCTGGCCCCAGGTAAGAGCCATCCCCATGTGGCTGTCCTCCCACAGTATCCAGGGGTGTGTGGGCACAAGGGACCCAGCAGGGACTCACCATGTGTCCTCAGGACTCCACGGTTTTCTGAGGAGCTCATCCTGTGTCATGTGTCCAGGAAGACTGCTCTAACCTCATGGACATTTACTTATAAAATCTCTTTTCAAGCAGTCACTTTTGTTTTTAGATTTTATTTTAGCGGACAAATAACAAACAGGTATGTTTGTGGGGTGCAGCGTAACACGCTGACCCACGTGCGCATACCAGCACTTCCCATAAGTCTGGCCGTCATGCACACTTTACGAATTTGTCACTCTTTGTGGTGAGACTGTTCAGAAGTTCCATTTTAGCTTAAACAAGAAGCATTAGCAGGGCATCTGGTTCCAGGTACCAAGACCTTCCCATCACTCAAGCATACAGCCAAGAGGACTGTAGGACAGGGGAGGAAGGTAGCTGTAAGCTGTAAGGGAGGACAGACCACTTCAATATCCCTCAGCACAGGCTGGGTGCAGAAGACACCAAGTGTTGGTTGGTCACACTGCAGATGAGACCACTTCGCCATGGGAACCATAGAGTGGCAGTCACCCTTGCACCCCAGCCCAGAGACAGCCTGATAGGAACACACAGAGACAGCACAATGAGAATACACAGAGACAGCACAATGAGAATACACAGAGACAGCCCGCTGGGAACACACAGAGACATCCCGATGGAAACAGCCCAGAGACAGCCCTATGGGAACACACAGAGACAGCACAATGAGAATACACAGAGACAGCCCGCTGGGAACACACAGAGACAGCCCTATGGGAACAGCCCAGAGACAGCCCAATGGGAACACACAGAGACAGCCCGATGGAAACAGCCCAAGAGACAGCCCTATGGGAACACACAGAGACAGCCCGATGGGAACACAGAGACAGCCCGATGGGAACACAGAGACAGCCCGATTTTAAATGAAGGGAATGATTTTCCATATGCATACGTTGCATGTGTTATTATGCACCAGTAGATAATTTTCAAAAGACAAATGACTTGTAAAACTGAAAGCCAGTTCTCAATAAAAGCAAATTGAGGGCCAGAGAGACAGCTCAGCAGGTGAAAGCGCCTTCTACATAAGCCTGATGCCCTGAGTTCAGCGTTCAAAACGCACATAAAAATCGGGATATGGTGGTGTGCATTTGTAATGCTAGCACTCATATGGTAAGATGTGGCAATGTGCACCTTTAATGCCAGCACTGACAGGTTAGATATGACGGTGTGCACCTGTAATGCCAGCACTGACAGGTTAGATATGACGGTGTGCACCTGTAATGCCAGTACTCACAGGTTAGATATGACTCGGTATGCACCTGTAATGCCAGTACTCACAGGTTAGATATGACTCGGTATGCACCTGTAATGCCAGTACTCACAGGTTAGATATGACTCGGTGTGCACCTGTAATGCCAGTACTCACAGGTTAGATATGACGGTGTGCACCTGTAATGCCAGTACTCACAGGTTAGATATGACTCGGTGTGCACCTGTAATGCCAGTACTCACAGGTTAGATATGACGGTGTGCACCTGTAATGCCAGTACTCACAGGTTAGATATGACTCGGTGTGCACCTGTAATGCCAGCACTCACAGGTTAGATATGACGGTGTGCACCTGTAAAGCCAGCACTCACAGGTTAGATATGACGGTGTGCACCTGTAAAGCCAGTACTCACAGGTTAGATATGACGGTGTGCACCTGTAATGCCAGCACTCACAGGTTAGATATGACGGTGTGCACCTGTAATGCCAGCACTCACAGGTTAGATATGACGGTGTGCACCTGTAAAGCCAGCACTCACAGGTTAGATATGACGGTGTGCACCTGTAATGCCAGCACTGACAGGTTAGATATGACGGTGTGCACCTGTAAAGCCAGCACTCACAGGTTAGATATGATGGTGTGCACCTGTAAAGCCAGTACTCACAGGTTAGATATGACGGTGTGCACCTGTAAAGCCAGCACTCACAGGTTAGATATGACGGTGTGCACCTGTAATGCCAGCACTGACAGGTTAGATATGACGGTGTGCACCTGTAAAGCCAGCACTCACAGGTTAGATATGATGGTGTGCACCTGTAAAGCCAGTACTCACAGGTTAGATATGACGGTGTGCACCTGTAATGCCAGCACTCACAGGTTAGATATGACGGTGTGCACCTGTAAAGCCAGTACTCACAGGTTAGATATGACGGTGTGCACCTGTAATGCCAGCACTCACAGGTTAGATATGACGGTGTGCACCTGTAATGCCAGCACTCACAGGTTAGATATGACGGTGTGCACCTGTAAAGCCAGCACTCACAGGTTAGATATGACGGTGTGCACCTGTAAAGCCAGCACTCACAGGTTAGATATGATGGTGTGCACCTGTAAAGCCAGCACTCACAGGTTAGATATGACGGTGTGCACCTGTAATGCCAGCACTCACAGGTTAGATATGACGGTGTGCACCTGTAAAGCCAGCACTCACAGGTTAGATATGACGGTGTGCACCTGTAATGCCAGCACTGACAGGTTAGATATGACGGTGTGCACCTGTAAAGCCAGCACTCACAGGTTAGATATGATGGTGTGCACCTGTAAAGCCAGTACTCACAGGTTAGATATGACGGTGTGCACCTGTAAAGCCAGCACTCACAGGTTAGATATGACGGTGTGCACCTGTAATGCCAGCACTGACAGGTTAGATATGACGGTGTGCACCTGTAAAGCCAGCACTCACAGGTTAGATATGATGGTGTGCACCTGTAAAGCCAGTACTCACAGGTTAGATATGACGGTGTGCACCTGTAATGCCAGCACTCACAGGTTAGATATGACGGTGTGCACCTGTAAAGCCAGTACTCACAGGTTAGATATGACGGTGTGCACCTGTAATGCCAGCACTCACAGGTTAGATATGACGGTGTGCACCTGTAATGCCAGCACTCACAGGTTAGATATGGCGGTATGCACCTGTAATGCCAGCACTCACAGGTTAGATATGACTCGGTGTGCACCTGTAATGCCAGCACTCACAGGTTAGATATGACTCGGTGTGCACCTGTAAAGCCAGCACTCACAGGTTAGATATGACGGTGTGCACCTGTAAAGCCAGCACTCACAGGTTAGATATGACGGTGTGCACCTGTAAAGCCAGCACTCACAGGTTAGATATGATGGTGTGCACCTGTAATGCCAGCACTCACAGGTTAGATATGACGGTGTGCACCTGTAATGCCAGCACTCACAGGTTAGATATGACGGTGTGCACCTGTAAAGCCAGCACTCACAGGTTAGATATGATGGTGTGCACCTGTAAAGCCAGCACTCACAGGTTAGATATGACGGTGTGCACCTGTAATGCCAGCACTCACAGGTTAGATATGATGGTGTGCACCTGTAAAGCCAGCACTCACAGGTTAGATATGATGGTGTGCACCTGTAAAGCCAGCACTCACAGGTTAGATATGACGGTGTGCACCTGTAATGCCAGCACTCACAGGTTAGATATGATGGTGTGCACCTGTAAAGCCAGCACTCACAGGTTAGATATGATGGTGTGCACCTGTAAAGCCAGCACTCACAGGTTAGATATGACGGTGTGCACCTTTAATGCCAGCACTCACAGGTTAGATATGACGGTGTGCACCTGTAATGCCAGCACTCACAGGTTAGATATGACGGTGTGCACCTGTAATGCCAGCACTCACAGGTTAGATATGACGGTGTGCACCTGTAATGCCAGTACTTGTAGGTAAGATATGGCAGTGTGCACCTGCATAGTGGCATTTCAAATGACCTGAGAGGAAAACAGTCCCACTGGTCAGCCTTACAGACCAGATTATGGTAACACACACCTTTAATCCCAGTAGCCACCCTATATGCCATAGAAATTGGGCCGTGCATGCCTTTAATCCCAGTGGTGCATGCCTTTGACCCCAGCCCTAGAGAGGAATATAAGATGGGCCAAGACAGCTCTCAGATGCAGTCTCCTGAGATTCCTGGAGGCAGGATCGCCATTTCAGACTGAGGTCGGGGAATGAGCCAGTGGCTGGCTGCTTTGCTTTCAGATCTTCAGGTTGAAGCCCAATTTCTGATCCTGGGTTTTTATTAATCGTGCTTCACACCTGTAATGCCAGCACTCGTAAGTTAAGACGGGCGGCAGGGTAGAGATGGCTTGAAGTTTGTAGGCCAGCTCTGCTGAGCATGTGCAGTAGAGACTAGAGAGACTCTACCTCAGTGGAAGCAGAGGACCTACTCCCAAAAGCTGTCCTTTGACCACACACACACTCCCACACACACACTCTCTCTCACACACACACACACTCCCCCCCCACACTCTCCCACACACATTCTCACACACACACACTCCCACACACACACACTCCCCCCCACATTCTCTCTCACACACACACTCCCACACACACACACTCCCACACACACTCTCTCACACACACACACTCACACACACACACACTCCCACACACACACTCTCACACACACACACACTCCCACACACACACACTCCCACACACACATTCTCACACACACACACTCCCACACACACACACACACTCCCCACACACACACACTCCCCCCCACATTCTCACACACACACATATTCTCTTACACACACATTCTCACACACACATTCTCACACACACTCACACACACATTCTCACACACACTCACACACACATTCTCACACACACACTCCCCCACACACTCACACATTCTCACACACTCACACACACTTACACACACATTCTCACACACACACTCACACACACATTCTCACACACACACTCCCCCACACACTCACACATTCTCACACACTCACACACACTTACACACACATTCTCACACACACTCACACACTCACATACACTTACACACACATTCTCATACACACTCACACATACACACTCCCACACACATTCTCACACACACTCACACTCTCACACACTCACACACACACATTCTCACACACTCACACACACTTACACACACATTCTCACACACACTCACACTCTCACGCACACACTCGCACACACACACACAACTTAAATTAGAAAACAGCTTGAGAAATTATCCTTTCTGGAGGTTCAACTTCTTAAAATTAAAATTTAATTAAAAATTTATCATAGAAATGATAAGTCACTCTTATGGGGGGGTCTTTAAATTTTTATTACATTGCATTAAATTAATTACTTTACTTGTATGAGCAAGCATATGCATGTGTGCATGTATACACGTGTGCATGCATGTGGGTGCAGCATGTAGACATGTGTGTATATGTGTGAATGTGCATGTATGCACATGCTAAAGCATCCATGTAGAGGTCAAAGAATCTGGAATCAGTTTTCTCCTTCTACTACATGAGTCCCAGGCATCGAACTCAGGTCAACAGGCTTAGTGGCAAGTGCTTTACCCGTTGAGCCATCTCACTGGTCCTTACTGCTTCTTAAGGAAAGCAATGTGCACAGCATTGATGAACAGCCTCGGGAAACTATAATGACACATGAAATATAAAATTTAGTACTCAGGAGACCAAACATTCGAGGGTATGTTAACCATTTGAAGGTGTCCTTTGTAACTTTACATCACGGCAGCGGGGGTGGGTGGGTGGGACCTGGTGGTCGATGAAAACGTATTCTGCTTACATGGTTTTCTGTATCAATAAATAGCATGGATGTTTGCTCGTGAACGAAAGGCATCTGGGTGTCCCTTGAACTAGGTGGATGCTGGAAGCGCTAGCACCACAGAGAAGCAAATCAATGGGGTCAGGAAAGCACAACAGTGTTGTGCACAGAGCACATACGAATCCATCCAGGCCAGGAATTTTTTGGGTGACATAATGTGTACAGTTTTGCGGAAGAAAACTAAGTGACATGCGTGAAGCCCATTCCTGTGAAAATAGTACTTACGGGGCTTACACAGTCGTCAGTATACATTAATCCCGCGCCCGTCGGCTAATTACATCACCCTTTAAGACGGACGCGTAATGTAATTAGAGACTTGAACAGCTCACAGCCAGATCACTTAAAGTAACATTGTTAATGGGCCCTGGAAGTTCTCCCTTTCATGTTGCCAGTGTTATAACTTCTAATTACCTTAATAATTAGGGCTCTGTCACTCCTGATCGAGGTAACAGTCCCCAACACTAATGGGCATTAGCCGTCTTGTAGCAGGCATGTTTTGATGTTCTCATCCAGTTGCTTAGGGTCGGAGAGCGATCTGCCCTTGGAAACCTGGCGGTTGCTATGCGGTGACCAGGGCATCCTCACGGGCTCCTTCCTGCCGCCTCAGCCACCGCTGTTCTCATTCAGAGGGAGTTGTATAAACTCTATTCACCGTGAACGACTCATGAAATGTAAATGTGGCACCTATGGATGAAATTTTCTTGAATTTAAATTGCCCCTGTTGCTCGTACCACAAAATAACAGCATAAACTTGGATGTCAAATCAACCGGAATGGAAATTAAAAGGCATCAAGGTTTCCTTCCCCGGCTGTTAATTGACAGAGGCGAGGGACTGAACGTGAAGGGTGGATGTGCATGTGGAGAAAAGCTTGTGGCTCTGCTGAGAGTCACGTGGGACAGACAGAACGAGGCAGGATTGTGTGAGTGCAGCATGAAGGAGTTGTTGAGGTTTGCAGAAATGGCCAGCTGCAAAGGTTGGATGAAAGGGGTTTGTGGGTGAGCATGGTAGAGGCTCACAGGGGTATGGACTGGGGAGGGTCTGTAGCAATGCATTAGACGGGAAAGCACAGGAATTTATGCACTGAAACAATAGATTTGGCGTTTATTTACATATTTTTTGTTCATTTTGAAAGACAGGGTCTTATTAGTTAACCCTGGTTGACCTGAAACTCACTATTTAAACCAGGCTAGCCCTGAATTTATAGAGATCTGCCTGCCACTGCCTCCCAAGTGCTGGGGTTAAAGATGTGTATCCAGAAAGTTCAGTGCTATGCAAAATCACCCCAGACCTTCAGAGCATATGAAGAAGATGGCGAAGAAGTTATCAATAGGGAAGCTACCAGCTAATCACAAGAAATGTAGGGGTTTTTGATGTTGCTCTTGTTTGAGTCTGGTTAAAAGATTGGAAGCCCAACATGAACTCTTAGACCTTACAATTAAGGAGCATGGTACAGGAAGTCAGCGAGAGACAGGGAAGCCAACTTTGTCTTCCCTGCTTCCGATAGGGTCACAATGGGTCACCTTGTGTTACCGTGAACCTCTCAGTCCATCAATGTCAGATATGTGCACTCTACAGGAAACAAAAGACAAGGTCTTCCTTCCTCAAAGCTTGTGAGACCTGAGAAATAAAACCCAGATACAGGACAAAGCAACTCTGCACCCATCAGTGAGCAGGGCTGGCTGCACAAGGTCGACTGTCTCAGGAACCCCTCGAGCAGTCTCCTCTAAGAGAAGGCCCTGACGTTTTTCCGGAGGAAGCAGGAGGTGGAGACATGGAAGGAAACTCTTTTAACTCAGGGATGGGGATGGATGAAGAGAGAAGGCAGAGTTGACAAGGAGGGGCTCCCAGTAAGTTTTGGTCGCTCATCAATACAGGAGATCTCGGTGTGAGAGGGGGAGCATGGGAAGAGGGAGGCCTGAGATCAGGACGAAGCCGCTCAGTCTTCCGAACAGTACCCAGTGGGGTCGAGAGATGTGCTACCATCAGCATCGGCTGGAGCCGTCTGAGGAGATGGTGACTTGGGGACAGGATAATTTCAGATGGCTTAGGCAGCAGTCACATGGAGCAGGTGGGTCTCATTTACTGTGATAGTTACAAGGACAGACAAAAACAGAAAGGGGAAAGTCATGTCAGGAGACACCAGGAGGAGACAGTCACCTACACCATGGGACGGAGGCCTGGGACAGCGTTTCCCTCACAGCCTTCAGACAAGCCATCCCTGAAGACTCCTTCATCTTGGTCTTCTTCCAGAGACCCAAGACTGTGTTCTGAAATTTAAGTCACCAGGTGAGTGGAGTCCCAGAAATGCCCACCCTACAGTAGACACTGGGGCTGGGGAAAGGTTGGGGATAGGAAGGAGGAAGACTCTCTAACAGGGACAGTGGCTTCTCTCCTCCCACTTCTTCCACTTTGATCACCAGAACTCCTCTCTGGGCTGGGACACCCAGGGGGCATCCCAGATTCTTCAGCCACTACTCCTCACTGACCAGCATGAGAGCCTCCTTGGCTCCAGTTAGATGGGAGGTGACTTTGCCCAGCAAGGACCCTGCACTTGTCTGGAGTTCTAAGGGAGATCTCTCTAGATTGGTACTCAGTGGCTTAAAAAGTGTTTGACAAGTGTCTCAATTAGGACACAATACCTGGTTTTAGACTACAAGGACTCTGTACTTAAGAAAATCATCATTTACGATTTAAGAGAAAATTTAATTTAAAGGAAAAACTATGTTGGATAAAAGCTGGCTGTGGTGGGAGACAGAGACTTGCTGGGCTCAGAAGGGAGAAGGTAAGTGATGGGGAAATCCAGGTAGGGGCAGCTTGGGGACCAAGACAGGTCTCTCTCTAAGGTTTCATCCTTCCACATCCACCTTCCTTTAGGACCCCAGGCAAGATAGAGACACCCCTGGACTCTGTGCCTGATCTCAAGTCGCATCCCTATGGCCTCTCACAGGTTCCCTCACATTCGTGAACTCCTATTAGCCACTCATGTTTCTGATCTCCCATTGGCTCATTCATGCTTCTGACTTCACCTTGGTTCATTCATGTTTCTGATCTCACATTGGCCCACTCGTGTTTCTGATCTCCCATTGGTTCCCCCCACGGACCCACTCACATTTCTTATGTCTTGGTTGGACCATTCACAGTTCTAACCTCCAAGTGGTTCATTCACATTTCTGATCTCCTAGGGTTTTGGCCTCCTACTGGTTTATTTTTATTCCTTGTTTCTGATTGGCCTAGTTCTTCCACAGAAAGATCTTCATCTCCCTCTGCCCAGTGTCATGGACTAGGTGATTCCAAGGTATATACACCCCCAAATCTCTCTCATTTCTACATAGCTATCCTTCAAATTGGCAGGTCTGTCCAAAAGGGAAACAGTCTGATTCTCTAACCAGAAAGCTCACAGGGATGATGTAGACACACAATCCCCCCATGTGTGTCACCAGAGGACCAGAGCCAGAGACAGATGTTGACCCCATAAATCCATGTGGGGTGTTCTGGAGAGAGCTCAGGGACAGAGGAGACAATGCTGGGACCTGTGAGTGGATTGTCATCTGCTTTGTTGGCCCACTATGGGAAGAGTAGACCAGATTTCTGGCAGAGGGAAGAATTGGCCTTCTTGATATGTTCCAACAGGACGGAACATGACTGTGAGTTCTAGCTCTGGGTGATGCCCGCTCTGTGCTCCTGCATATGTACAGAGAGGTGATAAAAGCAATCTACAAAGAAATGGACCTCCAGGGAACTTGTGGAGAGACTTTTTCCCTTGCAGTTAATGATGTTTGGGGATATAAACAGTGCTATCCGAGGAAACAAGGTAGAGAGCTTTAGGAACTAGTTTGCTACTTGCTATGGACATTGTATAGGTAGGAAGGTGGTTGCTTTTGACTTATACCCGGCATCTGTTGCAGGAACAGATGCTCTGGGGACAGTAATTCTTGTAGGACCAGCTAGGAACAGATGTTCCAGGGACAGTAATTTATATAGGACCGGCTAGGAGTAGATGCTCTGGGGCAGTAATTCATGTAGGACCAGTTATTCTACCATACAGTTCATCAGCACAGGCCTGCCATCTTTGCTTTTAGTAGCTACCAGACTCTGGGTCTATCCGTAACTCCAAATGCTTTCGCAGGTTCAGCACACTCCAGGACATAGACATTTAATTGTCACGCACAGTTTGTATGTGAAGGAAAACAAATACCTCCGCCCCGGTAGTTACCATGTGAACCCGACGGCCAAGCTGGCCTTTCTGCAAGACCAGCCCCAGAGCTCATTAAGTTAACCAGCCCGAGTCCCTGCTAAAGAGTTCCATTGAGAACATCTGGAGCAAGCATCTGAACTTTCACCTAGAACACCAGTCTGGAGAGAGCTGGGAAACCCGAGTCTTGTGCCTAGAAATCTGCTTTGGTTAGGTGACTTTAAAACAAAAATGTCCAACAGTAAGAATTAATGGGCATTCTCATGTCAGACATATAGTTTCTGTCCCAGATTAATGCCACCAGCTCTATGGTTCTTTGGGGGACTACAAGGTCACAGTGGAACCCTGGTGCCCACTGGGTACGTGTTTATCACCACAGCGCCTAGATATAGGAAAAGTGAAATTCTAGGCTTAAAGGTGGAAGATGCCATTGGCTCTCACGTGGTCCTTACACATCTGAGCTCTTCCTGTCCATTTAGATTACAAAGCTTTTCTAGCAAGTCTCCATAGGGGTATCATAGGGATGGCGTGCCAATGAATGAGTGAAGTGGCTGAACCCCTAAGTGACTCTACTTGATGTGCTGCTAAATCAGTTTCTTTACGTGTAAATAGTGGTGGGAGGACCAGACATCTCTTTGCAGCTCAGTGCAGGACTTGGGAGCGGGATGTGGGATTGAGTCTTCTGGTTGTGGATCACTGATATCGACCCCACCACCCTTCCCTTCGCCTCTAGAGAGGAAAACATGGCCACGGGCTTACTGCAGCCTGAAGGGAAACTACGGGATTAGGACTCAGGGAGTTAAGAACAAATCAAAGCCGCCTGGGCTCTTGAATATTTTTTTTTTAACTGGCTATTCTCACGACAGGCCCAGAAGCAAGCTTGTACTCTCAAGTATAATTTTTAAATTCCATCGCATGGTGCCATTCTATCTTGAAGGGCTTTTGGCTCCAGCATCTGGAAGGAGAGGGTCAAGAGAGCAGCCTTTCATGGGAAATGCTTTGGTTTTCTGGCCTTAGGGCGAAGTCGTAGAAAACAGTTATCACAAATCCCAAAGAAGACGATGACAGACATACCAGGGTCCCCTTTAACAAGCTGTAGCTTTCCTGGGAAGGAACACTCAAGCAGCCTGGCAGAGATCAGCACAGCCAGACATGGCCCGAGGCAAAGGCACCATCACAAGCTGCTACTTTCCCAAGAGCAGCCTGGCAGAAGATCCCAGAGGCAGCACGGGCTTTTAAACAGGAAGCAGAACAGGCTCCAGCGAATTCATATGTGATATTCCCTGGGGCTTGCAGATGAAATGCACACTTTAATAATTATCTAATTACTTCTGCTGTGATTTACCCTTGAATCCACACCAAGCAAACATATAGTAATTATCACACTTTCATTAATCCACACTCTGGAAGACTGGCTGTCACTATTTTCCTCGTGCTTGCATTTGCTTGTAAAACAGGGCCAGAGATAAAAGTTGTTTTTATTTCGTGATAAACATGTATTTAGCACCCAATGATGCGGTCTCCTTTACACAGAGCTTTGGTGTGCTGGCTGTGCTGAAAGTCATAGTGGTGCTGCCTGCTACAGTGGGGGGAACTAAAGGGAACCTTTAACTCGGTGCTGCCCCAGCCACCACCTCAGTCATGACCACTGGTGTGCCTGCGTGGCTAATGCATGTGTGTACACGCACGCACACACACACACACACACACACGCACACACACACGCACACCACTCACAGAGATACACAGTGTGTGTATATGTGGTTCTGTGTGTGTAAGTCTGTTTGTATTTGTGTTTATATGTTTGTATGTGTGTATGTATGTATGTATGCATGCATTTGTGTGTGTATGTATGTACGTGTGAAATGTGTATGCACACAGGTACCTGGGCTGAATTTTGATGAAGCAAATTTACTGGAGAAATTTCCAAATGACAGGCATGGGTGAAGACAGGAAAGTAAGAGAGGGACTGGGGTCCTCACAGAGTATCAGGTGGCTCCGATAGGTATACCCTTCACCAAGAGGCTGGTGATGCCATGGCAACCTCACTATTCAGTCTTGAGCTATACTGCCTGTAGTTGGCCTTAGGGAGCTGGGGTTTCTTATCTTGGTTCCCCTTGTTAAGTTGTGGGCCAGCTCTGTCCCTGTTATGTCAGGCAGGCAGCAGAACCTGCTGGGAATCTGCCTCAGCGTGCTGTGCATCAAGAGCCCTGTGCTGAACGCCAAGTCCAAAGTCCTGTTCAATTTCCAGGCTACCCTTAATGTCCTTGGCAAACTAGGTTTCATGTATGCCGCAGTGTGGGTCCTGATTCTACAGAAACACCACAAGGCCACTCCCTGGATCAGCAATAGAGCAAGCTTGTCATCTGATTCACTGGGAAAAATGATGACACACAGCTAAATACTTCTACGGCGAAGCAAAACCAACCGCCCCTGACACTGAATCCCGGGGATGAGCCTAAGCTTGTTCAGCTCCCAGCTGCTGAGAGGGTGACAAGAAATGTCAGGTGCAGCGATCTGTTCTGTGTGATGATCAGCACTGTGTGCAGAATGTGACCTGCTCTTCTCCGGGTCAACCACGACACACAGAAGTCCTAGTTCCAGTGGCTCAGGGTTGGGGGACACATCCCTTTGCAGGTGGCATGAGCTGACAGAGGTCACACTGCCGCAGGGTGGCCTAATCTAACAACCGACTTTAAAGACGTTTGGGTGGGATTTGATGTGGAGAGCAGTCAGGGAGAGCACGGGGTATAACAATTGCCCCCATTAACACCACCTCCCTGTTCCCATGTTGGAAGGGTCACAAGAGTCCAAGCCTTCTCTGAGCCCATCTTCAGAGTCACAGCCACGGGCATCCACATTCACTTCTGCAGACAGGCATCCCTATACACTTGCTGGTTCCACGGCACTTCCCTTTAACCTCTGCGAACCGCAGGAAGGTGATTAGAGTCTGCGCCACAGCCAGGAGTCAGCGAGCCTCCTCCATCCTGGAAGACCTCCAGATTCATGACACAGAGCGAGTCTGTGGCCAGATCTGTTCAGAGGAGAATGGATTCACAAAATAACCCAGACCCATGCCTGAGGTAGCTTAGTGTACAGCATGCCTTTTTGTTTTTGTTTTTGGCACAGGCGTCTTGTAAACCAGGCTGGCCTGGAATGAGCTATGCAGCTGAACCTGGCCCTGAACTCCTAGGCCTCCTGCCTCTACCTCCCAAGAAAGAACATGCACATTTTGACATAGTGCCAGTGTCTCTGCTTAGGGATTGGGCTCTGGCAGTTTACCAAACCTCCTTCTTGTCTCTACAACATTGACTCACAATTCACTTCCCAAGTTTTCTTAAAGTAAGACAACTGAGCACAATCACATGTGAAGACCCCTGGCCATGGAATCTTCCGTTCTAATGGCCCCTTCCCAGCCACAGAATTTACACTGACCAAACACATGAGTAACTCTACAGCGATAAAAGCAGCTTGCTTTTATTTAGTTTCTTTTAAAGATACTTTTTCAGTTTTCATGAACTATAATCCAGGTTTTGTACTCATGTTTCAGGCTCCTAACACTTAAGCCATAACAGCAATCCCTAGTCGTGGACTTCCTGGGCGGACTGAGGAGGCACATCTGGCAGGCTGGGGAAGGCAAGGCAGCTTGGGGCTCCCACCAGTCATGGGCAGCAAGGTTGCTGCTGTTTTTTCTGGCGCAGAGATGCAGGGTTGTGGCTCATTCTTGCTTCCTCTGTCCTTCACTGAACTTCAACTTCATGTGAGCTGATTCAATGCCAAATGCAAATGGTGCCACTCAGGATCCCTGCCACTGCCTAGCAGCATTGTCAAGGACCATGTGGAGAAAGGACACGTGTCTTCACAGGAGTTATCTGATTGGCTCACACATGACCAATGACTTACAGATGAGAAGAACCACTCAGGATCTTCAAACTCAAAACCACATGACACGATGACCAGTGACAGTGGGGACATGTGAGGATGGACCCTCCGGGATCTACACCTTGAACTCACAAGGTCCTGACATTTGAGCCACCTTTAATTGTCAAGCTTAGGGGCGCTATATATGCTCCCCACATGAAGGGGTCTCATGACTTGTTTCTAAAGCATGTTCGCATAAGACAAATCCTATATCCCACAACCTCCAGCCCCCCTCCATCTCCCTCTTTGCTTTGGATTGTGGGGCCAGCACAGGTTTTTCTGTTTATAGCTCTTCACTTGACCACCTATTTAACCAAGACACACATGCTCCCTCCTGCTGGGGAGAGAGTCGCACAAGGCCATTCCTCCCTGAGGACCTCTAGACAGTTGGCAGTTGACGGAGAGGTAGGGAGAGAGACATTTTCTTTAGTAGGATAGTGACCATTAAGGTGCCTGTGTGCTTGTAGATAACCCTCACCCATGCTCCTGTGTAGGTGGAGACTGCTTGTTCATTTTCCGACCGCTCAGACCTGAGTGTAATCACACAGATACTATAATAATTACAACACTGTTTGGCCGATAGCTTAGGCATATTTCTAGATAACTCTAGCATGTTAAATTAACTCATTTCTATTAATCTGCGAATCACTGCAAGGCTATGGCCTACCGGTAAGGTTTTGACTGGCAGCTTCTGACAACTACACGGGGTCTCTCTGACTCTGCCTATTTTCTCCCTGTTCAGATTTCCCACCTGGCTTTACTCTACTAAGTCATTGGCTGAAACAGCTTCTTTAAAAACCAATGGTAATAAAACATACTCATAGCATACAGAGGGGAATCCCATATCACTCCTGTAAGTAACCCTAACTCATTGGATCTTTTGTCTTTCTGTCTTTCTATCTCTCCCCCCCCCACACACACACACAACATGAAAATAGGGAAGCAAAAGGAAATCATTGGAGGGGAAGGTGACAAAAAGGGTAACGGAGGTGACTATAATAAAGATACAGTATTTACATGTACACAAATGTCACAACGAAATTTATTATTGTGCACAGCTCATATATGCTAGTAAAGACCTTGATGATAAAAATAAATAAATACCTCTCACTTTAAGTTAACGGAAACTTTCACACATGAGTGGCAACAACCTGCTTGGCTTGGTTGAGATCATGTTCACGTTGTGAGTGACCGGGTGAAAATGGAGGGAGGCAGAGAAGAGCACAAGACTCGGGGAAATGACGTGCACTTTGCAAATTTAGATTTTACATTTTGCATCTTTTTTCTAAAAACAAGATTTATGTGTCATCCCCTGATTTTTTTATATCCAATAAAAATGATTATAATTTTCCTTATATATGAAAGTCCTATACTTTATAGCCAATGATTTTATTGGTTTTATCAGCTCAGGAAATACTGCATCTTAATTCCTATATCTTACTTCATGACACATGTGGTAGCCACATGCGCATCTTTGCCACACATCCTTGTGCATGTGTCCTGGGCATGCGTCCTGCATGCTTGTGGGAGGCCGACCCACACGAGCGCCTCAAGGCCTCTCAGATGACTGCTTAGCGAGGGAAGACGGAGCGCCATGAGACTCACTTGCTGTCATCATAACAGGCTGGATGATGGGGACTTTGAGATGGCTGCCATATGCCAACCTTTACAAGTGACGTATATACATGGGAAAGAGTAATTCCTTTTAGTGCGGCTATTGATTTTTCAAAATACTTCTAATACCATTCCCTCCTCTTTCACTTCAAGATGGGTGTATTTCCTCGGAGAAGGAAGGGTAACGCCTGTCCTTTATCTGAAGAAGATCCCCGGGAGTCTGTGATCCTCACCACATGCACTGTGACAACAGTTAAGTCTGCACTGGGCGGTGTGGCGGCTCAGAGCTGCCGAGAGCAGAAAGTGTAGTTCCAGGGTCTAATCCGACCGATACGCTGTGTTCTTTGCAAAAGGTTGCGAGGCCTTGGCCTAATAAGCATAATCTCATTACACTGCAAATAAAAGTTTCCTATTTATCTCCAGATTTCAAATGAATCTAATAAGGCTTATGATACAGTCACCCAATACCCTAATCATATTTCTGCCTATCTAAAAGCAATCAGTAATTGTGTTACGGCAGAACGTGCTGACAATGCCTCTGACACAGAGAGGAGAATGAGAGCCCAGCTGTACTAATTAAATTAAATGCAGGGCTGATGGAATACATTTGCCTCAGCCGGGAGCATGGGCGCAGAATTAATAAGCATTACAGCTCCGAGCGGGAGATGCTATCATAATGGAAGCGAGGTTTTGATGTGGAGAGCCCCATTCAGATTCAATGCACCATCATGCACGGCCATGACAGCTGCTTAGAGAGGTGCAGAGCCTCAAACAAATTGCACAGGAACTTCGTCGTTTGCATGTTCCTCGCCGAGGAGCATGGCATGCTGCATGGCCCGTTGTGCAGCCTGTAACCCGCCCTGACAGGCTCCCGTGGGTAACCCCGTGTCTTCCTTTTTCCCAGCATGCCTATCCTCGCAACATGCTGTGAGCCTCTGACCTCACTTTCCTCTTCAGGACCACTCTGTGCCCCACCTTCTACCCCAGCTTTTAGATAACAAACAGGCCCCAGGGGCTTCCAGGCAAGCAGAGATGAGTCAGTTTCTGCAAGGTGTCCCCCCTTCCCCATCCTTCTCTGAAAGTCAGGGCCCCAAGACGTCAGCTGTGCTGGGGTCACCTGTGCTGTGCCGTGGGTCACTGGAGCCCAGTGCTATCCCTAGCTGATGGCTCTCCAGTGAGGACCGCCCTCCTTTGCTGGCCCAGCCTGCTCTGCCAGCACAGCCCTATCCCTTGCTCATAAATTAGCCGCGCTATCTTGTCGGCTGCAGTGTGGAGCTGCTGTGCCCAGCCGGCCAGGCAGCTTGTTCATTATCATGAGGATTTTGACAGGATATTAAATTTACTAATCCTGAACTTGCCGAACTGACCCCTCACTGGGAACAGACAATGCTGGTGTCTGCCTGTGCAGTGCTTTCTGTTTTCTCTCTCCCTTCTGCCTTGTTTCTCCAAGGATCCCGCACATGCTCCTGTCCTTGCAACGCGAGCCTCCCTCGGGTGCACACGGCCACACACACACTGCCAGGGTCAGCTGCCAGCCCATTTCCCTGCTGTGCAGACTCCTGCCTGACTCTCTACTTGCCGTGTGCCATGCACCACCCTCCTTGTCAGCGCTCACATAGATGGCAAAGTACCCATGCATTCAGACACCTGGGCGCTACTATGAAGCTATAGCTGTCTGAGTGGATTTGATGCTCCAACCTTAACTCACGCAGTTTTGACACAGAAACACCAGCATGCTTGCCATAGGCTAACCACACCCCACATAGGTATGCCCCAACAATCATGAATACATATAAAATCATGTATGCTTCCATCATTCATATAAAATACCCCACAGCTATACACATGTATATCCACACACACACACGCACATACATTCCACAGGTACACTCATGCAAATGCCCTTTGTATATATCCACATATTCAACACAATCACACTATACATATCATGCATGTCCATATGTGCACTCATAAGCTATATATATGCCACATATATAGATCTACATGCACACTCACACACATTTATATACAGACATATTATATACATCTGTATACACACATTCACATTCTCTCATATATAGCATAAGTATACCAAATCATCATAATATATGTATATATCCCTATGTGAACATGCACATATATCCATATACCATGTATCATAACTACATATGTATACCCATTTACACACGCTTTCACATTCACATAAACACACAACACTCACATCACACCCAAACATGTATATTCTCTCCATTTTTGCATACATACATACATATAAAATATACACACTCACACACTTTTATAGCCACATGCACACTCTCATACACACATCTACAATATGTATCACACACTTAATACTCACTTATTTATACTTATTTATAATACATGTGTACACATGTACACACATATCACAACTACATGTATATGACACATGCATACTCATCTTACACGTGTGCACAGAGACTAAGTCTCCTCAAGTACATTCATACACAAACTCATCCACATGCACACACAGAGGCAAATAAACATACATCAAATACATATATGTATGTACTTACTTCCATAACTCACACATACACATGTTTACATACATATCCAAACATACACATGTGCACACACAACATATGAGCACACACTCATGCTCTAACATATATATATATATGTGTGTGTGCACACATCCATACCCACATATGTAAATACATTAACATGAATATATACACTCATAGCTACACATGTATACATTCATATCCAAATCTTCACACATGCACACTATACATGTTCATATGCTGGAATAGACTCACCCATGTATACTCATGGGCTCACATACTTTCTTATATGTACATATACATGTGCACAAAACACCTACACACTATACATGAGTACCTCCTACACATGTGCTCACACAGCCCTGCCATCAGTTTGGTACGAGGGATGGTCCCTGGGTCACCTGTCCCCCAGCCTAAGGCCATCTCTCTGCACCCATCCTTCTGTGCACACTGGGCAGGGGGAGCTTCTGTGTCTTCATTGGATTCTCATGTCCTCAACAGTCAGACACGCACACGTACTGGAAAAGCAATTGCTACTCTTTGTTTATTTCCCTATAAATAAACCCCAGTACATCAGACCCTCTGAGTATTTTTAGGAAGTTCTGGGTACTGCGGCAGAATTCAGCATCTCGCCCATTCATAAGCTCTCTGTGTTTCAGAGAAACAAAACCCGCCGCAGATTCCACCGACATTCTGTCAGTTTGCTCTCTAAATAATTCAACATTAAGATCCAGTCAACTCTCCTACCTCCTCGAAAAACTCCTGCAAACAGTGCCAATTAAGTTGCTGAAAACAGCCGATTCCACTGATACCGTACAGATAAAGCTGACCATTAAATTGCAATTTGCCATCGCAGCCAGCGGTGGCTGCTGACAGCCTGCCGGGCTTGTAATCTCATTTAACCCCCTCCTGTCAGAAGCGACCTAACCCTTCACATAATGCCACCAAATTAGACTCGACAGGGCGGTTGGGAAGTGAAGCCTCTTTAGCTAAAAGTCAGGCCTCAGTGGGCAGCCCTGACCTTCAGTGGTCCCACTGGCCTCACGGTTCTCCAGGGACTCTGGAGACATTTGCTTCCAGAGAGAGGCCTGGTGGCAGAGGGGCAGTGGGGAGGGGCCCTGGCCACAAGGACCTTGGATTTCCCTGGGGGCAAATTACAGAGAGTTTTTCTAAACAATGGAGGGAAATTTCACCTGGGTCTTTCAAGTCTTTCTTTGGTAATAAAAGACGAATCAGGTGCTTCTGTTCAAACCACACTGGCTCAATATTTTCCTCTGCCTGTGGTGCCCTCTGACTTGGAGCCAGGGGATGCCTCTGCTGGAACACAGAGCCCCCCAACTCTGGTCTCACCGCCTGCATTTTAGATGAGGCCATCTTAGCTGGTGGCTGGTGTCTTCAAAGCCGCCCTGGCTGGCATTTACTGCAGTCCAATTTTCCTAAGAGAACCAGCTGCCTGGGGTAGCGCCCTCCATCCTTCCCCGCTGCCCACCCATTCCACCTGTTTTGTTCAGTGCCCAGTACAGTCTTGACAACATTGATTTCTTAGGGCATCTGTGCGCTGTTCCCCCAAATCAAAGCCCGGCCCGTGGTGTTCAATATCCACAACACCCACAGATCTGGAATTTAACCCAAGTAACTTTATATTGCCCCATTAGAAAAAATTCTGTTCTTTTCTTTATTCTCTCTCTCTCTTTCTCTCTCTCTCTCACTCTCAATTTCTCTGTGTGTGTGTTTCTCTCTCTCTCCCCTTCCTTCCTCCTTTCTTTTAAAACAATAAGTTATTAATGTTAGAGCTTCTGTAAATATACAGTCCCCACCCCCGGCAACAAGAACAAATGAAATGTTCCAAGACCACATGTCAAAGCAGCCTCTTTGCAAGCAAATGTAGTTTGGTCCTTAGAAAGACCCTCAAACAACACTGTACTTGAAAGTCTGCCCACTCAGCCCCTTTGCTGTTTGAACCTAAAAATTAGGCTGTAATTAAACAAATAAGAAACTCCCATAGTGTTTGGAGAGGAGGAAGGGGGATATATATGAGAGAGAGAGAGGGAAGGAAGGAGGGAGGGAGGGAGGGAGGAAGGGAGGGGGAGAGAAAGAAAGGGAGAGGGAGAGGGAGAGGGAGAGGGAGAGAGAGAGAGAGAGAGAGAGAGAGAGAGAGAGAGAGAGAGAGAGAGAGAGAGAGAGAGAGATTCTTTTGGAATTGCTTCTCATTGGGAGCCATATGTCTCCTGAAAATCAGAGGAACTTCACAATGCTTGTCAGGTCTGGGGTGCACTCTGGCTCCCCAGTGCAGTCTGCTGCTTCTCCCTGTGGGCATCTACTGCTTGCCCCTGGCTGACAGCCCCTGTGTCCACACCCTGCCCTGACTCACCATTCAGGCTCCCAGAGCCACACAGCGGGAAGGAACGCTGAGCACTTCTGGGAGCTGCGGCTCTTGGCTCGGTGGTGGTCAGTCGCGGCTTTGGAGGCCGGTCCATCCTTGCTGATGACCAGTTCAAGTTCTGAGCCCTCCCCTCAGCCTCATTTTTCTCCTCCTTCACTAAAGTTAGCTGGACTTGCCACCGAAGCCACCTCAATGTTTATCCGACTTCCTGGGGCTGCAGTGAAGTGAAGTCCTGCCTGCCCAAGCCTTTTGCAATGGAGTGGTTTATTTAATTTGTCAGGATAATGGGAGCAGCTGAATGAGAGACAGAGAATGCAGAGTGGAATCAAAGAAACAAAGGCTAAAAGTACCACTATTTTGATTCTCTTTTTAAAATTACTTCCAAAGTGTGGTGTCTATTGTGAAGAAGAATGCCGAACAAAGCCCGGGGTCTTGGCAATATTCACAGAGCTTATTCACCCACAGCCAGCCCTGTCTGTACATTCAGAGGTAGAATACACTTATAAATGATGTATTGGAGGGACTATAGCTCCCATTGTGCTCCCAGTGTAAACAAAAAGGCAGACAGGAGCTGACTGGCATATGGGCAGCGAGGCCTGGCTGGACCCAGCCATTCCCTACTCTCAGAGGGAAAGTGGGAATGGGAATAGCCCACAGGGCAGGCTTCACTCCTGTGCTAGCCTCTCCACCCACTAACCCTGGAGCTGGCTGCAGGGCCTTCTAGAACATTCCACTGGGCAGCACCGGCTAGACTATATCTACCCATCACCTGCCGTAAACCATCCCTTGACTCTCCTGGTAAGTCCCTTGGAGGATACCTTTGTTGACAACAGCACCCCCATGTTTCAAAGCACATGACTGTCGCCTTGGAGCACCATGTACAGAGACTGCAGTCCTAGGTTAGTCCCCGGGAAGCAAGCCCTTTGTGGTTATCCAGCTGGCCAGCATAGTAGAGGGTCTCTAAGCTTGTGTCTCCAGCCACTCCCTGTCCCCCAGATAGGCAGTTCTTCCCTGTCCAGCTCTTCAGGTGGAGACGCAATGTATTTCCTTAAAACAACGAACCCTGCTTTGTAGGAAGGGCTAACGTGTGCAGTCGGCAACTGCACACCCCGGTGTGCCATTTTCTCCTGGTGAATTGTCTTCCCGTCCTTAGCACAAGAGAGAAACCTCTGGGCTCTTTCCCTGCAGGCTTGCCCACTAATAGGGGTTGAGCCCTTGACTCTCCTTAAATAATCCTCATGCTACAACCCCAAGGGAACGGTCAGGCAGCCTACTGGCTTAGGGTCCTGGGGTTGTTTCTACCAGGGAATGGGCCAGCTTAGGCTGGAGGATCCTGTGGGCTTAGAATGAAGCTGGTAGGAAACACATCAAAGTCGGGATATATGTTGAGGAGCAGTTGCTTTCTGCCCATAATGACCCTTTGGGCCAGAAGGAGAGAAGGTGAACTGGTTTGCAGCATCTGGTACCCCAGGGAACACCGACCTTGGTGCTCACCAAAGGCTGGGCACAGACTGAGGCATGCTTTGTTTCTGTGGAGAAAAGGGCTCCAAGAATGTCCACACTAGACAGACAGACAAGCCAAATCTTTCAGAGCGCAGAGGTTTCCCAGGCAAGGGCTTAGCAGGGCCTGAAGCACCTAATCCCGTGCCCTGGGTTAGTTTATCTAGGCGTTGGTTCTAAATTTCCGTTCCAGTGAAGCCAATGAACACGGCTGAGGCTGGAGAGGTGCAGCCCACACTTCAGGCTGTACCCGGTGGCAGCATGACCCTGTCCCCAAGACGGACCGTGACCCCCTCCACACTCAATCCAGAGGTGACTCTGCAGCCTTCAGAACCTCCCGGATGTCCCATGGTTACTGTGCAGCTGTGCCTTGATATTGTCAAAGGACATCTGTGTCCAAGGGAACCTTTTAAAACTGTTTGTTCCACGACAGCACAGCAACCCTTCACCATGCATTCCCAAGTCAGGATCCTTTGAAATTTCTTTAAATTTTGGAGAATTCCATATTTTCAGAGGCTGTAATAGTATTTTAGAGTATTTTAATAGAATACTCTGGAAAACTTAGACAATTTTGTGTGGTAAATGCATCAACAAGATACACAAGAAGCCTCACAAGGCAAGTTCCAGCCCTGGCTGTAGTGTCCACGGGGTCAGACTTGCTGAGCCTCCACCCTTCCCATTCCATAATGCAGTCATAAGGGTTACTGCAAGCAGTGATGAACTCACGGAATTCAAGCGTCAAGGTAGCTGGCCTTTCAGGCAGGAGGGATGCTTTTTTTTGTGTATGCCATTGGTTCTAAGGCTGAGCCTTAGCTAGAGGAAGGAGCCGATCACCTCAATGGTTAGATGGTTTGGATGCGGCTTCTCCAGTCAGCAAGCTTCATGGCTTCCACACCAAGCACCTTTCTGGATGGATGGGTGGAAGGAAGCTAGACCCAGTCTGCAATTCCCCTGGGTACACGGCCCCGTTCCCCACAGGGTCCTTTGCATTTTTCAGCGTTTATAAAAAAATATTTTACCATTGTGTGGCTAATGGGGCTTACTGAGCCCACATTGTTGGCCTCAAGTGGAACCAAAGGTCTCAGGGGCCATCAACTTCACCTTGACTTTGATGGACATAACTCCAGAGTACAGAAATTGAAATAGGGTGTGTGTGTGTCATGGAGACAGATAGCAGAGGAGGCTAAGAAATCTGTAAGGTGGACTTTGACAGAGAGGGAAAATGAGATCCAAAGAAATTCCACTTCTTCCATTAGTTAGTAAACAAACTGGGGTTATAACTCAGATGTTTTCAGGCACCCGGGGATGAAATTTAACAATATAGTTAGCTCTTCTTATCTTTGGCATCCTCATTGACCAGTCAACCAAACACGGGTCAAAAGTATTTGGAAGAAAGGGTTGCTTTCCTAAGCATGTGTGAACATCCTTGTCCCCATTCCCCAGGCAGCAGAGTGTAAGGATCACACGTGCAGAATTCATGCTGTGGTAGACATTGGCCATCAAGAAGGCATTTCAAGGACTGGAAGGATATGGGCATATCCTTCACCATTCGGAGACTGGAGCATTGTGGGTCTGGGTACCCACATGGACTTCTGGACCTTACCCCCTTTGATACTAAGAGACAACCATATGTCGTCTCTGAAGAGCAGAAATAAAAGATATTTTAATCAAGCACTATATACAGACTTCCCACTACACATCCCTTATTTCTATGCATTTTTCTGTCTTGTTCACAAAGTTCTCAGATGAAGAGTGACTGGGTTGCTTCTCGCTGTGTGAAGACACAAGGACGTCCCACTCGGAAACAGGGAGGCGCGGTGTGGGGTTGAATCTGCTGAAATCCCAGTCTGCCTTCCAAGGGCAGTGGCCAAAGACTGAATCCTCACAGGACCCTTTTGCTGTCATGGCCTGGCCCCCTTTCAACTGTTCGGAGCCCTTCACACAGCAAGTGCATGTTTTGACCGGGCAGAATGATAACCATCCACACATGTCACAAAGAATCAGGGGAACCCTGCCTTCCTGCCTTCATTGTGAAAATCCTTCAGGAGCCTAAATAATGTGACTGCCTCACCGTCTATTCCTGGAATTGTTTCCCTTCCATGCTCTGGTTTGCTTAGATTCTTCAAACAGTGTGCTTTGGATTCCCCAGAAGAGTAACTGAGGAGGGGTGTTTCACATGGCTGTGGCAGGCTGCAGGCACCACTGGGCTGAACAGCAAGCCTGCACAAAACATGGGCTTTCATTTTTTTTCCAGCTTTCTTTTTTCCTTTTTATTTTTTTAATATGCTTTAAAATTCCTTGCAGCCTTCCTTCCTAACTGCACAATATCAAAAGCGCTCTGTTCTAATCCTCTCCTGGGCTGCTTCAATTAATCACTTCTTTATTACAGAACTTGGCATGCTGCCCTGTGCCCACCAGCAAGCACTCTCTCTCTCTCTCCTCTCGCTCGCCCACTCTGCCTGCACAGAGCCCAGGCTCCTCCTTTCTCCTATGCTGCTTAGCCCTTCTCATTTTCTTCCCTCATTTAGAGACAAGCTCCCCGTTTCGCCTTCCATTTTGTTCTCAGCCCCCTAAAACTTGGCTTACTCTTTTGTTGCCTTAGTAAGTATTACTTTGTGCTGGCTCCGATGTCTGTGGCAGCTGGGGTCCGGGGTAGATATCGTGGTGGTGGGCACTTGTGAGCACTCTCTGAGCGCCAGGTGCTGGGTCTGTGAATGGCGCAACCCTCCAGAATTCTGCTCAGAAGGGTGGATGCCAGCACCATTTGCGCAGGAAGAAAAGCAAAGTTAGTCAAGGTTGCCAGTCCCTGGGATGGGATTAGAACCCAAGACTGACTCACTCTTGGTTCCTTAGCAATGTCAGCAGCATTTGTCTCCTAGGTAATGTCCATCCTGCCGACCTGACTCTGTGAACTTGAACTCTATCCTGCCGTGGCTGGTGCAGGCAACTCCAGGACATAGTTAGCCTGAGACAGCACTATCTGGCTCTCTTCCACAAGGCATGTGCGATGGTTTGAATAAGAAAGGCCCCCATAGGCTCATATATTGGAATGCTTAGACACCAGGAGTGGCACTATTTGAGAAGGATTCGAAGGTGTGGCCTTGTTGGAGGAAATGTGTCACTGGGGTGGGCTTGGAGGTTTCCAAAAGCTCACACCAGGCTCCGTGTCCATCCATCTATCTATCCGTCTGTCTGTCTGACTCTCTCTCTGCCTGAGGTAACTTTTCAGCTCTAGCACTATGTATGGCGTTATGCTCCCTGACATAATAATGGGCTAAATTTCTAAAAAATAGAAGCAGGGCTCCAGTTAAATGCTTTCTTTTATAAGAGGCGCATTGGCCCTGGTGTCTCTTCACAGCATGCCAACTACCTGTGCTTTGGCAGCTCCCCTGGCCACGGTGAATATTGTAGAGGTCACCAGGATCACATGTTCAGGAGCATGGAGGGAGGAAATGGTTCCCACCCTTCCAGGATTTGGTGGCTGTCAGTTTTTGGTGTGCTGCTTTATTGAGGAAGAGTTAGATCAAAATGACAGTCTTGAATTGAGCATACCTGATCTTGGTGGAGGCGGACATCAGACACACTAGGATAGAGGCCCTGCCTTCCCCACTGTCCCCTGACTCGCTTCCACACTATCATGGGAATACGAATGCAGTAGAATGTGCCACACAGACCATCCCCCACCTTCCCAACCCTGTTGGCAGAGTAGGCGCTGCCCATGCTGCTCCTCTGAACTCTTGTATGTCACCCCGGAAGGAAATAATGGCCTTGCAGGTGGCTGGACCATTGGCTGAGTTGCTCTGGAGGAGATGTTGGACCGGCACAGTCATGGGGTGCACTGAAGAAGTCAGTGGGACCAAGATCTATATCTCTAGAGACACAGGGAACCTGCTGCTGTGTTTAGGGGATTTGGGATTATGTGTATCATATAATTTATCTGTTAGTTTCAGCCATACCATTTCCAATGGACTAGATTGGCTTGGTCAATCATTTATCAGCGTGGAAGAGGAATTTCTGCCTCCTACATAGATCCATATCTTAAGGCCATGATTTCCCAGCCAATGTGGCAAAGGAGCTGACACCATAGGTGAGGTAGCCGTTGTCCCTGAGAACTAAACTGTTTTAAAGAATTCTGCCCCAGGTGTGGGTTTTGTGGGTCCACAGAGCTGACTCTCCTGTCCACTCTTTGGCAGCTTCATGCTCAGGGACATGACAAAGCCATAAAAGGTAGGTCTCTGATGCTCTCACCAAAAGCAGAGTGTGGGCTCACTGCCATGCAGGCGGACTCTCAGAGCGACTCCACTGTGAGTTGGGCACATGGCTGGGTTGGCAGGCAGGGCTCCCTGCTGACACCTGTCCTGAGGTGTCAAGTATTGCTGGTGACCTTATTCAGCAAGACTGTCTTCTCCAGTAGTAAATCTGAGCTCCCACACTGGCTTGGGGACACTCTCAAAGGTCAGTTGGGTCTCGGGGGCCTCATTCAGTTGTTGGCAGTGGCTGATACATGGGCCCAGGCTGCTTTAATCTGAGGGCTAAAGGATGAGGAGCAGGGCAGGCCAGCAAAAGCTTCCTTCTCCAGGTGCACCAAACCAAGGTGCACAGGTGCTCATCAGGGGGAACTGACAACACTTGCCTACCCTCTCCCAGGACTGGGAGAGCTTGCAGAGGCCCAGGTTGGCATCCAGGGGTTCTGACACATAGGCAGCCATCTTCCCCATAGGCAGCCATCATCTTCCCCTTTCACACTTTGCACGTGTGCACCAATGAGGAAGTAGTTGAGGGGACGGTTGTCCTTAGTCATCTCCGTGGAGAACATGTGACGGCCCCACATTCTTTCTCAGGTGCCAGTGCAAAGCAAATGTTTTGCTGTGGGGCCTCAGTGGGTTGTCATAAGGACTGAAGGACCAAATTGTGTTCATCACACGATGTGGCAGAGTTGGAGGCTCAGCAGGTGAAACCACTTCCGAGGTCACACAGCTAGGCACAAGGTGTCAATATGTCTGCCCCTGCCCTGCGTTTGGTGCCTCTGAGGGCTAGAGATGATGGCCTTGGGTTGAGAATATGAGCTCTCAATGTGATTCCTCCCCTGCAGAGGTCCAAGGAAGCTTTCTGAGGTGGTGCACAATGCCCTGGGGGACCTGACGAAGGCTGGGCTCCCAGGGCTTGCCCTAACACTATTACCTCAGCTGTGGGCTCAAGCCAATGGAAGGTTGGAACACATGGGCTCCCACAGTTATTCGGTCTATGATGATGGTGCCATATCTCAGGGATGGGGGAGGAATGTCTAGGGACACATGTGAGACCTACCAAGGGTCCAGAATTAACTGAGACCATCACGAAGGTCAGGGGGACAACACGGTACAGAGTGTTAACCATAGTAGTGGCCAGGGCTGCCGTGAGTCCTATGGATGTGTTTTCTTATACGTGTCTACATGCAAGTGCATCTCAGCCTGCTAAGATGGTATGGTCCTCAGGCTTTATGGCACCGAGGCAAGTCCTCTGAGAGGCCTCTGTCGGTCACATAATTGTGAATTGCAGGGCTGGCACTCAGCCAGTCTTCAGGGGACATACGGAAATATGCAAAGGCAGCTTTGAATGTCCTGCCTCGGGAGTAGAGTATGTGCTCCTAGTGTCTCTTGGCTGGAGGGTGAGACGGCTGCTGGCCGCTCTATAAAGCATAGGATGGGCCCATAACAAAGAATTGTCCACTGTGTCCGCAACACGGAGGTGCAGAAGCCATGCACTGTGGACATGGGCTGCTATGGGATGCCCACTGCTACTCCACCCACCTGACCTGCAGGCATGAGGTGCTTTTTCTGGGGGGTACGCTCAGATTCTCAGGCTCTGCCAAGGCTATCACCCGCTAGCTAGCATCTGGCTGTGCTCTGAGGATGCAACAGGCTTGTTCACCCCAAAAGCTCTTAGACACATGCCACTCAGACTGCACAGCCCCACATGCGGGCTCTTTGCACCTCAATAATCATTGTGCACATCGCTTTTGCAAGTCAACGTTCAGATCGGCTGCCTGCGTGGTAAATTAATATATTTTAATGCTTCAACCCATAAATCATTCATCTCAAACTTCTCATCTCTTATGAATAAGTTCATCATCTTCATTCACATTTTGTCTCAAAAAAATTAGGAGTTTAACTTGTCAAAAATTCCCTTTTCCTCTTGTCTTTTCTGCTGCACAAGTTGGTGAGCCAGGAGATTAGCTTTTCTTCCACAGCCGAGGAGAAACTAGAACACTGCACAATCAAAACCAATTGCTTAGGAAAAATAATTCCTTTATGTGTGGGAATCACCAATAAGCAGGCTGCTTTCAAACAGAAATTGTCGCAGAGCTCGCCAGGGTCGGAGCATGGGAGTCTGAATTGGATGCTCTCTGCTGAGTTACTGTTCCAAGTTACAGCAATGCCCATGTGCCAGAAATGACTTTTCTCTAAGGTGGGTGAACAAGATACTACATGAGAGTTGGCTGCTCCTAACATTGTTTTTGCAAGGGTGTCTTTAAGAAAGCATCCTCGCTCCATCCCCATCCCCCATCTGAGTGACCACCAGCCTCTCTGACAGCAGCATGTCCTCAGTCAACAGAGTACTCCTTGCCTGAGGCCGCCTCCGCTGATGCTGTCTCTGTGTAGTGCCATGTGTGCAGAGATGTTCAGACTGGCCTGGGCATCACTGACAGGTTGGCTTTTTATCAGGAGGCCACCTCCACACACTTCCCCGTGGCGACTAGTCAAGAGCTGGTGCAGCCTCCTTCGAGATAGAGGGGATCCAAGAGACACGCTGGCTATTTGGAAGGACCTGGGCTGGGGGAAGACTGCAATGCAAACTGAGATTTCATTTCATTTTTTGAAAGAAAACCTTCCATTTAAGAACAAGCGAAAGCAAAAGCTTGGAACCAATTTATATGTTTGCTGTCTTTGAATCATTTTCGCAGTTTGAAGAAAGGAACGAGGTAAATTAAGGTTGTCCCAGGGTATTTCTCCTAAGAGGTTAAAGTATGCTCTAATGGGCAGATTAATTCTGTGGGGGAAAATAACATTAAGTCTTTCCGAAGGCTCGAGACTTCTCAAAAGCATTCTTACTGCTTCCTTGCATTGCAACAAACGCAATCATCTGGCTAGATAATCTGGCATCTCAAATGACTCTGCTCTTAAGCCCCGTCAATTTGATCTTCTCAGGTTAATTGATTATCTCAACAAGCTTTCTTGCCAGAAAAGATCTGAGTGCTTACATCTTTTCATTAATTCCCGCTGTTTGGTGAGAAGGTGACAAGCAGGAAGGGGCTGCTTGGCTTAACTCCTTCGTGGCCCTGTCTCTAGGGAAGATGGCGAGACGGGTCTGGGCGTCACTGCTGGGTTACCCCCTGGCCACCCATGTGGTGACCATGATGATCAGAAGGGGAGCTCCTGCAGAGCTGAGTGGGACTAAGGATGGTGTTAGCCTCCACACAACAGCTCCCAGGACCCTGATGGCCAGCTGGGCACCATGGGACAGTGGATCATCCTGGAAGAGGCCTAGCTGGGGCTTCCCGGGGGAGGTGGAGTATGTATCAGTCATCAGAGAGTGGCCACTGAATTTTGTTCTGGGGAACGGCTGGGACAGTAGGACCTGACTCAGGCTCAGAGTGTTTCTGTGGGCAAGAAAAAGAGTGTTGGTATTACTGGGTGCTCTGATGAGACAAAAAGAACTGGCCAAATCTCCTGACATGAGAAAGATGGGGGCACATGCAGACACGGGGGGTATCACAACACTCTGAGGATAAAGCTCCATCCCTAGAGTGAGTCCAGCGACTGAGGCCTCTCTCTTCCTCCCTACACACAGCCTGGGAATCCTTCTACCTTCTCTGCACTTGAGTGAAAACCAGAGCCTTCAGAAAGCAGCTGGGGCTACAGCACCTGAGTCACACCTTTCACCTCCCCATCAGCCAATGGGGGTCAGTCATCCATCGCTTCAATCTGGGTAGACTTGCACTTCCAGGCATAGCCAGAGAGCAAAGGAAGGAGAACAAGATGGATCTGTATACCACATCTATGCCAGCAGTGCCCAGGAATCCAGGCACAGAGGGCAGGGACCTTAGCATGTCCATCCAGACACAGCGGGCAGGGACCTCGGCAAGTCCATCCCACATGGAAGTGGCTCCACTCCCCAGAGGCTGAGGGAGAGAGGCCACAGCTTTGTTTGCCTCATGCCAGAGAGGCAGCAGTAAACAGGCATTAATCATGGTCGTTACCCCAATCACACCAAATGCTGTTCTTGACCGCTTCCAAGAGCCTTTGGAGTTCCCGTTCCCTTTCGGTTACTCTTGGAAAAGAGGGGAAAGTGGAAAAATTATTAGGAACCATCTAGGGCCTCCCAGATTGAAATGCATGTAAATTAAACACACGTGAAGTGGTCAATATGTGGCAAATTAGGACGAGACTACCGAGCCTGTGACTCAAAGTCGGCCCGCAGATGCCAACCTGACAGCTCTTATTGCCCTCAGCAGAGTATTTAAGCCGGATGGAATCCCCAGTGTCAGGAAAAGTCAGGGCCCTGTTATTAGACACGTTTAATTAGGATCTACCCCGCTGCTCCCAACAAGTATTTAATTAACTTCTAGGCAGGGCAATTAACTTCAGATGGCGGCTGATTTTCTTGCTCACCTTCTGTTGACACTTGGCCCGTGCCACATCCTACTTTGCTGACAGTGTCATGGATAGCACCCTTAGAGGACCAGTGTCAGGGTTTGAGTCTGAAGCCCTGGGCGTGCTATGAACAAGAGAGACAAGACACCCAGCCATCAAGCTCCAGCATGGATGTCACGGGTTACCTACGGGAGAGAGTGAGGCCTCTTGACCTGAAGATTGTAGGTAAAAGGGATGGAGTAAGGACCTAGCTGAGAAGCAGATTAACCCAGAGGCAAGCTTGCGCTGCCTTGCCCATGCACAGGGGTGTGTCTGTCCGCAGTCGATGAGGCTATATCTCCATCTCGTTCCAAGAGTGTGCTGGTGGATGGCAGAGACCTTGACCCGTACCCTACTGCTGGAAGGGTGAAGAGACCTGGGGGTGTGGCCCTAGCCACAGGCCAGCCCAAGACCTTCGGTTGGTGCTTCAAGAGTTGTATTTTCAACTGCTTCTCTCCTGACTGTGATGTCTCTATCGAACACAACGACACTTCCTCTTACAATAACAACACTGGCTGCTGGATCTGTGGCTGCTCTGCAGTGCACTGGGCTTCTGTGTAACGATGGGGGAGACTTTGGGAGCTCACACCTGGCTTCAAAGGCCCATATGTTTTCAAAGGGAGTCTGGTAGTTTTACGGCCATGTTCATTGCTGTATAACATGTCCACAGGAACCAAAGACAGCTTGAGTATCCATTGATGGATGAATGATGGACAAAATGTAGTCTACCCACAGTGACAAATTACCCAGCCTTCGCAGTAAGGATATTTTGACCCACGCTGCAGAATAACGATGCTTGAGGACATTACATAGAATCAGTAAACCACCTTAGGATATAAATTGGAGTATTTATAGATGTCTCTAGGGTGGTCATACCTGGACACAGGGTACAAGATGGTTCCAAGGTAGAAAGAGGTGGAAGGTTGGTGCTTACTGGGGACAGAATGGGAAGGTAAAAGGACTTCTTAAGGTAGTGAAAGCCATGACCCTTATGGATGTCTCTAAATAGGAAACTTGAAAATCATCTATTTGAAAATACATGTTCTTTAGCAATGGATTCTCTGTTTTTATATAGAAACTGTGGATTGTCCACTGTCAGTGTACCTAGGTAAAGACAGTGGCCACAAAGTAGCTTCCCAACCTTCGATGGTTGGTTGCATTGGGAAAAAGGAGGATTCTTTCAGTGTGCTGTCACTGAGTTCCTCTGCAGGGAGAGGGGGTCTGGCTGCTTATGTTCTGTGCCATGTCTGCGAGTCCAGCAGGTGCACATGTATCCTGTTGGTTTCCACAATGTGGGACAACCTGTCTCTGTCTATGCGTCACCTCCATTTCCCGCAAGTCAACCCCTCATGCCCTCAGATCAACAGTGAATGGCTCCTGATGAAGAAGACATCAAGATGGAACCTGGGGCATCCTAAGTGTGTCTAGCTTCCTGATCTGTCCTATTTCTCCATGGGAGTTGAAGTGGAGTCACAATGGTCATGAAAGCAGGAAGTAGACTGCTGAATTGATCATGGACACTAACTGAGTACCTTCTGCTTGCTGGGCCCCAAATTACGTGCTATGATTCAGACATCCATCAGAAGCAATATGGGCTTGCTCTGTAGATACTTCTGGTATTGAATGAGAAGTCCACGGGACTTCCCACATCAGGACTGGGCAACTGGGCATGAAGTGGGGCTCAGGTCTTTGTACTGGGTTGGTGGGGAGGGCACACACTTTGCTCTCATGATGGCCCAGTACACATGTTGTCCAGGAGCCGTAGGGAAGGCCGGTGTCAGCTTCCTGCAACAGTGTCGGCTCCAGGTGGGCAGAGGGGCTTCTGTGGCTGTGCTGAGCTCTAACAAAATCAACAGCAGTGAGCCACTTCTCTCTCCTCTCCACGGAAAGGCCACATGTCGCAAGGTTGTTTCCAAAACCACCTGACCTTCCTACTGGACATCTAAAGAGAGGATTGCCAAGCCTATTGTGTCTCAGTGCCCAGGCAGAGAGATGGTCCTGGCGTCACACGGGGAAGCACGGACCAAGCCCCCACATTAGCTGGGGACTTTCATCTTCAGTCTTCCATCTCTCATTGAGCCCTTAGAAAATGTCACCCACTGCCCCACGTGCCAGACCATGGCTACAACGCTATCCTCATGCTTACACAGTGCTGGTAACTAAATGTCTGTTTCCCCCACTGGGCACAGGAACAGGGCAGCGGGAGAGGTGACACTGAGGGTCCAGAGCCACCAGCTCTGCACCAGCTATAGTAACACTTGGCCTCCTAAAGCCCTCTGCCACCTTTGGACAATGGGAGGCGGAGGCATGGCAGAGAGCAGGCATTTCCTTCAGAAGGGAGGCGGTTAACACAAGTGGGAAATAAAACTCATAAGGCTCTAAAACTAAACAAAATCTCCAATTCAGGAACTTCCTCAAACTCACAAGATCCACCAAGTCCTTTCTCTGGATTATGTACCTAATAGGGGCTACTGAGGAGACGATACTGGCCAGTCAAGATCCCCGCAAGCTAAATAGGGAACTTGTGAGATGCAGTTTTCCTCAGGTGTTACCCACCTGGGGTAGGGGTAGGCTATACACTCAATGTTTCCCCAAGGCAGATGTTTCTCCCACCCCCCTCTCATAAGACCCTCAGGACATTATCTAGAATAAATAGACAGGTGTTCACGCCTCCTAAGAAAAAGTCACCAGTAGGTACCCACAATGGTCAGCGACCAAACTCCTACTTACATGTATATAGCTCAGCCTGGACCATGGTGGACTGAAGTGTGTGTGTGTGTGTGTGTGTGTGTATTTTCTTATGGTGTTATTGCTCATAACAAAGAATAAATTACAAGTTACCTAAAATCCCCCACAAGAAAGGTCTGGAATTTTTGGCTAACCATGCTACCCTTTGCACGAGCTGGTTCCCAGGCGACATGCAACACGAAGAAGCATGGGTTGTATCCACACGTAGTGACTGAAGAGGGAGGTGTATGCATTCAGGGCAAATGTTTCTACTCAGGACTCATAGTGGTCCTTGCCCTGCACATTGGAGCTGCTGCAGGAAGCGCCCATCCCCCCTCCATATCAACAGGGGATTCCAATTGTTCAGTGACCTTTAGACTGTGGAGAAGCCGTAAAGAACTCTCCTACTGTCAGTTAGGTGGTATAGAGAAAGAAAAAAGTTATATTTAGTCTAGTATTTTACCAATATTGATCTCGTACACTGTAATTTAGAACAATAGAAACATTGAGAAATAAACCGCCGCATTCCATTGTAAACTCGCGTTACGCCTTCTTCAGCGTTGGCCTTCTTGCTGGATCATTTATGATATAGGATGTGTGTATTTTCCGTGCTGCGTGCCTTTCTAAGCCTGGGTTAGCTGCTGGCATTTAACCCTGTGCAATTTCAAAGCTAGGAGGAGACATTCCAGTGTTTGAAGTGATAGCTGTGGGAAGCCACTGCCTTGGGGACCTCTCTACCTTGCTCTCACAGCGTCTTTCATACCTTGTTCTTGGAAAAGTCACCCCGCCAAGCTCCCCGACAGCACGGCATCTCAGCAAGCAGCTCTTCCCAACCCCATCCGTGTTTAACTAGTGTTGCTCCATCCCTCCTCTCTTCTTGTCTAAGTGATTACTTTATATAAATGTTCATTTATCTATGGAGAACAGGAGCTAACCCAACTACATGCTCAGATGTCTGCATACCACCAGTGATAAGCCAGCGTGTTCATGATTGGAGGGTTAGAGCCACGCATGCATTTCACACCATGATTCCCAGCTTATGGATCATTGCGACTGCCAACTGGACCATCCTCTGGAGCACACGGAGCCCAGACCCTGCCTCTTAAACTGTGGGTTGCAACCCCACATGGGAGCTGACAAAAAAGACAATACCAAAAGATTTCTGCACAGTGATGCACAGTGACCTAAAATTAGCCCAAAATTGAATGCGTAACGAATCTGGGGTGTTGCTAGCTTATGCTTCTCTGTGTTGCACTGTGTGACTTCACTACAGCTGTGTTCTGAACACACAACATGCATACTTTGCACTATGCATGTGGCCACCACACTCAGCACCAGCGAACACTATCAGAAACACTTAGGTTCACGAATTCTCTTTACAAGCGGCAGTATTTTAACTGTGCATACGAAGTGTGTTAGTCTTATACGAGTATAATGGATTGTTTAATTACAGAAAACAAAGACTTCTAATATTTGCCTCCCATCACTCCTCAGCATGTAGGCATCGAAGGGATGTATCTGTGATCATCCTTAGTACCAACTTGACTGGACTTTGAATCACCAGGAGACACCCCTCTGCCTGTGAGGTCTTTCCAGGGATGTTTAAGACCCACCTGAATGTGATTGGTACCATTCATGGTCTGGGACCCTGGGCTGAGTAATAAGGAGAAAGTCAGCAGGATAGGGCATCTGCCTCTCTCTGCTTCCTGACTGCAGGCCAGTGAGAGCCCCTGCCTCCTACGTACTGCCATACCTTTCTCACGATAGACTGCACCCTCAACTGTGAGCTCAAATAGCCCCTTTATTCCTTAACTTGCTTTTTGTAGGGGCTGGAGAGATGGCTCAATGGTTAAGAGCACTGGGTGCTTTTCCAGAGGACCGAGGTTCGATTTCCAGCACCCACGAAGTTGCTCAAAACCTCCTGTAAAACTCTAGTCCCAGGGGATCCGATGCCCTCTTCTGTTCTCACAGGTACTACACATACATACATGGCACTCATACTGCTTTGTAGTCAAAACACCACCATACACAAAAACACATAAAAAAGAAAACAAACACTGAAACAAGAAAAAACAGATTTTTCAAAAGATAGCTTTTGTAAGTTGTCTTGTTTGGTAACCAGAAAAGCAATGAAGGAACTGTGTTTGGATTACTCTGTTATGAGTTCAATTTCAAAAGTTGTTTCAGGAGCTAACTTGAGCTTCATGTGAATTTTGGTTTGGGATTAGAACAGAATTTCCAGTTATTTCTGACTGGCCCTGAGCACCCTTCTGATGTCTTATTTTGCTCATTTACATCATCAGCATTGATGCTTGTAAAAATATTCAGCAACTTTGAAAAATGGTTGAAAAAAATATTCTATATCCCACGGTGTTGATATTCAGCCAAGGTTTCCTTGCATAAAACCAAATAAGCAAACCCACATCATTAGCACACATATTTCATTTGGCTTTTAATAAGAGGTAATACTATATGAGTTTTTAAATATAAGTTTATGAATTATTACCAGTAAGTATTAGATTTTTATACCTATTTCATATGCTGGTTTACCTGAGGTCTTGTAAAAATTTCTCTGAAGAAAAGTGATCATGAGTGGAACTTTCAAGAAGGCCTGTATGAGTTGGGGAAACCAAAATGAGGACACAGGAGACTCTCACAAAGGGAACACCATGGATAGCTGAGAGCACACAATTACCCAGTCTGTGAGTGTGCGTGGGTGTGTGTGCTGAGAGAGAAAAATCAATTTTCATTTCCTGGGCTGAAATAGCTGTTTCTTTTTACTGTATACTTTCTGTCTGGCTTTTTTTTAAAAAAACAAACAAACAAACAAACAAACAAGAGTTTGTTCTACAGTTAGAGTAAATCCTACTACGCATGAATGTATACAGATTATAAACCAGCCTGGAAGCAACTTTCCATTGGTTTCAGAAAGAAGACAAAAGCCCAGGGTTAACGCTCAGATAACAAGAGATGCCAGCAAGCAGGACCATCTACCTCTCCTGGTGGACAAGGAGAAAAGGCGTGTGGGTGCACAGGTGTGAGTACGAGTGTGTTCGAGGGCACAGCTGAAGTGCCGGGGTGTGGGTGCAGGGGAGGACGGGCGCCACGCGCTCCCGGCCCACCATTCTCATTAGTACCCTGGACTCATGCTGACGCTTACGGAATTTTCTTCAAATTGACCCATTTTCTTTTGCATTTAGCTAAGCAATGAGACTCATAAAATCAGTCTGATGTGTCCCTGTCGGTTTTTCTAGTACAGGTTAGAATAAAGCCATAGCCACCAACATCTGTGTGCTCTGTTGAATACCTGCGCCCTGTACCCCCAACCCAGGAAGAAACCCATGCTGATGCTGGGAGAATACTATGGAGGCTAGAGAAGAGGCTAAAAGGCTCATAGCTTGGGGTCTCCGTGGGCACCACGCTGGTGTCTTTTGCCAAGTAACTGGTGGGTGCCCTGGGGGAAGTGGTGTTCCTGGCATAACACTCATCAAATCCAATCGGCAGCAACAAGGCAGAAAGCCCAGATGAACAGATATGTTACAAGATGGAGCTCTGGCGCATCCAGATACCCTGGTTAGCACCATTCAGCCACAGCATGTTCACTGGTTTTGAAACACAGTATTAGAAAACTTCATAGCACACATCCAAGCCTGGGTAGCCCAGAACAGCTGGCTCCAGATGCTTAGTGCCTCAAGTCCCCATCAAGAGTGATGGAAGTTTATTTCCTTATATATATATATATATAAAGTCCTGTTATTTGCAACTGATATGAGGTCCAGGTTTTGCTCCAGGTCGCCTTCCTCCAAACACACCTGGGCCTGTGGACAGGGCATCACTAAGACTGGATCTCCTATGAGTCTGGATCTCAGAGACTTTAGCCACACACCGAGCATGCAACCTATGAAGTTTGAGGAGAACGCCCTGAAAACACTCTAGGAAAAGCATACTTTAGGGGGGGGGTGCCAATGAAACACAGCAGTGAGATGCTGTACTGGCTGGCTGAGCATTTGGTGTGAAGGTCCGCACTAGCTGTGAAATGGAAGAGGAGGACGCAATCGATCCCCGCTGTCATCTTACGTGGGTCTTAGTGCTCCCTGACTACCAGCTATCAGTCCTCCCGCTGGAAGGCAGGCTCCGCTCTCCCATGCAAAGACGCCATTCATTTGGGGGTGCATTTCTTCTGGCAAATCCAGATTTTATTATAGCAGGCTGAGGGATAAGTGTGCCTGGAGTAAGAATCAACGACTGCAGATCCATGTCTGATACTCACAAGCTGCAGAAGGAAGGAAAATAGCAATGGAGCCTTCCCTCCTAGTTTCCGAGTTTAGCAAAGCTGTCCAAGTGGCTTTGCTCCCTTGACCCACACGCTGTCCTCAAGAGGCAGTGTATCTTACAGAAGCACAGTATCAGAGGTAGGTGTGATGTCTAGGCTCTGTCTAGATGTGTCCTACCTGGCTCCTGCATATAGACCCAGGACGCACAGCCCTGGGACAGGCCGTGCAGGCGGTGATGGGGAGCCAGCGTGATTGCTCAGTCGAGGGAAGCAAGCCCATCAGCGACTGATTCGGAACGCCTGGTTAAATCTTTTAAAGGCAGCACTCAGGGGAATTCAGATTTAGCTGATGGGACCAAGGAAAAGCTTATAATTTAGCTATCACTCCGCTCCGCAAATGGGAGAAAAGGAAGTAAAGGCAAACACCGAGGCTGGGCCCCGGGTACACACACTGTGTGACAGGTCCGTGAGAGCCACTCACGATTTCCCCTGGGTGACACCAGAGGCAAGGGCTGAGGTTGTGAACTCCAAGGAGATTTACAGGGGGTGGGGGAGGGCTCTCTGGCTAGGTGAACAGTGTCACAGAAGTGATCAGACTGATGGGTACGGTGTAGGCCAGAAAAGGGGCACCAACCTGGTGTGCCACACTGTGACAGTGTTTACGTGTTCACACTTTCATCCCTAACACTTCATGTTAGAGAAATGCTCCCCAAGAGTGAGGCCGCTGAAGGATGCTTACCCGTGCTCCGCTGTGTGTGAGACACTGGGAATGAGAGTCCTAGAAGGGAGGGAGTGTGGAGGCGAGGATGAGAGGGGGAGAGAGAGAGAGAGAGAGAGAGAGAGAGAGAGAGAGAGAGAGAGAGAGAGAAAGAGAGAGAGGGGATAAACGATATGGAGGGAGGAAAATGTAAGGGAGAGAAAGGGAAGGAAGAAGAGAGAAGGTAAGAGAGGTCAAGAAAGGAAGAAATGGAAAGGAAATAAGTAAAAAACGGAATGAATGAATGAATGAATAGACTGAAGTTTTTTGCCAGGGGCTAGAGAGATTTCAATCATACTGGGTGGCACACTGGGATAAAATTTCTATATTGGTACTTTTCTTGTCTTGGTAACCAAGCACCTGACAAAGAAACTGAAGGAAGGGTTTATTTTTGTTCATGGTTTGATGGGACAATTCATCATGGGGCAGGAAGGCTGGTGGGGAAGGGATGGCGGCCAGCAGCGGGCAGTGGGCAGTGGGCAGCAGGCAGCGGGAAGTCGGCAGTGTGTGCCACTTCCGCAATCTCGCCTCCTCACACCTTAGGAGATCCTGATGGAAGCAGCTGACAGAAGTGTGGTGGGGCTGTAAAAACTGAAAGCCCTCATTTGAGACTCTTCTACTGAGGTTCCCCCTGCCAAGGATTCCACCGCCTCCCTCACAACACCAGCAGCTGGAGACCAAGCTCAAATACCTGAGCCTGTGGGGGACATTTCACACCCAAACTGAAAACATTAAATGACCAACCGTGAAACTTTTCATTACAAATAATAAGAAACAATCTAAAACTCACAGGACTGAAGGTAGCATATGTGTAGATTAGCCACTGTAGATGGTTACTCAGGAGCCCGAGACAAAAGTGATCAGAGAGTGTGGCTCTGTTTTTTGTTTTTAAAACCGCATTATAAATAAACACAGAGAGGCAGAAGAGAAAAAGCCTGTGTGTGTAGAGGCCCCTGAGACTGCAGTGCTCGATAAAAGTCTCATCCGCTGGGGACTCCTGCTGGTAGCCTCACTCCCAAAGCTGTCCCAAGGTTTTGGTGTCTTCTAGGCTGAACTTAATAGCAAGATGGACTTTCTTTCTCTCTCCTTCTCTTCTCCCCTCCTCTCCTCTCTCCTTCCTTTCCCCCTCCCTCTCTCCTTTTCTCCTCTCCTTCTCCTCCTCTCCCTCTAATTTTGTTATTTTGTTTCTAAGGCAAAGACTTCTAGGCACAGTTCTGTCCATCAAAATATGGTCACTGCTGAGTTTGGGACAGATCAGCCCTGGGAACTCGATGTCTGGTTTCAAGGTGGTCCAACGGCACATGCTGGGATGTCAGACAGAGCCATGGCAGGATGCTCTGTGGCTGTGAGGTCTATGCTGCTCTTACTTGGGTATGGGCACAGTGGAAATGAGAGGGGATGCCTACTTCTTGCCAGCTAAGCCAGTCCACCAAAGGCTCAGGACTAGCAGCCCCTGGAGATGGGGGTGGGTGCCCCTTTGTTATCCGACAATTGCCAGAGTCTTCCACACCTCTGCAGCTGAGGACTTGGACCCTGTGAGAAAGCACTCTTGTTTATCAGTGCTCTCAGCAGAGTGGGCTGCTGTTACTTCCTGGGCAGAGCAGGCCCAGCTTTGTGTGTGGTGCTGCTCCCAAGGCACCAACCACGCTCTCAAGAGCTGCAGCCCATGGGATGGGAAAGACAGACGTGGACAGAGCCACTCAGACCCACCAGAGTTACTGCCACGGTTCCGTTCACATGGAAATGTGCTTAGGCAGGAGTCAATTAGAAAGGAAGAGAAAACACAAATAAGGTGTCCTGGAAGCTGGAAAGGGGCAGCGTCAGGCAGTGAGGTACTTGCTTCAGGGACACAAAGCACCGAAGGTGTTTTCTGTGAGCCTCAAACAAGATAGAACCAATCTCCGGGCACCAGGTGACGATTCCAGGAGCCATAAACCTGAACGCGAGCTCGTCACCCCCAGGTTAGGGTTTGGATATTACAGCCCTTGGAAAATTATACTACAATCAAATGTATCAAATTCTATAACCAGCAATTTCAAACTGCGCATTCCAAATTGATATATTCTGAACGCATGAAAAGACCTGATCCTGGCTTTGAAATCAGCTGTTCGCCGTACAATGCCGTCTGACTCTGAAACGCGGCGGGGTCCTTTTCCCTCCTGCACCTGGAGCTTCAGAAATGTCAGCAGCTCATCGCAGACAGGTCTGGCTGATGCTGGCGCTGCTCTCAGCCTGCAGCACCAGGACAAAGCCAGGAAGGAGGGCAGGGAGCGAACCATGCACACAGGTCTGCAGCAAGGATGCTGGTAACCGCGGACACACATCAAGGAGTCAGGCTGGGCCTAACTCACCAATAGTTCAGGCAGATCAGAGAAGACAGGACTGAAAGTAAGCAGGGCCCAGGATGGAAGAGGGGCCCTAGCTACAGCTGCTAAAATCACTACTGCTTATGTAAAATGCTTCATGAGGAAGGAAATGAATTAAAATGGAAGTCGGTGCCCTAGAGGAGCAGATCCTCCGCTTCTATTCAAACCCCAGGGAAGACACAGGTTAGGTCTTCTGTCTGGGCGACCCCAGGAAAGTGACCCAGGTGAAAGGGGTCCATACAGCATTCCCTACACAGGGAGGAGGCACTAAGGGATGAACCAGCTCAGCTGCTGGGAACAGTGTTCAGGTGACATCGAGGTGGCTGCGGCTCTGCCTTGACAGCCACTGCTCCTGTCACCTCTCCTGAGAGCAGTGAGTGCTTCAGAGCGGAGGCTGGCATGGGGTTAGTCTGCTGCCAGCCGTGTTGAACACCCCATCCCGAAAAGTTCGCCCTGATTGGGCATTGACTACACTACCAGTAATAAGCCAAACCACGGACCTGCTCTGGTGCCATTTGCTATGTGGGAATACCGAAGAATCAATTATTTCTAGCTAAAGTTAATGATGAGAAAAGACGCCGTCTCCAGGGCACACTGGGAGAGGGTCATGACATCTGGCTAGAGAATGGGTGGGCTGAGCCAGAGACTCAGGAAGGCAAGGTGAGGGGGCTGAAAGGGCCGAGCGTGCAGGGAGGGCACAAGGAAGTCCAGGGAAAGAGGGTTTGTAGCGTCTACCAGGTCTTGCGCAAGATGATCAACTGGCTCTCAGATCCACCCAAGCCAGGACTCTACTTACATCTGCCCCGAAAGACTGCTAAATATGTTAAATCAGTGTCAGTATACAAGCGGGGCACAAAGAATATTTGTCACATATAAGTTAATGAATGAATGAACGCACAAATGAATAAGCACACTTGCCAGAAAAGACCATAAAAACAAAGCCTTTGGTACCAGTTTGCTACCCAGTGATCCCCAGAATTATTGTTGGGAAATGACACGAAAGGTCTGCTTTCTGGTCACCACAGTGAGGCCACACCACAGAGGTTGGCTGTGAGTTGCAGCTTGTGGGAGGGACCCAGCGGAAGAAGCCTAGTCCTTCTGCAGCTCAGGAAGTTAGCTGGTACTGGCGATTACTCTCGCAGTCTCAGTAACTAACACCCCTCACCCCGTACCTCCTTCCAACCATGCCAAAACAAGAAACGGTGACTTAGACTTCATACCACCTAGCACATAGCTGCCACCCGACACCTTGTCTCCTTCCAGAAATGCTTTTCGATGCTCTTGAGTGTTGACAGCATGCCCCAAGCCAAGGAGAGATTACCTACGTGAGCCGAGGACGACACCGGATTTCTTCCAGTTTGGAACAAGAAGGAAGGATTGCTCCTTCTGCTACTCTATGGTGGGGAAATTACTTTACAAACAATTATGTCTAAGGATAGTGTCGCTGGAGCATAAATCTTGGCCATGGGAAAGCTCTCTGGGGCTGGGATTGGTGGTAGACACTTTGTTATCGGGTCCCTCAGGCACAGAGCCTTAGCTGTGTGGGACCCTTGGCAAACCTGGACTTGCCTTGAGGGAGAAGCTCCATCCATGGATTCTCTGGGGTGCACCCAATGAACAGCCTCATGCCCTCTGCAGGGGTACTTCCTTTTCTCCCTGCTTCTCCCCCTCTTTCTCCTTCTCCTCTTCCTGTTCTCCCCTCCTCCTCTCCCTCCTCCACTCAAGTGAACACATACAGGTTGTAGGTTGCCGGACACCCTCTGGAGTAGCACAATACTGGAACTGTCTTCAGGGCAGATTCTGCTCGTGGCCCTGGGCCATGTTGTCCCAGTCATGCAATGACAGGTGACTAAGGTCACAACGCCATCCTGGGATTCGGTGATGAGAGTCACTTAAGGTATGACCATGATAGTTAATCTTCGTTACTGACCAGACTGGATTTGGAGTCAACCTAGAAGACACATCTGACTGTGTCTGTAAAGGTGTTGCCAGAGAGGTTTAACCGAGAGGCAAAGACCTAAACATGGGCGGGAGCACCCCATGGGTTTGGGACCTGGGCTGAATGAAAATGAGAAAGTGACCAAGCAGCAGCAACAATTACTCCTCTCTGCGTCCTGACTGCAGATGTAACTTGACCAGCCGCCTCATCCTCGTGCCTCTCTGCCTCCTGTGCCATGATGTACCCTCAAAATATGAGCCCCAACCCCCTTCCTTACTTTAGTTGCTTTTTACATTTTTCTATTTAATGTTTTTAAATTTTATTTTATATGTGTATAAGCATTTTGACTGCACACACACACACACACACACACACACACACACACACACACACACACCATATGCACACCTGGTAACTGTGGAGGTCGGAAGAGGGTGCTGGATCCCCTGGAACTGGAGTTATGGATGCTTGTGAGTTGCTATGTGGGTCTGGGGAACTGTACTTGGGTCCTCTCCAAGAACAACTTGGTCAAGGGTTCCTAGCCTCATAAAGGAACTCTTGAGGAGTGCCTAGGCTCCCCTGACCTCCTGAGCCAGTTTTCCAGGTAATTCTGATATGTGCACAGTTGGGGTACCATCTGTCTACCCCCACAACTCTCCTTTCCACGAGAAAGTTCTGTGTTTTGCATTGTTTGAGTCAAATACTCATGCTATAGACAGGGGCTGACTGCCAGGACTGGAGACAGCATTACTGACCATCAATGGGCTGGAAGGTCCAGTTCTGAAGCCAGTTTGGTGTTGCTTACCAAGAATGTCTGAGATACCTCCCCTGGAACACCCTGTCTCCCCATAGGTAAGAAATGAGACAAGATGCTTTGGCAACTTCTCCATCTCTCCTTGCTAGACAGAGCAGAGGACTCTGGGACATCCTTAGTACCATGGGGTCAGAGGATTCTAAGCTTCAGCAAGAAACTTCCACAGCCTGCCTTGGCCATCGAGCTGTCTTGTTGCGTACTGCCAAAGGGCAAAGAGGTACAATTAGTCATTCAAGGCCAAATCCAAGGCAGAGCCTCCTCCTCCTAGTTGATCCTAATGTCCCCAGGCTTGCCATAGATGAGGTTGCCATGGTGATGTAGGAGACAGAATTTGGATAAAGACTGCAAAACGTTACTGTGCAGACAGGGTTCAGAGCACAGGCAGGCACCATCCACTGCTGCTTCCCCCAGCAGAGTCGGAACCACAGGGCGAGGCAAAGTGCCTCAGTCTCCCACGCCCCCCAAAGGTCAAAGCCACACGCACAGGGATTTGTCTCCACACCCCAACATTCCCAGATGCCTGATGCGCAATGTGCTTCGGAGACTTCGGTTTACAGCTGAGTCGCTGGCAGCTCCTCCATGCGCTCGGTCCCACCGCTTTCGGTTGTACCCAAGTCAAGGGTTTCCCCAAGGATTTTCACTCAATATGCATAAAATTACATTTAATTACAAATTTAATGTAAATGAATGTAATCAGGTAATCAGGATGTGTGATATTTGCGGCCTGTAGTGGTGTACTTCTGATGTGTGGATCCAGGTTGCAGTTTTCGCAGAGCATCGCGGAGCAAGACGCCATGCAACGAAGGCGGATGATTGCGAAGTTCACGTCTCCATCCCCTCAACATACCATTTATGAAATGCTGTGTTTAGCCAATACTTTTAACAATTTGCTAAATATGTTTTGTAAAAATCAAACAATTTCATAGTTAGTGGCGTGCTAAAAAAGGCCCAGGATCTATTCTCTTGGCTGCATATAGCTCAAGCAGCTGACGCCGGTTTTAAAGAGTTGCCTCATTATAAATCATTGAAAATAGGAATTCAGAGTGGAAGAGCTGACAGAGCTTCCCTCAAAACCAGGGCTCCAGCATTACCAGATTCCCAAATGGCAGTGGCCAGTGGCTGCTCAGGCTTGAGATGGCTGGCCACCTTCCTCCTGGACAGCCTGTAGGTGTGTCCCTGTGGCTCATAGATGCAGCAGCCTGAAGGCAGGTAACCTGCCGGCCAAGGCACCCAACAAGAGTCTGGATGCACAGTGCAGGGGTCTGGAAGCTGCTTCAAGGAGCTCTTGCCTTGTTCAGTGCCTCTGTGTGTCCTAGGTGCTGCTTTGAGGCCCAGAGCAAGCCTGCCTCGCCTTCAGGGAGCTTTGTCCTTCTTTATTCTGCCTGATGCTTTCTGGAGGGTTCCATTTGGAAAAAGTGTGTGGATACTGAACACATTGAAAGATGTTGGTACCTGGAGGAAAGATGCTACCTGTTTTGGACCCCAGGTTAGACTGTAGAGGCCAGGACAAAGGATCTAGGGGAAAAAAACGGCTGTGGCTATTCCAAGTCAGTCCATTGAATTAAAGCCACACAGCATAGGGCCAGCAGGTACAGTATTACGGCTCAACACGGCAGCCTCTCTTGACGCAGCTGGCCTTTGTGGGCTGCTGTCCAGACCTTCAGTGTCTCAATCTTCTTCGTTGGGGGACATGTAGCTACCTGTCATTCTCCTTTTCTACCTTCCCCTCCCTTCTTGCCTACTGTAAAGAAAGGTGAATCTTTCACTTGCTCTAAGCTCCCTGTGGTGTGCCATCTCAGAGTGAAAACTCCTCTAGGCCCAGCCAGCAGCACTGCTGAGCTCCAGATGACAGCATAGGGGATCAAGAGCACACACTAAAAGGAGCAGGGCTCTGAGCCTTCTATCTATCCATTTGTCCATCCGTCCACAACACCTTCATATATCTGCTTCTGCACATCTCAGGGGAGAATGAGACTGTGCTAGCGCGAGTTCTGACTCAAGATGTGTCCATCCTGGTCTTCACAGCCAGCAGGCCTTCATCTACACACTTGGCCTTTCCTTCTGCGCACTCACGTGACTTCTTGTGGTCATCACAAGAGTCGGAAGCGAGGTACACCATGCCTAGACCACGCCTCCAAGCCTGAGGCTCTCCTACTGTCTCATCCCTAAGTGATGAACTGAAGCTCACATGGAGGACTCTGCAAGCACCCAGATTACCCACGGCCCAGCTGTCCGGTCTGCCTTGCTGCAGAGTCCTTTCCTATGAACTGGGGGTGCTCAAGCTCTGGACTATGTGTTACAGCAGCAAGACCCAGCATCCCCTGACTAATGCAGAAAGCATCTCCCATGAATATCACCCTGAAAAGCAGAGTCAGATGCTCAGACCACTGTGGCGATGAATGTTTTGCGTAGGTAGAATATACTAAGTTCTATAGTGTTAACATACAAGAAAACATAAGCACAGCTACTTAAAATTGTACTCTGAGTCTGTTCCCCAGGAGGGAATCTCATGCCCACTCTTGCAGGGCTGGTCGTAAGTTCATGGCTGAGGCTTTCACAGGTCCTGGGGTAGAACCGCTATTAATATTTACTATATGGTCAAGCTGTCAAATTATCGTCTACGTATTTACATTTATACTGTATGCCTGGGTTGTTCTCAGCCCTGGTCGGAGAGGCTTTTATTTGTGATGGGCGGTGGTCAGTGGAGAGAGGCAGAGATGGGCAGAGTGCTCAGCCCTTAACAGACCTCTGTATCACCCCTACCCCCAACCGAAGCCAGGGCAATGGGAAGTAGACAGACATAAGAGCTGGAGGATTGGGGGCAGGGTGCTGCGAAATGTAGTCTTTGGGACATGACATGGCCACTATAATCACAAGCTTACAGAAGCTGTGATTACTGGACTTGCACAAGATCAAGTCAGCCAGTATTCTGGCATAGACGGGGTCCATGATCTCCAGCCCCCATCCTTACTGAGGAGCCGTTGGTAGCTTATTATTTAATAAAGGAGAGGGAATCACTCTTTTTTAAGACTGGCCACTGGTAGGAATTCCATGGTCTAGTAGGTGGCCCCACTCTTGAGCACATAGGCAGCTCTAACCAGACTCAGTAGTTATTAAAAAAGATTAAATTGCATGGGGGGTCTTTTGGGGGGTGATATAGGAGGAGTTGGAGGAGGAAATAGGAAGAGATATGAGTATATCTCATTGCATATATGAATGAAATTCTTTAAGATAAAATGCAAAAACAAAGCTGAATTATAAAATTTAAATGTCATCTTAAAGATATGCAGGAAGGAGGCACATGAAGAAAACCTGGAAAGACCCAGAGACCCTGGGCCTAGAGAGGCAAGAAGAGGGGACATGGCCAACAGGTGCTGTAGGTGGATGATGGCTGAGGTTCCTATGTGAGATGCTAGCCTTTGGTCACCATAGCTGTGTTTGCTGGAGGACCCTTGCAGGTGCAACTGGCTGGGAAGAGGCAACACAGGGCTGGGGCAACCCCACCTCACTGTGATTAGTGTTCCTACAGGAAGATGGTTACATGAAGAGAGACCCATCCAAAGAAGAACTCCACATGAAGGTCAAGACTGCTGTCAGTGATACTTAGGATGGCTGGGGTACCCTTAGTGAGGAGTGGCCCAGGACAGGGTTCCGGAAGAACACACCCTGCCCACATATCAGGACATCTGCCCTGAGTCTGGGAGGGAGCACTTTCTTAGACCAGCCCTTCAGCATCCCCAGGGAAGCTGGTCTCTGTGGCACGGGGTCACTATTTTGTTGTGACCAAGAATTTCTATACCTGCATTTCATTTCTATACAAAGGAAAGGGAGAAAGAAACATCTTTAAAAAGAGAAAAGCTAGCTGCATTTGGCCAAAGATTACCTGAAGCTGGGAAGGTGCCGCTCACCCAGCACACCAGGTCTCATGTGGCAGAAACCCTTCATCATGTAGGATGCAAGTCACCACTTCTTAGTGGAGCCAGGTTATCCTGGCCGGATGTCACCCTGATTCATGCAAATGAACAGGGACACTATACACTGTAGGGGCCGAGGGAACCCACATTATGAAGTTCTGTTTACTTCTACCCCCTAGGCTCAAGGGAAGGCAGCACACGGAGGCCCCTGAAACACTGGTGTCTGGAAGCTTTTGGCCATTGTCTGAATCATCTAGGCTCTCACAGGACTGAGGCAGAGACTTATAATGTAAGTCTTTACAAGTGAAGGTCACATGGGTGGTTTAATGTCACTGATGTATTCTTTACCTTGCTTAGGCCCCTCAAGGGCTTTATTGCCAGTACCCCCAGACCCTGGGCAGTGAGGTCTATCTGCAACATCGCACCCCAAAGGGAAGAATCCAAGACTTGCCCATGAATCGAAGAACTTCCGCTCCAACCTCTTTTTGACAGGGTCTCACTCTGCAATCCAGACTGATCTGGGGCTATGTAACCCAGGCTAGCCTCAAACTTGAAATACTCCCACCTACATGGGTCTCCCAAGTACTGAGATTCTAGATGTGAGGCCCCACCTTTGGCTTAGCAAGGAGGCTTTGGAGAATATATTTAAAAATGAGAAGTCCCCAGTTGAACGGCAGCAGGACCGCACTGGGATAGGTTGGCCCCAGCAGCCTGCAGGAATGGAAGGACAGAGCCGATCAAGGTGGCAAAGGAGGGCTATCCCCCTGCAGAGGGCACTTCAAGGATGCACCGTGCCATCACAGCCTTCTGCCAGCCTCTTGCCGCAGTACTGTGAGAGTGGACAGCATTGTTCTCCCACCTCTCTTTGACTGCCGGCTGCGCGCTGTGCCCAGGTCTAGTTTTAGTTACAACAGGTGCCAGGGACTTGGGTGAGCCAGGACAGAAAGGGGCATTCATCATTAGATGGCCGCTGTCTCACAGCCTGCTCATCAAAGTGTCCCCGTGGCTCTGCCCAGGCCAATTTGTGTAGAAGTCTCCTGATGGGCACAATGATTTATTCATTCCTCCCCAAAGATGAGTATCAAATGGACCCCATTATATGATGGATTTCAGCTCATTTGCATGATTGCTCGGCCCATGCAGCCCTGATGGAGCTCAGGGCCTGGGAACTGGACACCTAACACCAGAGTCCTCGTGGGAACCTGTCCCCTAAATGAGCCAGTTCCACACTCAGAGTTCAGCATTGCAGACCCAGGTGGGGCAGGGACATCAGCGGCAAGCAAAGGCCCCTTTTCCACACTGCATGGCCTCAAGTTTATGCAGAAACCACTGTACTTGGAGTCACAGGCAGGGCTGTGGAGAGCAGAGTGGGCATGGCTAGAAGCTGGCCCAGGGTCCCACTCTGAAGCCATCTTTACTTGCCTAAGGAAAGACGTCCTTGAAATGAAAAGGAACTTGGCGAGATCAGGCTGGAAGAAGAGGCTTGTCTTGGGGATGGAAAACAACCAGGAAATTGTAACTGTCTAGCTTCCAAATTGTTAATCAATAGAAACATTATCTTTTAGTTTTTTTTTTTTTAAAAATGAACTTCAAGCTGAAGTTCAGTTCTCCGACCTGATGGGTCTAGATGAACAAAATGAACTTGCTGCGGACCACTAGAGATGAGCACCTGGCTGCCGGAAGCTGGGAACAGTGGGAAATTATGTGGGTGCAGACATTTCTGATCTAAGAACACTTAGACAGACTCCCTGGCAGACAGTAGGGTACCAGTTCTGTAATCAGACAGAAGTCGCATTGATTCATCTGACTTATTTGCAAAATGCATCTGGCCGTCCCACTTCATGGAGAGGCTCCAAGGCAAAGACAGACCTGGTCCAGGTGGCTCCAGTAGGGACTGATTTTCTCAAGGTTCCTATGGTTTACATGGGTGGGATGTGCATCAGAGGAAGCTGGTTATATGATGGCTCATGCTTATTGCTCCTTCCCACCCATTCCTGAAAACACCTCAGGGACCATGGGCAGGGCAGCAAGCAGCAGTCTAAGCAGACAAGTGGCTTCCAGATCCCGTGCAATCCCCAGAAATCCCAATAGCCGAGACAATTTATGATAATCCCGTTAACCTCAATTTGTATATTTTCCAATATTAATGAGCTGAGGGCTACAAGGCGTCCCTCGGCAGCGGCTGCCTGGGGCTAGCTCCAGCACAGACCGCGGGAATGTCAAGCGTGAAGTATGCAGTCAGCGGGTGCTGGCTTGAAGTGTCTGCTTCTGGCAGATCCCTGATGGTTACGATTGCTGGTTTCGCAACTGTAAGCAGATTCCAGTGTATTCTAGAGGAAAATGCCAGGATGACTTTCTAACCCCCTCTTCTGTTTGTTCCCAGAGAGCAAATATATATGATTTCTGTTCTAGCTTTTCCATAGCACATTCACGCCAATTCCCAGTCCTACCGGCCCCACAAACGCATAGGAGACAAGTACCTGCAGATGTGGTAAATGGCATGAAGCAGATGTCCAATTTCGTCCATATTAAATAAACAATCTCCTGCTGGGAACCAGAAGGGACCTCTGCCATTGGCTGCTTGGTGGCAGCTCATCCCTTAAATCAACCTGCTGCTTTCACCACAGCCAGTGACGCATCCTCAAAGTCCAGACAGCGCCTCTCCGTGGTGGCCCAGGTTACTTACGGTAACCGAGTCTATCCTGCCTGGGGTTCTGTTTGGCTACAGCAATGCTCATGTAGGCTGGTGACATCAGTGCTGTTGAGGACACAGCTGTCACAGTACAGGGCTTCTACAGGAAGACAAGAGGAGGAGGAAAATGCTCCAGAACTGCCTGCATCTTTATTCCCAATTCCTTGCGTCGCCAGCAGAAAGGGCTTGTGCAGGGATGGGGAGACGGTTCTGTAGACTAAGTGCCTGCTGCTGAACGGGTAGAGACCTAGTTCAGAGTCTCCAGAGCTCAAGTAAAGCTGGATACGATGGGACACACCTGGGATCCCATTGGTAGACAGCAAGATGGGAGGTGGAGGCATGAGAATCCTCAGAAGTTCAAGGGTCAAGCAGCCTGGCATAGTCGAAGCTCAACAAGAGACTGTGCTTCAGAACAAGGCGTAAGGAGAGGGCCCACATCTAGGCTGCCCTCTGACCTCTACATATGTGTCACGGCACGCGTACACCTGCTCTCATACCAAAGCACTCACGTTCACACTAACTTGCTCAATACGCACTTCAACACACATCGAGTGCATATATATACTCTCCCTCCAGCCCACCGTAGAGTTCCAGCATGGTCTCCCCAGTGAGATGTGCGGTAGAGATGTGTTTGTTTGGGTTCTAGGGGCCCATGGTGCAGGCCTGGGAAGGGGGTCCCTGCAAGCTCACTAGGGCACAGAGTTACAAGGAAGGGGCCCCCGGGAAAGTAGGAAACACAGAGAAGAGAGGGGAGCGGCAGACAGAGGAAAGGCTCAGCTCAGGATGTTCCCCGTGAACACGGGCTCTGCAGAACAGAGCAGCAGGTCTCGTTCCTGGGTGGCAGAGAGGGAAGGCTGGAAGTACCAAGTCCAGGTTCATGCTCCTGGTCCCCAAACAGCCTGGTCGTTCCCTGATCATGTCCCCCCAGTATTTCTCCTCATCAGACCTTTCTGCCCCTCCTCAGTCATGTGTCTCTTGGGTTCTCTCTTCTCCCCAGACCCTCAGCCCTCCAGGTTACTCTCTCTTTCCAGCATTCTGCCTCTCCCCGGACCCTCGGCCCACCCACCTCCAGCCCCAGCTCTGGGCTCAATGCGCTGCTTTGTCAGGCCTGTGATCCGAGGCCACATTAGTGTCTGACACCTTCGCACGGTAAGGGCACCAGAGCAGTGAGACGGGGCACTAGCAGAGAGGCAGCCGCTGTCTGAGGCCTGACAGGATGGCTGTGGAGCTGGGAAATCCCGCGTTACAAGCAGAATGTCAGCTCGTGGAGGTTTGAGTGACGTGTCTTCGTCTCTCACCCATCATTACACATCTTGTCACCTTGGCAGCTATCTCATTCCGGTCATTATTCTTTCAGCTTCTTTATATGCCAAGCCTTTCCTTAGAGATAGTGACAATGTATGTACACACGCACACACACGCACACACACAGGTGTATGACCATTTGGAGTTTGTCTCATTGCCAGTCTTTAACTTAAGAACACATCCTGACTCCTAAGTCCAGTCAGGAAGCCAGAGATGCAGAGGGGGAGCAGACTTAGCCCGCTACCAGGGCCTCTGCGGTTCTTTAACATGGGACCTAGAATGGAACTTGGGTGTAGATGCTGAGGGCTGAGCAGAAGGTATATTTTAGCACATGGACCTCAAGCAGGGGACATGCTGGGAGACGGCAGCACAAAGTTCAGGCTGTGATCCTCAGTGAACTCCAAACATAAAAAAAGGCCCCATTTCTAACTCCTCTCTTGAGGTCAGCAGGGACCCATATCATCCCAGCTATACCTTGGCATCCACAAAGGCAACTTCACTTGGGTGGGGTAGGACCGTTAGGCCACTGCTCCAAGGATCCCAGTGTCATGATTCCATAGAGGCTCAAAACAGCTATCCTTGGCATTCATGGGAATTGGTTCCAGGACCTGCTATGGGTGTCGACATCCGTACAGGAGAGGCTGCAGGGATGGCTCAGTGGTTAACAGCATGCATTACCCTCTCAGGGGCCAGAGGTCAATTTCCAGCACCCATATCAACTGACCCACAACTGCCTGCAGTTTCAGCTCCAGGAGATCTGACAGCTCTGGTTTCTACAGACACCAGTACTTGCACATATGTGCACATGCGTGTGTACAAACACACTTAAAAATAATAATTTTAAAAATACACACATGCTAAGTCCTTGATACAAAATACTACATTTGAATATCACCCCCACACACATGCACTTATACACCAAGACCATCTTCTGACATTGTGTACCCATATGTGAATGCTGTGCAAAGAGCTGCCTACTGTACTGTTTGGGGCTAACTACAAGAGAAAAAAAATTCACATGAGTTTGACACAGAACAGTTTTAATTTGGGGTTGGTTGACTCTGTGCATGCAGACCCGTGAGTGTGGAGGGAGATGGTTCTGCAGGTAGCTCAGCCCCTGGAAACTGGGGTAAGTGGGCAAAGCATCCTAACGACGGCTGATTCCCCAAGAGTCGAATGCCACGACGTTTTGGTAAGCACAAAAAGCCAGCGTCAAGAGAGGAGGGGAGATCAGCTCTCCTCAGGCTCTGTGCCCAGCATGCTGTCCTCTGACCCCTGGTCTGCTCATGGTGGATTTCAGGAAGCTGGTGAGCTGTGTGCGCTCAGCTGTGCTGGCTCTGGGTCACGTTTGTGCTGGGAGACTTTCCCGGTAAGCTCTGCCTGAAACCCGGTGCTATCTCACCCACTCTTCTCCACTCCTGCTGACTCCAGCCACTTCGTCACTGTCACCTGGCAGAGTCACACTATTGTCCTGTCCCACCAGAGGGTGGCTCAAGTTTCCAGGTGTTTCTTTGAATTGGCTTTCTTTCAAGAATTAAATGGCTGGAATTACTGACTCTTTCTAATGGCCGTTTCAGTGTGGTGTTTAGAAAGCCTCTACGGGGCCCATTCTGGAGCCGTAAACACCACGGAGTGAGTGACGGCCCTGACTGGGGTCCTGAAGGGAGGAGCCCTGCTCAGCCCGCGTTAACAAGAGGCCAGGAGTTTGAGAATGGTGCCAGACGGAAATCAGAGTTTGGCTGCAAACCTGGAGATGGAGGAGCAAGGGGAGAGGACTCAGGATACAAGACACTGGAACCAGAATTGGGCAGGAGGATTCCGTGCAGGATGCCTAATGGCCATCAATGGTTGCCCCTGTCTGGGAAGGTCCCTATGCCATTGCTCTTGCATCTCATCCAGGCTGTGAAGCCAGCTTCCTCCACAAGTACCACTCTGTCCACTAATTGGTCTCTCATTTCCTCAGGGTGCCCCCTGCCGGGAACCACACACCACGGAGACCCTGGTAAGCGGCATAGTCCCACGGTGTACTGGATGAGAACGGAGAGGACTAAGGGCTCTTCCTCAGCTGCAGGGCCTGAACCTCCTCCTTGACTGGTAGGTATCAGTTGACATTGGACAGGGATAGTGCAACTGAAGAACTGGAGAAGGTTCAACGCGAGATGAAGAGCCTGTGGTTAGAAACATCCTGAACCCCACAGCGATGGCACAGATGGAGGTGCCCAGACTTGGCTCTCCCCTCAACCACAGTTCCTGTGGCTGCAGAGCCAGGGAAGTACCAAGAACCTGCTCCCTGAAGAGCTGGTCATGTGCATCCACTGAGTGTTTGCCTCCCTCTACCCAGCAGCGCTCTCCTGCTCTGTCCGGTTAACAGCTTCTCAGGCCGTGCACCGAGTGGCTAGATGCTCCTTCATCTGAAAAGAAGTGGGGTTGGCTAACTGCTGGGTGTTCAAGTGCTATTTTGGTGTGGTAAGGTCAGCATACCAAGAGGTCTCTGAGAAGAAATTCTGTATCTCACAGGCCTTAGTAGACAGAGAGCCACATAGGGAGGCATGAAGATCAGTCAGGGCCATATGGTGGCCTTTACTGGTTCCCAGGAAGTAATACCTGAGGCAGGTGAGCAGGCTCAATGGGTTCAGGTGTACGGGGCTGTATGTAGACGCCAGGCACTGACTCTGAGGATTAAGGTAACAGATACTAAGCCAGAGTATAAGAGTCCACAAAGGAGGTGGTGTGTGGACATGTGAAGGGGAAGTGCTCAGATTCTTATGACCTCCGAACTGAGTCAAGGAAGCATTTAGACACTATATTACATGCTATTACACAGAGACTAGAAGCCCTGAGTCATTCCTTAAAAACAGCAGAAGCTTCTATTAATGCATAAGACAGAGGGCTGGAGGGCTGGCTCAGCAGTTAGGAGCACTTAGCCGATCTCTCAGAGGACCTGGGTGCAGTTCTCAGCAACCCCGTTGTGGCTCACAACCATCTGTGACTCCAGTTCGAGGAAACCTGAAGCCTTTGTCTAGCCTCTGTGAGCACCTAGGCTTGTATGTGGTGCAATAGATACACGTAAAATAGTTACACACATAAACTAAAAATAAATATTCTTAAAACGATACATGGAATGCACACGTTTTATATTTAATGGAATATATTTGCATACTGTATTTTATGCTTGCAAATACGCATAACCTGCTGCGACAAATATTGCCACTTTGCAAATCCTTTTGGATTTTAAAGAACTCTCTTTCTAGACCACAGATGGGAGGGAAGGTGTACTCAGGTATCTCCTTGAACACCACTTAATAAAAATTATTCATGCCCCTGCTCTGTGGAGGTGGCGGCCTAGGAAGTAGAGGCAAGCCTTCACACTTGATCCTTCTGAATTAAAAAGAAACTCAACAAACAGAGGAAAAGAACCAGGCTGAGAGGCATTTCTGATTCATTAATTTGGGCTAGAAAATAAAATAGACTTAAAATGTTTTTCCTTCTTATTAAACCGGAAGCTGACCTTTGGCATTCTAAATCTGACCCTATTGCTTTAAAAAAGAAAGTCAGCCCCCCAGTCAGCCAACCAGACCACCAGCCAGCCAGGCAGTTCACTAGCCAGCCAGGCAGCCAGCCCACCAACAAGACAGCCAACTAACCAACCAGCCCACCAGCAAGCCAGGCAGCCAGCCAACTAGCCAAACAACCAGTTCCAGCAACATAGGCACCCAACCAACCAGTGAGCCAGCCAGCCAGCTATGAGGTTACGCAGGCAAAAAACTAGCCAGCCAACTTGATAACCAGAGTGCCAGTTAACCATCCTGCCAGCTGAGTAGCCAGCCCCATAATCTGGTCTGCCCATGGTGGAGAATAGTCAGCTGGCTGCTGAAGTGAGTTAGCCTGGGTGCAGTCAGAGGTGGAGCCCAGGTGAGGTTGGGTATAGAATAGCAGTAGCCATCAGGACAGTACTCTAAGGGCCTTCCATGAGCTTCTGGAGGAAACAGGACCACACACTACAGTCTGGATTTTGTTGTCGCCAGGGCTCTTTGGACACCACTGTGTTCAGCCATCTGCAAAGCTCCCAGATCTTACCAGTTCCCAATGTGTCAATGAGAGGAGAGGGATGTGGGTCAGGTTAGAGTGTGGGTGGTTAGGGACATGTTGAGCAGAGAACATTGCTCAGCATGTAGATGTGATGGCCACCTTGGTCTCTCGTAGAGTCCTAGACATTGTTTTTAACATGCTCCTCACTGCCATCTTGTCACCAAGGATCTTGACAGCTCTGAAGGTGACAGATGGTGGTCAGTCCATCCCAGGTTCAAAGTCATTAGTGCAGCCATCACAACAGCACCGCAGCAGGTGCTGAGAACCCTGCCAGGGCCAGCAGATACCTCCCCACTCCACTGTCGGGATGTCATATCTGGGCCTGAAGGGGCCGCCATGATGCAGGCCTCTGTCTCCTCCTGGAGCCAGCTGTAAATGTCCCTTATCGCACACACCACCGACTGAAACTTTTCCTTCCTGATACAAACACATCATGTGATCATCTCACTGGGAAATCCTAGAATGCAAAGCGCCCCACAGTTCCCCTTGGCATCCCACGCACACCCCTGGTGCCTCACCAGGCTGCCGTAGTTTCTGAGATGGCAGAAAAGAGTGACCTCTTTGGCATATGGAAGGTGCCTGGGCTTCCTCCTGTCCAGGCAGGGCACTTGGCTCTCTGAGTTGCTCACTGCTGTGTGTGTTTATTCTGAACGTGTGCCTTTTTGTTATAGTCCACAGGCAGTCCCTCCCTTACTGGCTTTAGGAACTCCTGTGGTCATGCAGACTGAGCTTCATCGGAATCAGCATTTATCAAAAGCAGAAAGTAACACTGGTTTTATATTACATGCTTGTAAAAATGATTCGAATGTGTTGCTTTCCCTGTCTGTTTACAGGTTTACTAATCAATCTTCCATAAAACACAGAAGACAACCACACAGAATTCAAAGGTAATGGACAGCGTAAATAAAACCAGTTTAAGATTCTGACAAATGGTTTGTTTTGTTCTGAAAAGCAGCGAGAATTTCAGACTTTGACAAAAATCGGTTGCCATGTGTCTTAGCTCATGCAGAAATGATTATTCCTAGATGGGTTTATAGAGAATTGCCAAATGGACCCTATTCTATCATTTTGCTGGCTCTTAACTGAAGTGCCCTGGGTCTGTATCACTGCGGCGGATGGGACTATGATTGCTAGCAGTGGCGAGGTGACTTGTCATTTGTGTTGTGCCACACAGCACCGTCTTGTATTCCCAGTGCAGTGGGGAGCGTGCTGGTTCCTTATCCCACATCCTCAGGAGGTGACCTCTGAGCTCTTATGATTTCCAGAGAGTAAGGATGCTGGGGTTGTTCACATAGCCCCTAGGAATCGTAAGCTTAATAGTATCTGTCACACTGAGAGATCAGCCACCTGACCTAGGCAGGTGCTCTGTGGTGTGGAATGTCAGCTGGGCTCTCCACGACAGAATGGGATGGTAGCTTTGTCCCAGCCAGTGGCTTAATGAGGAGTGTCTATTCAGGAAGCGCAGTGAGGGTGTCTTGGTAGGCACACACACAGACGAGCTGGGAGGGAGGGGTCCTCCAACTCCAGGGAGAGAAGGGGTTTCAAAGCCCTACTGTAGGACCCTCCTCTTTATTTGGCTTGTGCTAAGTTGTGCTCATGACAAGAACACTGTAATTGTGAGTTTAGGGTGTCCCTGAGTGCTGAGAGTTGCCACGGTGAATTATTAAGTGAAGAGGTCATGTGAACTCTGAGTTTGTAGGTTGTCATTGGAACTGTGGGCGGGTGACCTGGGACTGTGAGCTTGCTGCCATCAACTGAACAAGCTCCATGCTATTGGTGACTCTATTCTTTTTTTTATTCATCATTTTTAAAAATTTTATTGTATATACCAATCTCAGTTTCCTCTCCTGCCTCTCCTCCTGTTCCCTCTCCTCACTTCCCTCTCCTCCCATCCCTCATCCTCTCCTCCTCTATCTCAGATGGGGTAAGGCTTACCAAAGCACAGCATATCAAGTTGAGGCAGGACCAAGCTCCTCCCTCCTGCATCAAGACTGCACAAGGCATCCCACCATAGGGAGTAGGTTCCAAAGAGCCAGCTCTTGCATCAGGGACAGGTACTGGTCCTACTGCTAGGGGCCCCACAAAAGACCAAGCTATACAACTGTTACCCAGATGCAGAGGGCCCAGGTGGGTCCCATGCTGGCTCCCTAGCTGGGTGCTTCTGACACTGACCCCAGGTACTAGGCCCACAGTGCGGCCTCCAACACAGTCTCCAGTCTTCTAGTAAGAAGGCAGAGAAAAGGAAAACCGTATGAAACACCCAGGCAGCTTATGACATGGCTGGTATTGGTCTGTCAGCCTTTGGGCCTCCATTGTAGAACCATGCATTCTGGGAAAGGGAACCACCCCCTCCAGGGTACACCACGACAATTGCCCCCAGGAGTGAGATGAAGGTGCCATCCTTCCTGATGCTCGTGACTTCTTTGTGGGTATCGTACACAGGCAGAGTTAAGTGACATTCCCACCTCACCCACAAATAACGAAAACAAAGAGTCCAGGAGACCTGGGAGAGTTCTGAAAGACACCATGGGAGGTGACAAGAGTCACCTCTGTGACATACACACGCATTCTGAGACATCTGCCTGCTGCCGCCGGCTTCCTCTACTCAGGCATGCCTGTCTTCCCAGGCTGACTGGGTGGCAGTCAGTGGCTTTTCTTGTGCTGCGTGGAAGGCAAGGCATTTGTTTTTGTGTTTATGTTCCTTCTTTCCCATGATCCAAGCAAAGGTGTAAGCTGAGCTTTAACTGCAAAAGGTGCCCGCGGACGCCACAACGTGTTTGAACCGCGGGGCTGCCGAGCGACTGCTGCGGCTGTGTCTGCCCCATCCTGAACCGCTCATTACAGCCCCAAGAACCTGGTATTAAGCCGCTCTTTGAGTCTTATCCAGGCATAATGTGCTGCTCGGCTGAAAGGCTGGCACTGCGAAGAGGATGCAGAGGGTGTAATCACAGCCATTACCGAGGGCCATCAATGCAGCCAAACCTACACTTTCCACAGTCAGTAGCAGGCAGCGCGCTGAAAAGGAACTATTAGAGGCCCAGCCTGGCCTTCGGTGTGTGATAAACGGCAGAGAGGAGACCTATTAGGGCCCTGTTTCCACGGGGCAGGGGACACGCTGTCACCCTCTGAGGGGACGAGACCTGTGTGTGTTTAGAAAGGTCAACTTTTCAGGGAAGGCTGACGGTGTGGGGATTGGAAAGCCGCGGCCCCCTCACTGCCTGCATCTCCCTGCTGTATTTGTCCTGTGCTGAGAATTTGATCCATCCATCCTTGGGATCATCTAGTCTGTCCGGGTCGCTGGCAATGATGCAGGGGCAGTGAGCAAGGCATTTGGGTCCTGTCTGCCACCCCAAGGTAGGCCATTGACTTTTTACGGACTCAGTTTGTGTCAGTGTGAGTGGGCCAGCATCCTCCAACTACCTGTCTGTTCTGGCCTAGAGTTTCCAGTCTCATTAAAGACGTCCTGATGAGACTTCAGGTGGTATATCCGAAGCAGAGGCCAGGACAGAGGGTACCATAAAGGAGGGCTTTCTGCACCCAGGTCAGATGCAGCAGGAGTTCACATTCCCTGTGACATCCCATCTCTACACTGGGGACTCTTCTCAGGAACCTGTGTGTGTCCTGTGCTCTCAGGAAGGTAGCAGGGAGTGGCGTCTACATCTGGTTTGAAAGGAGGAATTTTACTGATAAGAACAAGTGCCCATACGACAATGTCCCATATCAAGGATGACTTTGAAGGTTCCATGGCCAGGGTGTCAGGTGATCATGCAGCAATCGTCCCCAACTCCACCCTAAATGTTGCACAGGATACCTCGTGTCTCCCACAGAACAGGACGTGGCATTCCAGAAGGCTCTAGCTTCCAGGATGTCAGGTGACCACTGGGAGGTTTATCCACATAATCCATGGATCCTGTGCCTGGGATGCAGAATGAAATGTCTGGCTGAAGGGTGGGATGGCCTTGGATCTCAGTGTTCCCACCTTACAGTGGTAGATCAGGAGCCCTGGGCCAACCAGGGGCCAGTCCCATGGTGCCTAAGGACAAGGTGGTCTTGCAAGAAGGGCACATGTCTAATCTAGCTGCCTCTATGGGAAACAGGTCTCTCCAGTCTCAAATTGTCCAGCTTGGGGACCTAGGGCATTATCTCTTTATATTTTCATTCTGGTTTGGAATGTACTTCTGAAGTCATGGCCAGGGCTGCCTCTAAGAAGACAAATGTCAGTACTTTAGAATGTCCTTTCTGACATAAGCTCCGACAGTCCCTAGACCTGGTGGCCACTGCACTTCAGTGGTGGTCTCAGCCCCTCTTGCCGAGAGTGGACAGGTGCCCCCGACACACTGTGGCTGCTATGCTGGTCCTGTCACTGCTGCCGCGTATACATCTGTTTTTAGGACCCCAGCTCCAGCAGGTTGCAGCTAGGCCCCTATTTTATTTTAAAAAGCGGAAATCCACCGGAACTCAAACTGAGATCGTACATCGTAAGCACATGGGAAGTGTGTTGGGATTTTGCGGCTGCCTCTCATCCATCATGCTTCACACACACACACACGCGCGCACATACATGTCAGTTTGCACACGGGGGAGGGTACCCTGAGCATCTTCTTCATTTGGCTCCAGCAGAGGCTCATGGTAAGCACATGGCTCGCCCCGTCAATGACATTCCTTCTAGAACACAGCACTTTCTTGTCTTCCCCTTCTGTCGTCTTTTTCTCTGTTTTAAACTTAGGTCCAGGGCATCTGGGTTGAAATGGCTACCACAGGTTGGTCCCCAGGCCCCTTGGAGCCACAGGACACTGTGCTGCTCTCAGAAGGGGCCTGAAAGCCCAGCTCCTCATTCAGGGTTGGCTCCTGGCCCACTCCCAGCCTCTGAACCTGACTCCTGAACCTCTTTTCCCTTTGGGAGGCTTCTGAGTTCTCTGTGGCGCTGGCTTCTGATTTGGGATTGAAGGTTCACTACACATAGAGAGACCAGCTAGCTCTATGCCCTGCTTCCTCTTGGTTCAGGAACCTCACCTCTCTAGAATATTTCCCTCTCCTCAAAGCTGCCTTAAGATTGGGTATTGACAGGAAAATGGCATAAAGCCAAGCCCAGGACTTATATTTAGAAATATTTCCTGCCTGAGTGCTGCTTGCTTCCCTAGTCTCTGAGCTCACAGATGAATTAACACAAGGAAATGGAGGGCTGGAAAGTTCCTGAGGGGAGGTGAATCGCCCACATCTGTCTCACCGGCAAGGTCCCGACCCCATGGTGCTTTTCAGAGGACAGCCCGAGAGACACCATGGTCCACTTTCTTCTCTCCTAGGGCGCGTCAGAGAAGCTGTTTCAGGCGGCCTCTCCTGAGCATGACACAATTTTTTTCTTCTGAGGAGTCCAAGACCAGGAAGGAGCAAGCTGATATGTGGGCCCCTCCTACCCCAATTCCATCTTCCTTGATCTCCCAGAAGTAAATTGGGACCTTCTTCCGGCTTCCAGACTAAAATGCCTTCAGCCCCTCTCTTCCTCTGCCTCCCACCACTTCTCCCCCTCAAGACTCAGAAGTAACCCACACAGCTTCCTCTGGCCCCAGCAGAAGCCAAGTCACTTGGCCCCAGGGTAACAACTGCCACGTGGTCTCAGGGTCCTGGCTCCTCAGGTGTCACCCTCTTCCCTCACTGCCTTGGGAACTGAGAGCCCCACTGAGCATCCTGCCTCCACAATTCCCCATCTGGGCTTGCTGGTCTTGCTGGTCTCCCTCAGTATCAGGAGCATTGGAGACAGGCTGGAGCGCTTCCTGGAGTGGCACTTGCTCTTCGGACTTTTCTCCTCCACACATGGAGGCAGCACATTTCCCAGTCCTCCTCCGAGAAGCTCTGTCAGGGCCAGAACCCTACCAGGCTCCCTCACCCCTCCTGCAAACCACCCACTTCCAACCAGTCATACGCCATGTTAATTTTATCTTCTGAACTGATCTCCCATGCAGCACCCTCGGTATAGCTCCCCTATTACAGGGAGACGGGCCACTTCTAGGGTCCCCTCCGCCCAACCCTTTGCCCCAGCAATGCCCAGGGTCAGCGGGGGCTCATTCCAGGGAAGGCATATTTCTCTGGCTCTCATGAAGGTCGTTAGAAAACAAATCACTTACGCAAGAGGCACAACTGTGCAGGAATTGGATCCCTTTGCTGACATGGCTAAAAATAACGTGCCTCGTTAGCACATTCAAACCGCGCAAAATTACATAGGACAAGCTAAAGACCAAGTCGGCGCTCGGCATGGGGTCGCCTTCCCTCCCAGGCGACGGCACGGGAGTGCTTAGCTGCACTTTCTCCCAGCGCACAGAGGGCCTCGCAGAGAGCAACTTGTTCTCACCCTAATTATCCTGGTAATTAGACCTCAGGTCTTTGAACCCCAACCGGCTCAGGAGCCTCCTCCCCCAGACCCTTGCCGAGGATGACAGTGGGACCCAGCGCTGCTGCAGGCTCCAGCCAGGCATGAGTACCCTGGTAAAGAGCCTTAACAACAGCCCGACCCTTACAGATTTGTTGACTCGCTTGTTTTCCCTCTTGCCCTGTCATAAGCTGCTTGTGTCCACGGCGCTATTTTGTCTCTGTGTGCGCTGAAGCAGAGTGAAGAACCTTTTCTCCTCTCCACGGTGATTCAATGTGACAACTGCCATCTCTACTAATGCTTGCGATAGGGGCGGCTGATTCCAGGACACAATGCAGGGAGTCCCCCGAGTCTTCTTCTGTGAGGCCTTTCACCTGTGTGCGCATTTCACCAGGGGGGACTCTTTGATGTGAATCCCTCTGTATTAAAATTCTCAGAATAAAAACAGCCAACCAAGCAGGCTGATCGATAGCCATGTCTGTACAGCCTTTACTAACTTCAGGGAGAATCCTCTGGAACCTTAGCTATACAACACAAAAGAACAAGTCTTTTCTTCAGATGAACAGCTTGGCTGGGTTCTGACTAAGCCAGGGAAAGACCTGGAACAGGAAGCCTACCCCCTGTCTGGCCCCATTAGGAGCTTTCTGTGGTGTCTTATGAGATGATGATACAAGTACCTGTCCTCTGTGGCCATCAACCAGTGAAGAAAGTGTCCCTACTATCCTGAAAGGGGAGTTCTAGGAAGCCCATGTCAACTGCGGTGCCATTGTGTAGCCTGCTCCTAGACTCAGGAAGTCCTTGCTGACTGCATGACAATCTCACTCCACCCAACTCCCTGTCATTTTAAGATGAGGTCATAATGTCCAGTCTTTGAGTGTAAAGGGCTGGCCCATCCTTCCACTCTTTCAAGAGAAACAAAAGCTTCTTGACATAGGAATGAACAGAAGACCTTCAGTTGGAAGAGTTAACTCTAAAATCAGAACCAATTTGGTGTTTCAGCCTCCTGGGTGTGGGTACAGACTGAACCTACAGGGTTAACAAAAACACTGATCCCTGGTCCTCAGTAAAGACAGGGACAGACTGACTTCAAGGAAAGGAAGGACAACTTATTTAACCATTCTCTGAGCACTGATGTAACTGAGTAGAGGCTCAACTACCAGCAGCAAAAACAGATGTTACAGGGTTAGTATAGATGGCCCAACAAGAAACAGGAGCATGAGGAAACTCTGAGGGAGGAGTTCAGATTCTCAGAGTGGTGCAGTGTGTTATACAACATGTCTACTTGATAACACAGCAATACGACCATGAGAAACACACCCAGAGACACATATATACATCCACAGACATAAACACATAGACACATATGCCTATATATGCACACATATACAGGCATAGACATATACACACAGAGGCACATATACACAAGCACGCATACATAAACATATAAACACAGATACATATACTCACAGACATGCATAAACACACTGATATACAGGCACACTCTTACACACATACACACAGAGATACACATAGCACATACACATTCATATGAATACACATAGACAGATCCACAGTCACACACACTCACACACACGCAGATCCCAAACACACAGACATATACGCAAATAAATGCATATAAACAGATACATAAACACATAGATACACATACACACAAACATGCATAAACACACACAGATATACAGGTGCACACTCATACACACAGATAGACAGCAATATACATTCACATGGATACACATAAACACATATACATTAACATGGAGAAACATAGACACATATTCACACACACATACACAAAGACACACACACACATGTGGACATGAGGAAGTTGTGATCCCTACACAGAATGGGGAAAGCAGCTAGAGGAATGGTCCCCAGGACAGCTAAGACATGGGATTTGACATAAACCTTATAGGAAATAAGGAAGTGTTGTGGAATCACCATGAAGATGTGTCACAGTGATTTGTTTAATAGACAACCTGGCTAGCCAATAGCTGAACAGAATAAGGTTAGGTGGGAGGGACAAAACTGAGAATGATAGGAAGGAGAAGGGGAGAGTTGAGAGTCATGGCCGACTCAGAGAGAGGAAGATGGGCACGTTGTCCTGAGAAAAGGTACCAGGTCACACGGCAAAGCATAGATAGGAATATAGGTTAGTTTCAATGTAAGAGTTAGCTAGAAACAAGCCTGACCTATTGGGATGAGCATTTACAATTAATATAGGTCTCTGTGTGGTAATTTGGGAACTGGCGGCAGGAGAGAAATGTCCGCTCACAAGGAAGTGTTTTGATGTTAACCAAATCACCAACGCAGAAACTCATAGGGTGGAATAAGAAAAGCTCAGTGGCGTCCCCACTCTGCCAACATCCACACTTAACAGAGAATAAAGGCCACAGGACGCTGGGAACCGAAGAAAGAGTAAATCAAAATGAGCTTGAGCAAAGAGACGCCCCGAATGGAGAGGCTGTGCCTGTGTCCCAGCACCAGGGAGATGGGGGAAGAAGGATAGAAGCTCAAGACCAGCCTGTGCTTCAGAAAGGTGCTTTTCTCGATAAAACAAAACAAAGAAGAAGAAAAAAGATTCATGTATAAATGAAAGAAATCAAGAATAAAAAATTGAAAAAATCAGCAAAGGAGGAAATTGTTCATTTTAGAAGATCGACATTACTGATGTCAAACTTTAGTGTGCTAAAACATTAAATAGGAGATTTAAAATCGCTGACATTGGCATGAGAAAGGGGGCCAGCACCACTGACAAGCAACAAGGGATTGCTTTGCTGGCCAAATTTCCCACCAAGACCAAATGGTTTTCAGAGTTAATGCTGTAGAAGAGGTGGGGGTATTTAACATTTAGTTTGTTCTGTGTGACCAATATGACTCCGGTGCCATAGCCAGATGAAGGCATTGCGGGAGAAGGAAGCCGCAGACACATGGAAACTGGTTGATTCACAGCTTGACACCAAGAGGATAAGAAGAAACAGGCACAACCAGGTCAGTGGGTGAAGCATCTAACAAACTCCCACACCTTTCCTGATAACAACACTCAAGACATTTGAGACAGAAAGGGAAGTTCTCAACCCGAGAGGTGGAAATCTCAGAAGCAAAACACTAAATGCTTTCCCAGAAGATCAGGAGCAAGACGAAGGGCAGAGTGCTGTCTGCTTTCCATTCAGCGCCGCACTGGAGACACTAGCCAAAGCAAGTCAGCAAGAAATGTTCATGTTGTAAAGAAAGAAATAAAATACCCTCCACTCACAGATGGTCTGATCGTGCACATATTATCTAAGAAACACATGTACAGATACACACAAGTACTAGAACTAATGTATCTGTGTTACAAGATACAAGGTTAATATACAAGTACTAATTGTGTCAACTATGTACAACCAGCAACGAACAATCTAAATTCTAAATCTGAATTCTAAAGCCAATTATGTTTATAATAGCACCAAAATTAAAATAACTAAGAATATATTTTACAAAACAAGTGTCATTTATATGTGGAAACTGCAGGTTACCATCAAAAGGAATTAAACAAAACATAAATAAAATACATCTCATGTTGGCAGATTAAAAGAAGGAACAATATTGAGATTGGAAACGCCACAGGTTCAATGTCATACTTGCAAACAAACATCCCAGACTGTCTGGGCATGGTGGCATATGCCTGTAATCCCAGGATTTGGGATGCGAAAGCAGGAGAATTGCTCTGAGTAAAGAAACAGCATGGATTACACAGTGTGACACCATCTCAGGTGGAAAAAAAAAACCCAGCTGAATTCTTCCTATAAATGTCAAGGTAAGATACTTCATGTGGAAGAGCAAAGAATTGGGCAGGCAGGCTGCTTTGAGGGAAAACATTGATCTCAAAACTTCCTACAGAACAAAAGTAAACAGCATCCTGTATCCGCATGCAAACACAGGTCAGAGGAAGGGAAGTGAGAGTCCAGAAATAGATCATCATTCTTACAGAAAGTTGACCCTCAACCAGAGAGCCAAGACAAGTCAATGGGAGAGGGCGATCTTTTAGTAAATAGTTGAAAACAAACTGAAACAGTGCTGGATTGATCAAGATCGCATGCTACCAAACACAGTGACTTCGTCTTGCAGTGCAGAGGAGCTTGGTTAAAAAAAAAAAGAAAAACCTCAGTGAGAGATGGGTCATCTGGGAAAACCTGGGCAGCAGCCCTCCTCACTCTCATTAGCTGTCAGTCTCTCAGATGTGGCACAAAAAACGGAGGGAACAAAAAGAAAAAATAGATAAGGTGGAAAGGACATCAACAGAAAACCTGATACAGCTTATAGGACAGGAGAGATTTTCAAATTATACATCTGATAAAGGCCTAGCACCCTGAATATATAAAGTGTTTTTGCCTTTCAAAAATTAAAGGATAATAAGCCAGTTTTAAAATGATCAAAGGATTTGAGTCATAATTTTTCAAAAATATACTCAAAGAATAAGTACATGGAGATGTGATGACATGGGGAACATCATTGTTCATGGGGAAATTCAAATCAAATCCACAGTGAGGCGAGACTTCAAACCCGCTGGGTCTTTACCAAAACAGAGTTAAAAGAAGTCCTGGCTTGGATGGGGGGAAATCTGCAACCGGATTCTTGAAATTCTTGAAATTCCAGATAGGTCAGTGACTATGGGAAGTAGCTCAGTAGATTCCCTAAAATTTAAATATAGAATTATATGACCCAGAAAATTTACTTCTATGTGATAATTAAGAGAATTGGGATAATGTATATATACAAGAGAACGATGTACATTTATTTATATCAAAGTTATGAGCAATAACCCAAAGTGGAAGCAACCCAAAGGCCAATGAATTAATGACTAGAAAGCCAACCCAACTGTGGTATGTTCATACAAGTGCTGCTATAAAAGAGGATAATGTGGCAATAATCCCTACATATGGTGAACTTTGTAATATGAAAACTAAAAGAAACCAGCTGAAATGATCATCTTGGACTGTAGGTGTTCATTTAGATGATATGCCTCAAATAAGCCAATCTGTACAACAGAAACTGCGTGGGTTGGAGTGAAGTTAGGAGAGGGGGGGGGAAGGGATTGATCTCCAGTGACTATGGGTTTCCTTGGGGGGACACCGGAAGACATGGTGGAGTTACTTGTGAGTTTATGACTATTGAAAAAAGCTCAGAACATTGTAACTTAAAAGGGCTAATTGTATAGTCTACGAATTGTATCTATAACAATATTGCAGTGAAGACAGTAGCTAGAATATTGAGCACTGTGTGTTAGAAATAACAATGTAACACATATGTATGGATCATGGTCCAACAATGTGTGCACACCAAATGAGCTGTCATATTTCTGGTCATCCGTTTAGAGAGACAGAGTAGAGTGTTTTGAAGGAAACATTACAGCGTGGTTTGATCATTCTCCATCCAAACACCTAATAGACACAATCACAAACCAGTTTCTCTCTCTCTTGCACGTGCTTCTGCCTCTCCTGAATGCTAGGATTAAACACATATACCCTAACACCCAACCTATTTACCAATCATTTTAAAAAGGCATTTTCATTTTACTTTAAATATATATTGTTTGGGTGGAAGCTCCACCCCAAGCCCTCTCTCCCATTTCTCTCCAAAGCTTCATGTATCTCAGAAAGCCCGACAAACAATGACCCCTCCCCTAGAGTTGCTCAAGATCACTCCACAGGATACTTAAACAGCCCCCCAGGAAACAGACATGTGGTTTTCTGGTCTTCCTTTCCCATCTCCTCTCTGGGGAGATGGAGAATCATCTGGGAGCGTTTTATCCATTAAACCAGGGCTTTTTCTAATTCGGTTTGATTCGGTCTGATTGGGATTGCTGTGGCAGCAGAGAGGCTTATCGGGATACAGGAACTTCTCTTCTGGAACCGTATGTCCAAATTTAACATCTCTAATTTAGATATACCTAACAGGTAATGATACCCTGATCCTCAAGTACCTTTACAGATCCGAGAATATGACATTTAACCAAAGCTTCCTATGACTGAGAGGCGTGCCAGCTCTTGTAGCATCCCTTAGCTCCTCTAAGAAGATGGATAACCGCAGAACTGCTACCTGGAGGTCTGCTTTAGTGCAGTAAAGCAGACACACAGCAGAAAGCTGCCTTTCACCTCATCAGTTGCCTGGACCCTGCCTGGACGGGATGGCAGGACACTGGGGGAATCGACTGTTCATCTTGCCAAGACAGGTAAACCAATCCCTACCCCCACAGGAAAATCTGTCAGGCCTCCTGGATTTAGCAGCTAAAGGCAAGTACTGCTTCTGGGACCGCGGAGAGACTTGGGATTGACTAGGTAGCTGATAAAAACTGTCTCACTTCTGCCCATTACTTATCCCTCTCAGATCTCTCTGATGGAGTCTGAGGACGAGGGTCCTGATAGCTCGTTAGTTCACTAGTTAAGTTTCCTGCTAAAAGTACAGACAGGTGTGCCTCTTCCACAAACTTCATAGTCCAAGGCTAACGGGTGTCAGACATAACTATAGAGTTTAAACTTTCCTCTAATTGCCTTTTAAAATGTTCATACCTTTAAACCTAAAGCCATAGCATTTTGCTATGACACCAAGCTTAAATCTGTTCCAGTTGTTTTACAGACACATGCAGGTCCCTGCACAGGCCCACCCCTCCTGCCAGTCTCGTGCCAAGGCCAACCTGAGAGGGCCCTCCAGATAATGCCAGCACTTGCGCAACTCCTGGGCCTTCACCATTGGTACCACTTCCCCAGGCTAACGTGGGCTCCTACCCAGCAACTGAAATCCTGTTTTAAAGGGCATGTCTTGCTGGTTCACCCCTGCCTCTCCGGTACAACCAGGACACTTCTTTGTCCCATACTGCTCCTGTACCCACTGCCACATGTCTCTTGTTTGCCATTCTCCACCGCGTGCTTACTCCACCGCCTTTCCTTCCATGCTCATGAGTCCACTTTTTGAAAGCATCTTCCTAGAAGACCTGCCCTTTCCCAGTGGTTCCAGAGATCCCTTGGGCTCTCTGCCAATTCTGCCAATGAGAGAGTCTCCTCTTTGCTCATTAGCACATAGGAGAGATGGGTGCACTTGGATGCCCAGGCTAGCCCTCCCACATTCTGACTTTACTCACTAGCAGAGCATGAACTCTGCCTAAGAGAATGGGGAACAGACGCAGACATAGGCTCAGCCTGCAATGCAGAGCCTAGCATAGTTGAACTCAAACATATTCGACAGTTCCCCTGAGTGGAGGCTGTCAGGGACACAGCCAAGCACAGGCAAGCAGAGCTCCTTCTCCTCTAGGAAAGCCCACTTTTTGCCATGGCAGACAGATGTTCTGGACTCATCCACACCAGCCAGAGCACACACGTATGTTGACATTAACATGTGTAACCTGTCTTCACAGCAGTGTGGTGCTTCACTAATAATTAAATGACCAAGTGCCCCTGCTTATACTTCGTGACACAAGACCAACTATCCCAGCCACAATGCCCCGTGGCTGTCTGTCAAGTAGCCCAAAAGACCCATGAAACCACGGGTCACAGCGAGGATGGAGCTGTTCCCACTTCGGAGTTCCATGTGGCTTTTTATCCAGCCTGAAGGACCACCGGCTAACAGACCCAGAGGGCAGACCCTCCTGTCAGAAGCTCCGTCCCATCTGCTCTAAGCACACAAAGCCAGATACAATAAGCAGAGAGTTGTGAAGCAGAACAAATGGTGTGGACCCATCATTCACCAGCGCAGTGACAAACAGCCCTTCATAACAATTATCTAGTTAAAACACCATTAACAATTAATGACATACATCACAGAACTTATTGAACCCATTAAAGACTAATTTACTGGCTATAAAAATATGGCATTAAGAATTTATGGATCATTACCTTTTATTCTGGAATGAAATATTGGGGAGAAAAACTCTTAGAAACCGTGGAAAACAATTACTCATTAAAGCCGTGTGAAATGAGACGGTAGGGCTCGGCGCCGACAGAAGAGAGAAAGCCAGGCAAAGTCGGAAGGTGTTTTCTCAAGTAGAGGCACTAACTTTTGTCTGACTTTGAATTGGATGAAGGTTTTATTTTCAAACAAGATTAAGATCTACAATTAAAGCACTCAAACAAAGTTATTTTAATGTGCAACAAAATCTTCTTTTGGGAAAAATGTATTAGATTGTGACTGATAAAAAATTCCAATCATGATTAACCATAGTGAGGTATTTTGGGACACTATTAAGGAGAGTGTGACAATGTGGAAATTAATTAACTAGTCCCTCTTACGGGGTTTAAAATATAATACTATGTAACAGCTGTTTCAGCTTTAAAAATGATTTTTTTTTCTTTTCCACTCTGCAACCCAAATTTGACAGCTAAAAATCAGCCTAATTTCATTGTAGTTTTCAGTTTATTTCTTTGTAATGGACCAACCATTCTGCGAGAAGGTCCTCATGGCGTAAGAACAAGTCTACAGCAGTGACCTCCAGGTCCCTGTGCATAGGCTGTGTCGTCTGTCAGTGTGTGTGTGTGTGTGTGTGTGTGTGTGTGTGTGTGTGTGTGTGTGGCGGGGGGTGGGGGTAACAGACAGTCCTGAGCCCTGTGCAGGAGGAGTTTCTGTGCCCTGGGAGAAGAGACACTGTATTTGTTCTGAGTTTGAAAGTCTAGTTGTACAGAGGAGTTGGTCTGAACCAGCAACAATGTTTCAGAAATGTTTTGATCTTAGAATCTTTGCATCTGTGAAACTCAGAATTAGGAAGCATAAGCCATCAAAAGGATGGCCTTCCAGCCACTTGATACAGGGGTCAACCTACTCACCGGCCATGCTGTTGCTGTGATCCAACACTTAGGAAAAACGCCTCAGAGGAGGAAGGGTTTGTTTGTTTGTTTGTTTTGTTATTTTTTGTTTGTTTTGTTTTTTGGCTTATAGTTTCAGAGGATCCAGTCCTTAGTCCTTGGCTCCAGTGAGGGAGAACATCATGATGGCAGGAGTACAGAAAGAGAGAGACAGAGAGACAGAGAGAGACAGAGAGACAGAGAGACAGAGAGAGAGAGAGAGAGAGAGAGAGAGAGAGAGAGAGAGAGAGAGAAAGGAGAAGGGCAGAGGAGGAGGGAAGGGGAGGATGAAGGCCCCTGGGATTATGTATAATTTTATTTTATTTATTTTCTTTTTAATTTTATTTATTTATTTATTAAAGATTTCTGCCTCCTCCCCGCCACCGCCTCCCATTTCCCTCCCCCTCCCCTGATCAAGTCCCCCTCCCTCATCAGCTCGAAGAGGAATCAGGGTTCCCTGACGTGTGGGAAGTCCAAGGACCACCCACCTCCATCCAGGTCTAGTAAGGTGAGCATCCAAACTGCCTAGGCTCCCCCAAAGCCAGTATATATAATTTTAAAAGCATGCCCCAATGATGTACTTCCTACAGCTAGACACCACCTCCTAAGTTCCTACCACACCTCCAAACAGTGCCACCAACTTGGGGATCCAGCATTTAACACTCAAGCTGTGGGGCACACTGCATAGTCAGACCCTAACAGAAAAGACAGTGAAGCACAAAGCAGGCGGGTGATCACCTGGGGTGACACAGCCATCAACAAGCCCAGCTAAAGTCATTTTCCGAGTCTCTATCCAGTGTCTTCCAGATGGAGCTTGGGTGGCCAGTGACCAGCTTTGTCCTGTCTGCTTGCCCCAGGGTGGCCTTCCATTGCCTTGTTTACAGGAGCATTTGCATATCTTTTAGATTTCCAGCAAGCTTTTGCCTGTCAGATGAGAGTTTCCAGGGTTTGGTACCATCGCTACCACAGGCACTCCAAACCCTCACGATTTCATAAAAAGAAAGCAAAACCTTCAAGTCTGGCAATAACAACATTGGGTTTTCTGGGCACCGAAGCTTCCACCCCATCTCAGTAGGACCATGGTGCCCCCCCACGAAGTCTCTATGGGGACCTCTGTGAAGCAGCTGTTACGTCCCACAACACTGATGCCTCCTGAGGCAGACAATTCTCTCCCAAAGCAGGAAGATTGCAAGGATTTGGGGGTCTTGCCTGTCCTGTCTTCCTCAGGACCATCACTCCTCCTTAAAGACACAGCTGCTATTAAGACTGTGTTGTCAGTGTGGTGACAGGAAACAGTGTCACAAAGCTGCGGCATGCCAGCTCTGGTTTCTCACCAACTGGCTGGAGCATTCGGTGTTTTCAGACATTAGACATTATGTGGGAAACAAACATTCAGTGTGTGGATGGTGCCCGGGCGTTCTCACCCTTATTCTTCCTCCTCATGTTTGCGACCACACAAGGACAGCGTGTTGAGGGCTGTGAACAATCTATAATTCTTAATGACTCCACGCCAACTCAACAACAAAGAAGTAAATTTTCTTCCAAAGCCATAGCCATTTATTTTCACTTGGCTTTAATTTTTCCTAAACGTAATTATAATTATTAATATATACTCTTGCCTTGAAGTTTATATTCTAATTGCTAAACAGAATAGGTGCCAGATAATAATAATAAAAAACAATCCAGTAAATAAAAGACAGATAAATTCATAGTTATTCCAAGCTGAATTCTTATATACATGCTATAAATTATAATCTGCTTACAAACTAATTAATATTTGGAAGATTGCTAGCTGTGCTTTTAGTAAAGTAGAGTTCTGAGGTTCAAATGCATCATCAAGAAACGAGACATTCCCTGTCCTGAGGCATGTGAGCAAGAGCATGTTTAGAAACTGGTCAGCATCACTGGTGACTTGGGGGCCAGTGTTGGGGATGTGCATCGGAAACTCATGTACAAGGGTAAGGGACCATCGGTGACCACAGTAGACAGACAGAATGCTGCTCCTTGGCCCACTGACTGGCACGCCAGCTTAGTGGGTATGCTACAGTCGCGTTATGAGGCTCTGACAGTTGATCTGGATGCTTGGGGTGGGCATCTCCCAAGATGCTGAATCCAGCCTCTTAAATACTGTGGTCCCAATCACATGCTTCATCAATGGGTTCTACCATCCATGCTTTGAACACCCAGAGGTGTGGGGGTCACAACCACTCAGGAAGGCCCTCTCCCTACCCCTCCTCCTTCATCTCCATCAGTAGCAAGTAGAACTCTGTAGCAGCCCAGGTTTAGTCTGCCCAAAAGAGGGGCCTGTTAAAGGTCAGGTTAGGGTGTCTACTGGGCAGGATATGGTCCATGAGGCTTATTGTAGGGCTCTGCCTCACAGTCAGAAGATTCAAACCTATGCTTAAAATATAGCAATGGTCTTTTCCGTCTCTCAATACCCCCACACAGGACTTCCAAGATGTCCCATCCTGCCTTACAGGCTTCTCCCTCTCTCCCTACAACTGTAGGATGAATCCTTCATTCTTACGCATGCTCAGGCCCATCTCAAGGCTCCAGACTTCCGCGACCATCCCTCTCTTGTGTTTTCCATCCTTTCATCTTGCAAGCTGGCTTTTCTGGGTCAGTATCTCAGAAACAGGACCTCCTGTGCCTGCCCCGCCCCTTCCCTAAATCCCTGCTGCAGAGAGAGTTCTAGAGCCCCAGTGCTGAGATTTTCACAAAGGAAGGACGGAAGGAACAGGATATCCAGTGATCATGGGAAGCCACTGCAGCATGCTGGACAGACACGTCACAATGAAGCCGTACGAAGTTCTGAGAACGAGCGCCTTTATCTTCAGAACTCTTTCTCTTTTCTTAGCCCTGCGCCATTGTTGAGAAGCCTGGCAGAGTTTAATCACCTTTGAAGCGTTTGCCCACAACGATATTTACAGGCATTCATCTCTGTCATTAGCCTTTGAACAATTAGTCATTGTACAATTAACACACATCAGACTATCTCGCTCTTCAAATCTCTGTGCACAAACCATAAATCAAACAGTCCTGGGCACTTTAATCATCTCCTTCCCCTCCTATGTCCCACACCCACCCTGCATCTTTCCATTTCTGGGGTTTTTCAGAGGAATTTAGGGAGACCTGAAGCCAGAGACACACAAGTTTCCTGGGCTTCTAGCAGGGCTGCCAAAGGGAGAGGTATCTGGTCGCTACGTCTGACCTCCTTCCCTGGGCTCCCAGCGGCCCTGAGCCTCTCTCATGGGACACAGGACAGTTCCTTCCAGGTTGTTAGAGCATGAAAAGAGTGGCCATGCCTCCCTCAAGACAAAGACTCATCGCTTATCTGAAATCCGAACTTCACCTGATGCCCTATACATCACCTCACAGCCCTGAGAACATCACACTCTGATGTGTGATAGGAGCCACACTCTCTGAGGCGGTTGTGTTTGTATGCTGGGGGCCCGGGGAACTCAACTGTGCCATGAAGCCTCCTGTAGTCACTTTGGTGCGACTGTACCACTCTCCAAGAGGCGGAAATTGGGCACAGATGGGCCCCATAGCAGTCTCTTACCCTCACCACTGACTTTTTTTTTTTCTTCTATTTTCGAGACAGGGTTTCTCCGTAGCTTTTTTGGTTCCTGTCCTGGAACTAGCTCTTGTAGACCAGGCTGGCCTCAAACTCACAGAGATCCGTCTGCCTCTGCCTCCCAAGTGCTGGGATTAAAGGCATGTGCCACCACCGCCTGGCAACCACTGACTTTTTAAGGACACTCTTTGGAGGATGCTTCTCTTTCTCGGGAATACCACCCAAGGAAGAGGAAACAGTGTAAGCACAGGGCAGCTCCCCCTGGCACCAGTGACAAGTAAATGGCCTCCCACATACTTGGGTCCCTTCCACACACACTTATCCTCTATGCTCCCTCTTGTCTTGGAGCAGGTCCACTGTGTCTGATACTCTGGATGGTTGGGCATCCGCCACCTGAGTGAGGGGGGGCAGGGTCCAGCCTCTGCTGCTCTATTCGCATCCATGGCATTCTTACTCTTGAGGAATCTCAACTGTGTTTCCTCCAGTGGCCAGCACAAAGAGAGAGTAGCCCAGTGCAGAGAGATCCAAGTCATCCCAGATTAGGCCAGGTGTCTCAGATATCCAGGTGAGGGCATGACAGAGTTTCGTAGCCCACCCATGTGTGACCACTCTGCAGGGCTGTGATAGCTCAGGAGCATCAGGGAGAACACTGAGGTTGAAGCTCAGGATGGGGCTCCCTCAGGGCACACAGGATGATGCACATGGGACCACAGGACAGACATCATATTGGTCACATCTGTCCCACTTGTCCAGGAACTTGGTCTTTTCCATTACTCCAAGGCAACTCAACCTCCCTCCTCCCCCAATATAAATACCAGTGCTGCCTCAGGAACTTGTCTGACTGTGGCATCTGTTTGTGGGGAACACAGATATTCCCGTTCATTGCATGCCACAGCTCATGCAAGTCTTAATTTACCCTAAAAAATATTGTATTGTGAGTGGCTGGGGAGATGGCTCGGTCAGGAAATTACTTAATGCAGAAGCCTGAAGACCCGAGTTCAGTCCCTAAAACACTGGGACTGTGTAGAAAGTCTGGGGGTGGCAGTGTACGCTTGTGATTCCAGTGTTGGGGAGGCAGACACAGGTGGATCCCTGGGCCTCACTAGCCAGCTTCATCAAACTGGAAACTCTCGGGCCAATATGAGACCCCGTCTCAAAACTCTAGATAGTTCCTGAGAAACAACAGTCAAAGGTTGTCCTCTGGCTTACACACACACACACACACACAGACACACACACACAGACACACACACTCACACACACACCATGTACACATCAGTCAAAATGTACAAGGACACGTGGTGACCTTCGTGATGGAGGTTGGGTGGCTGAGACTCCTTCATCTCCCCAGAGGGAGTTTCCCCTACGGCTTGCTACCTCAGTCCTTTTGGAACCAGCACGTCCTCTGCCCTCCAGTGTCTGGACCTTCCAGACTCCCAGCTCTTTGTTGTGAAATGACCTGCAATCCATTAGCTGTGCTTATTTACATCATAATGGAACGGCCCCACTCTCCTTGATTGGATTCCAGTGAGCCCCTCCTCCTGAGATTTTATTTGAAGCTACCCTGAGGAGTGGACTGAGTTGGGAGTCCTGTTGACTCCAAGGGTGGGGAAGGACCACTGCCTTAGCATATGAGAAAACAGAGAGACAGGATAATAATGCAGACCAATAAACAATGGCTGCATCTTGACGAAAGGAATGGGATCCTTCACCTGCCATTGAAACCTGCCCACTCTCTTCTGATGGGCGTCATTGGGAGGAAACCAGGCTTCCATCAATAACAACATGAAGTCAAACATCATCTCTTAACTCCATGTGATCAAAACCCCACATCCCAGCAGCCTCTGTAACTTCTGTCCCTCTTTCTGTCCCAGAAGCAATCACAGAAAATAAAACACACACACACCCTCATGATCACAGAGGACCACTGCTTCTTGTCACTGACTCCAGTGTGCACAGGCCAATAACAAACAACCAAGGGACTTCCCTTTTCCATCATTAGACCTTCCCATCCTCTGACTGCCTTGGAGTCTCTGCCAAACCATGGGGACCATGGGGACAGGAGCTTTGTTTTCTTCATCTTCATCTGTGCAGTCTTTGTTTATGTTCATAGAACTTCCCACTGGAATTTTCTAGTGCTTAAGAGACTGTGGGACCCAAGGCCAACAGCTGCTTTGCTCCTTGCTCTCTGTGGTGTCTAAAGGAACTTTCACACATCCGACCCTCAGTGCAGTCGCTGGATACAAAGCGCCTCACTTGCTGAAGGGCCACATCCCAGGCTGTGGTCCTGCCATGCTCAAAGTTAGAGCCATTCTTCCACTGACTTCACCACACGGACTTTCATTTCCTTCTACTGGATAGAACATTTTAGGAATTTGGAGATTAAGGAAAACAACACCCCCCCCCACACACACACACATACACACACATAAAACCTTATGAGCTTGACCGCCAGGCAGCTCTCTACTATGCATGACAAGTAGATGGGACCATGACACTGCAGGCTCACAACTGCCACGTGCACAATTTTGACATCTCAGATCCCGGGGAAAACAGCAGTCAAGCATGCATATTCAAATCAGCCACATCTGGCTAGCTTTTCTACAGCTGAACTCCTTAAGTGTTCAGCCCCATGTCAGCTCTAATGACTGCGGCACTCTCTGTGCATAGCAACGAAGGCCCTAGCCACAGAATGATTCTGTCAGTCAGGAACCTTCTAGAAATCATCCCACCCCGCCTACTCACTCACACACAAAAGCTGAAATGCTGGGGCATGGGTTGGTTACAAGCTAGCAGAGCTGTGACTGGACCAATCTAGGGACCGTTCCCTAGCACAAAACTTTTTCCATGGTGTAGTCTAAGTATTTATCTGGCGACCCATGCATTCTTCCTCTCATCCACACCCCCATCCATTCTTCCTCTCATCCACACCCCATCCATTCTTCCTCTCATCCACACCCCCATCCATTCTTCCTCTCATCCACACCCCATCCATTCTTCCTCTCATCCACACCCCCATCCTTTCTTCCTCTCATCCACACTCCCATCTATTCTTCCTCTCATCCACACTCCCATCCATTCTTCCTCTCATCCACACTCCCATCCATTCTTCCTCTCATCCACATCCCCATCCATTCTTCCTTTCATCCACACTCCCAATCCATTCTTCCCTCTCATCCACACTCCCATCCATTCTTCCTCTCATCCACACTCCCATCCATTCTTCCTCTCATCCACACTCCCATCCATTCTTCCTCTCATCCACACTGTCTTCCACACCCCCCCATCCTCTCGTCCTCTCACACACACTTCCTACTATCCTCATGCACATTGTCCTGGAAGGATGCTGAAGGGTCTGGTTGGTCTATTTTCCAGAATCTCTTTGTGACTACCTTCCGAATGCTTGTGTTGAGAGCTGCACCCCAGCTTGAGGTTCCTGACTTCTGATCTGCTATAGACTTAAGATGAATTGGAGAAGACCCGCCTGCGGAATCTTAGCAGGAGGTGTGCAGAACCCTTTCAGAGATGTCCTGTTGCAGCCCTCTGACATGTGACTGGGCTCCTCTGCAAGCGTTACATGTTTGGAAAGGGTGCCCATCTGTTGGTACCCAGCCTCTGCTTGTGTCTGTGAGTGGACAATGGTGATCGGCCAGATGGGCCCCGGCACTACTGGGAAAGCAGTCCTGCTTTTGCCTTGAGGTCCCTGCAGTCAATTTCTCCCTCCCCAGCTATCCCAGCTTGGGTGAGACTCGGTCCCAAAGGGGTAGCACTAACCACCCCTGGAGTGTGCATCTCAGCCCCATTAACTTCAGAGGTCCCCTCACAAAGGAGGTCTCGTCTGGGTCCCCAGTAAGTCTCACCAGTGGAACACAGACTGGGAATGTGTGTCTTCATTGCTCTCCCGAAGACCTTGGGCTCTAAACTTCCCTGTGGGCTCTCTAAGACCAGCTATACCGGTTAGAAATCAGCAAACACCACAAGAGAAAAGCCCATGCCCTGCAGAAGCCTTCCTCCTCCATAGCCTCTCCTGCTGCCGCATTTGCAACACAGGGTGACAGAGTCTCTGAAGCCCCAAGCTGCCTACTGGAGTAGTCATTGGCTAACCTAACTCTTGGTCTTGGTGCCTCCATATTGGCAAAAACCTTAGGCATGGCACAGAACCCACTCTGCTCAAGCAGTTTCCTAGCTCAACCTGCCAGGGTATGACCCCCAGCTCTGGGTACCAGAGAGTAGACAGCACATGGTGTCATGGCATCTTTTCACGTGATCCCAATGGGAAGCTGGCTGCTGGGGGCTGGCATCCCCTGCAGCTGCTAGCCAGTAGAACACCAAACTTTGGTTTTGTTTAAAAGGAAAGTACCATCTTGTGCAATGTGAGTAACAGTTGTGGGGCTGAAGTCACGTGACACCAGACAGTCTGACGGACAGACTTGACGTTCCTGTTCAAAACTGATCACTATTACACATCAGGATCGTTGGGTAACATGATTGAAGACTCAAGGACCAGGTTTGGGGACCACAGTGCAGAGATGGTCCCAGAAATGCAAGCATCCCTTTGGGGGCTAGCGATGAGAATACCAAAGGCTTCCGGCATAGCACACTGGGTGGATAGAAGGGAGGCTTGGTGTCCCAAACCATACTGAAGAAAAGAGGTCCTGGGTTCATATCCTCCCCAATTCCCCTTGCCACCATAGCCAGGTTTCCAAATAACACACACTTTTAAAGCAAGCTGTGGGAAAGTGTGATTTTATGAGTGTCTCGAAAACAGTTGAGACAATTACTAGACAATTTATCCAGAGCAAATGCCATTGTGCTGTACCCATGGGGCAGGTACAGTGTTCTGGAGTCCACAGACAATACCATGGAAGCTCAGATCCCTTCTGGAAAATGATGCTGGGAACCTATAACCCAACACATCTTCTCTTACGCCTCTGTTCATGTGTTCATGACTCGTGGAGCCTAACACCATGAGGTGCTCTGTGAATGCCGGCAAGTTGTGGTGTGTAGGGAATGAACGCAGGGAACATGTCTGGTTGGGTTCAGAATTGATGCAATTTTTTTTCCAGAATATTTCCTCTCATTGGGTGGTTAAATGATACCTGCAGATATGGACAGCTGGCTGTGTACAGAAGGAAAAAAAAGCACCAGAACAAAATCATCACGTGACATCTATGGAAATATTTTTCTATACAAAAGGGATAAATAGAATATTCCAGGGAGATTAGCATAGTTTTGAAAAGAGCTTAACTGTAGGACGGAGGGGAAATCGTGCTTCTGCTTTGAAGCGTCCGTGAGACATGAGCCCACGTGAGGCCTGTGATCGGAAGCTGAAAGCCACGGCGATAAGATGGAAGGCGAGACATGCGAAGTTTTCAATCCCGCTGGACAGAAAAGGCAGAACTGCGGAGCACTGAATACGAGGTAGGAACACGGGAGGAACATCTGTCTGGAGGTGACGTCTCAGAAGACAGAGACTGGGCAGCAGAGGTGGACCTGAGAGTCTGAGAGTCACCACAGACCCAGACAGGGAGAGACAGACTCAACGGCACTCCTCAAGTCTGTCATTTAAAATGCCTTTTTTTGGGGGGGGGGTATTTTGAGACAGGGTTTCTCTGTGTAGCTTTGGAGTCTTTACTGGCACTCGCTCTGTAGACTGGGCTGGCCTTGCACTTACAGAGATCCTCCTGCCTGCCTCTGCCTCCTGAATGCTGGGATTAAAGCTGTGAGCCACCACTGCCAGGCTCTGCATTTCGTTTTTTCCTCCTTTCTTTTTTCTTTTCTTTTCTAAGGAAAACAAGATGTTTCTTGATTAAAAGACATTTTTAGGAAACTCATAATAGACCTTGTTCTAATAAGAAGGGAGCATGCCAAACCAGCAGCCAATCATATCACATTGTTAGAGGTGAAGCCACTGAGAAACATCTGAAGAAAGAAGTCCAGAGGGGGCCCAGAGTGCCTCTTCTTGGTTAAAGGACAAGATGGCACCGTGGCTTGAGAAACTGTAACCCTGGCAGGAGCATCAGTGACGCCAACAGCCATCAAGTGTTTAGTTCATGGGAAGAATGCAGACCACTTTTGCCGTGCACCACGCCCCCGTGTCTGCGCTCTGTGCGCTGGCACTCAGTTCGCATCTTCGGGCAAGGGGGCTGGAGGTTAAAATACACAGACACACACAGACAGAGAGACAGCGACACGGGTCATCCTTGAATTCCCCAAGAATGCCCCCTTTATTGTGTTCAGGGCAGATTATATAGAGATAGCCATGCCCCAGTCAAACCCACCAGAAACCACTCCCCTGTCATCAGGAACTCCTGAAGGTCTCGTGCTCAGAGCAGCTGTAGGCACTCGGATCAGGGGGATTACAAGAAATTCAGGATCTGGGGTCTCACTGCTCCCAACACACTTTGCTTTTACTGATGTGTAGGACGAACACATGGCAAGAGTGGCTGTCTCCCCTGTTGGAAAGTGTCCGCAATGCATGCTTTAAGGTGTGAGGAGAATCCCAACCTCACCATGAGCAGAGGCAAATTACAGCTATCTAAACCATGTTCACACCACAGAGCTCAGGGCAGGTGATGGGGGCGTGTAGGCGAGAACTGGGAGCTCAGGAGGAATGGTTGGGGTGTGTAGGTGAGAACTGGGAGCTCAGGAGGAATGGTTGGGGCGTGTAGGTGAGAACTGGTGAGCTCAGGAGGGATGGTGAGGATGAGAACTGGCATAAGCATTCCCTCTGTAGCCTTCAGAGTAGGGCATGATGACATCACCTTCAGAACCAGATTGAACTGCTCACGCTTTACCCTCACCTTGATTCAGCCCGGAGTCACCTGTGAGAAGCAAGTCCCGGTGGAGGACCTGCCCAGATCAGGTTAGCCTGTAGTCATGCCAGCAAGAGAAAAAGCCAGGAGGAAGTCCACTCAGCTTGGGATGGACACTGAAGGCCTGAGACTGAAAAGAAAGCAGGTGTTGCCAAATGCTTCTCCCTCTAGCACGGAAAGAGGAGTCAAGGTGGGGGGGCACACCAAGTGTAACCATAGCAACAACGTACCCCGAACCCAGCTCATCCTGTCTCCTGACCCTTCACCAGTCAACCAGAGGCTATGCCCTTCTTGAGAACCACTGTCATTAATTCAGCCACTTTGCCCCTTTGAATATCCCCATCTGTTCTGATGTTGCTGATTTTGGTTCTGAGTTGGTTTAAGCCTGTTTGTTTGTTTTCCTTTATGCGGTGGGGTGGAGCCCAGGGTGACCTTGAACTCCTGATCTCCCTGCCTTCACCTCCCAAGTGCTACGTCGTGGGCATGAGCCATCAGACCTGGTTCCTGTCTCATGGTCAACAGAAAACAGGTAGGTAGGTAGGTAGGTAGGTAGGTAGGTAGGTAGGTAGGTAGGTAGGGAGAGAGGGAGGCAGGGAGGGAGGGAGGCAGGGACAAGACTGTAAAAACTGGAATGGATACTTTAAACGCACAATGGCAAAGATGATCAACATTGTGGAACAGACAAGAATTCCAGTGGAGAGATGAAGACCAGGAAACCAGAATCAAGGAGGGGAAAGGATGCTATGTTAGCAAAGGTGAATCTATACAACACGGATAATGACGTCATCTTATTATGCCTAAGCAAACACAATACATAAAATATGAATATGAGGGCAGGTGCAACAAAGATGGGGAAACAGCCAAATAAAACTTCTGAAATAGATCTAACAATTAAAGTTAAAAACTTGCCTGATGGGTTGGACAGCAGGTGAGGTCAGTGGAAGCAGAGGTCAGGGAATCCGAAGAGAGAGAGGCCATGGGAAGATATGTGGCATGAAGAATAGGGGGAGGGTGCTTTAAGGGAGCGACCACAGCAGGATCCTCTGCCACAGGGACACCAGAGATGGGGACTTGTCTCCAGCGTGCTGACAAAGCATCGCTGCCCACTGAAGATGCTGTGCCCAGTCAGACGATCTCCAAATGCCCAGGGACACAAAGAGAACTCAAGTCAGCACATACGCTCATCTGTGTTCATTGCGGCTCTCATCATAATAGCTGAGGTATGGAATTCATCAACAGAGGGACTGATAAAGAGTGAGCGCCCACAGAGAGAGAGAGAGAGGGAGGGAGGGAGGGAGGGAGGGAGGGAGGGAGAGAGAGAGAGAGAGAGAGAGAGAGAGAGAGAGAGAGAGAGAGGAGGGGAGGAGGAGGTTTGGAAAGGAAGAGAGGAGAGGGAGAAGAACAGTGGGGCATCTTTATAAACCCCCTGACTTGTCCCATGTGTGCCAATTAAAGAAAATACAGCAGGATGTTTGCTATCAAGGAAGGAAGGCGATGCAAGGTGGTGAGGAACAGGAGATGGGATGGATGCAGGGCAGGAACCTAGGAAGGAAAGAACCAGAGCAAGGTTAAGAGAAATGACGTGGTGGGTACCAGCTAGATGGGTCAGAGGTCAGGGGTCAAGTTCTGAAGGCACAATGGGAGTAGGGGAAGGGCTCTGCCTGCAGGGCAACAAGTTCATATTCCTGTGCTAATGGCCGCATTAACCACCCAAAGGATGGAAACAGCTGAAGGGAGCTAGCTTGGTGGAAGGAGAGAAAGGAAATGAGGAAACACCATTGGTTCAGATCATTCGAGGGAGGGAGAGAGAGAGAGAAAACACACGAAGCAGGTGAGCCGTGTCTAGATGTGTCCCTGTGTTCAGCATCACCAGCCCAAGAGTCATGGTAGCTCCTTGGGGTATAGCTGGATGGCAGCCATGGAATGGGTGTGGCTGCTGCCCCACTGGAGCCCTGGCCTGTCCCCAAGCTTGCTAGTTGTTGGAGAAGGCTCTATCCTGAACCGCCATTTTCCCAGGGTTTGGATAGGTGGGTTCCTCAGACCCACAAAAGAGCTGTTCATGTCCAAGATCAACAGGCGCCTCCCAAAGCTTCTCCTGCCCTACCATGTTGGCCATTCTGCCTCTGTACACATGGTCGGAGGGCCACATGGGCTGCACCCATGGAGCTGGAGACCCTAAAGGGAGCTGGAATCTTGTCCTCCACAGGCAGGACACATAAGATGCCCCCAGTCAGAGCCCAGACCCAAGTTCAAAATACCCTTAAGTATCATGACACCTACTTATTGGATGAAGAACATTTTCCCCTTGCCCGCTTCTGTCTTCATAATCAGGCACTACGCCATCCATATATGCCACATTGGCCCCTTACATGTGGTCCTGCGGGGTTTCCGTATTGCTAAAATCATGAGACATACATACTGTGCCTCATCCCCCTCCATAGCTGTCCATTTTCTTTTTCTTCATTACAAGGGTTTTACCAAGCATGGATATAATACTTTTACCTTAGAAGAAATTCCTGAGCATGGAACCATAGGGTCAAAGGTCACGGTATTCAAGAAGCCACATGTCCTTGATTGGGGGATGGCACCAGATATATCCTCTAGTATAGCATGTGTTACCATGTCTACCTCCCCAATAATTGCTTCCTGTATTTCAGAAGTGTGTTACCCATTGACCTGGGACTCAGACAGTGAAGATCTCATGAGATACCCTGGTTTAACTTCACACCTGCATTCTGGAAAAGCTGCCCCAGTGATGGCTTCCCCCAGCCCACCCCACCCCGTTGGTGCCTGGCCACCACCCTGGGGCTCACATCCTTTGATTCTCCCACTTTAACATGTGGTGTGGAGAGCTTAGGGGCGCATGGGTGAGGGAGGAGCCCAGAGCAATGCTGAAGACGGCCTCTCCTTAGTGTTCTGTCAATACGCCCTTCCCCACCCGTTCAAACAGTGGCTTCCACGTCATCATACATCCCAGACTGTCTCATCCACCTCAGACCAACAAAACCGAGGTCACACCAGATCTTCATCCTACCGCAAACACTTAAAACAACTCACTTGACACAATCCGGAACTTTTCTGTCTTAGAGGACCCAGTTCTGCCAGTACTCGCTCTTTCTCTCGTTTATTTTCCAGGCTATCAGGAACACAGAGGTGAGTGTGCCCTCTCCCCCTGTGAATTAGATCTTCTAGAACATGGGCAAGTCCCCCTGAGTCCAGGCCTCTCATCTGGAGAGTACGACACAGCTGTGGCACTCTGAATCCAACTTCCTGTGAGTCCCGTGCACACAACAATGATCCATACAGAAACCGGCATCTTCCAGAACATTCTATGGCCTGCACATACCATGACCCACTTTCCCAGAGATCACATGAGCACAAAGGCCTTACCTGTCAGAAAATGGTTGTTTTCCAGCATGCGGTCCTCTACGGAGTTCTCTGAGGTAGACCACGCCTTCCTCTCCAGCTGTGGAAATTTGTAATCCAAATAGGCTCTCGAGGACAGAGTGACCCATGACACTGTCCCTGGGCTCAGTCTCCAAGAGGGAAGCAGCCAAAGTGCTTTGTGTGGCCCCTGGGTATAGAGACAAGGGCTTCCCTCCCTGGGGCTCTGCTGTCTGAGGTTTCCTTCCAATAGTCTGGATTTTAGCAGGAAAGAAAAAGGCTACTTGGAGGTCTGGATGTTTAAGGACCAGATCCCGATGTCTTGGGATGCTCAGAGTTTCGACATCAGGGAACACCCCCAATCTTAACCTGGGATATGGAGGAAAACAGGTTTTCCTAGAGAGAATATCTCTTCTCTCATAGACAGGCGAGTGTGGGGAGCAGCAACATGAAGGAGGTGATTCAGCTGTGGCTGAAGCTGAAGACACGAGAATCCTTTTCCCCATGTCTCCTGTTCCACTCCTGATGTTCACCTGGCCCAGACTAGGCCCTTCCCACACCCAAAGCATTACCTCCTCCAGGGACACGATCACGAAGTGGTGACATCATGCCCTAGTGTCATTGGCTCCCAGAAACCGTTACCAGTCAGCTCAGACAAGCTTTGGATGTCTCGAAGGAGAGGCCTACTCCATATTGTTGGATTTCCATCTCCGTTCATCCTCTGTGGCCAGTCCAGGTTCTGGAAATTGTCCTCCATGGCTGCGGTGATTCCCCAGCTGCCTCCTGGGTGCACTTTTCAGGGCAGCTCCCCGTATCCGGCTGTCCAGCTGTGTCTGGCTGTCCTCAGGGCTGCGCATGCCTAAGTTCCAGAACTTCTTGCTCTTAGTCCTCCAGGGAATTGGCTTCCTTCCTCCTGAGGCTTCCACGCTCCCAGGAGACTCAAGCGTGACAACTCACTCAATCTAGAATCCTCTGGGAAGGGACTTTTTTTTTTTTTTTTTGGTTTTTCGAGACAGGGTTTCTCTGTGGCTTTGGAGCCTGTCCTGGAACTAGCTCTGTAGACCAGGCTGGTCTCGAACTCACAGAGATCCGCCTGCCTCTGCCTCCCGAGTGCTGGGATTAAAAGCGTGCGCCACCACCGCCCGGCTTAGGGAAGGGACTTTTCGTGAGGAACTGTGTAGACCAGGTTAGCCAGTGGGCATGATTATGGGGGATTGTCTTGATTGTCTTATCAATGTGAGCAGACCCTGCCTCCACCTAGGGAGCATCATTCTTGGGGTTTGAGCCCTCGATAATAAAATGTGTTTATTGTGTCTCTGCTCTCAAATGTGATGTGACTTGCTGTTTCCAATTCCTGCCTGGGGAGGCCTTTCAAGAATGTCTCGACAGTCTTCAGAGAACAGTGCTGGAAACCAAAAGCAGCAAAAGCCAACAAACCTCTCCTGGATGTGTGCAGAACTGTTTGTAGCACGTGACTCCATCAGGGAATCAGATATGATCCATGTGGTGTGAAGCCCATTCTGAGACACCCAACCTCAGTGGCAGAAGATGGAGCCAATGTGGATCAGGAATCAAACCTGGAAACCCACACGAAGCAGACACTGGGCCTTCAAGTGGGAACACAAATGTCTTGAGAGTCTGACTCCCTTCTTCATCTGCATCACGCGTGTTGAGGACCAAAGTAAGACGTGGAGAAGATCCCACCAGTTCTTGGTGACATGAGCCTGACAGTTAGTGCCAGGCTCTCCACACTGTGTAAGGTCATGTTAGTAGCTGAGAACGACTGAGCTGTGGCCAGCTCGGGTCCATTTCCCTAACCAAGTGGTCCTGGTTTGCTGCATTGGGACGACAGTTGGGCCTGCAGAGCAGAAAGATTGTGTCATAAGTCAGGAAGTAGATTTTGGTGAGCAAACAGTATTTGTTTAAAAAAAGAAAACAGCAACACAGCACCCCTTCACACCAACCCTTCACACCACCCCCTTCCCACACACAAAGAAGAGATCCCTCGGTTGTGGAGCAACACCTCATTCTTTAGGTATAATCTGCTATTGCCAGCCACATCATCAGAAATAATGAATGAGCAAACCTCCCTGAATTTCTTAGGACAGGCATGGCAAGACACCTGTCTTCTCTAGGCCATATTGCCATCGACAAAGCTCATACTCAAGATCCACATAAACAGACAAACAAACAAATAAATACATAACATAGACGATCTATAATGCTTCAAGTAAATTCATGACTTAGTGTTGGGCCATATGCAGTCTTCACGCCATGGTTTAGATGTGCCAGCGAGGCTCCCAATGGACCTTGAGGAAGCCAAGGCATGGCCACCAAAAATATGGAATCTACAGCCACTACCAGGGAGACAGGGTCTTGCTCAAGCAGGAGCAAGATCTTCACTCTATGCAGAACTTAGGAAATGCAAGGGTGTAAAAGATGGAGGAGAACTGCCATCTGTCTAAGACCTAATCACACCCTAGGGCAGGGGCTCGGAAGTAGAGCCTTCAAACAACAGGCAGAGAAAACACAAGAGTGATCAGGAAAGATGAACTTACAAGGAAAACCATAAATGCTTCTTATGGTGCAAAGTGAGCTCGCACACACGAAATGCAGAATGAATGCTGGGGACGGGGCGTAATATGGGAGTTAGAGTCCAGCTCACTCTTAATCTATACGTTTAATTATCCTAATAAAAATGCCATCTCTTTCAGAAGTGGGGCAGGATAATCTGACTCATAGAAAAATAAATATGAATGATGAGCTAAGAATATTATTTTAGATGTGTGTGTGTGTTTACTAAAGACGTTCAGAAGACGGCATTAGATCCGCTGCAGTCAGGTGATAGGCAGCTGTGAGCCCCCAGTTAGTCACTGAACTTGGGCTCTCGGCTAGAATAGCGCCTGTTCTTGGCCATCTCTCCAGAATAAGAACATTATTTGTAAAAGAAGAGTGAGATGACCAGTCTCCATGGACAGTGAAGCCTGTCACATGACCCCACAGCCAGATCTTTGACAACTCTGAAAGTCCAGACCAGACACACACGACTCCTGCAATTTAGAATTGACAAATGGTATCAGTGCAAATGAGCAAAGGGAAGATGGATGGTTTACAAATGGCGTGAAGGGCTGTCAGCCAGATGCCCCTCTTTTACTAATGTCCAAGTAGGTCAACCTCTCAGACACAGGAAGTAAAACCACAAGCGCAGAAGAGCAAACCACACACAGAAGAAAGAATCAGATTGAAGTTGGATTCTTTTGTTGTTTATTTGTTTGTTTTCTTTTTCTATCCCAACCAAAGTTTCCCTCCCTCCCCTCTTCCCAATTCCTCCTTCTCCACCTCCCCTCTATCCCCCATCCATTCTCTCTCCACTGTTTCTCTTCAGTTACAGGTGGGCCTCCTATGGATATCAGCCAGCCATGGTATGTCAAGTTGCAGTGAGACTAGGCACCTCCTCTAAGGTTGGTTGAGGCATTCCACGAGGAGGAATAGGTCTCAAAAGTAGGCATCAGAGTCAAGACAGCCCCTGTTCCCACTGTTAGGAGGCCCACAAGAAGATCAAGCTACACAACTGTCACATACATGCAGAGTGACTAGGTCAGTCCCCTGCAAGCTCCCTGGTTGTTGGTTCAGTCTCTGTGATCCCCTAGGAGCTCAGACAAGTTGATTCTGAGGGTTTTCTTGGGAGGCCCTTGGTCCCTCTAGCTCCTACAATCCTCCCTCCCCTCCGCAGGATTTGCCAAGCTCTGCCTAATGTTTGGCCATGAGTCTCTGCATCTGTTTCCATCAGTTGCTGGGCAAAGTCTCTCTGATGGAAACTGGCTCGAGTTGAGGCACCTATCCAAAAGCTGTCTCCATGCTGATTTACATCTGGTCCATACACCATGACCTATAACACACAATAACCCATAGCCAGAAGGGGAAGTCAAGTCTCAGCCAATCACAAGCTAGCACACCTTGCTTCAGACGACAGTGAATCCAGCCAGAGTTGCCTCTCCCTAGATTCCCTTGCTGTTGCTTTGTTTTCCATTTTGGGGGTTTTGTCTTTGTAAGGCAGGATCTCCCTATGTAGCGCCAGCTGGGTAGAACTTTCTCTGTAGACCAACTTGAGCAGATCATGACATCCCTGTCTCCCAGTGCTGGGATCACAGGCATTGACCACTACACCTTCCCTTCCTTTCACAGATGTCTCTTCCTTACCAGTCAGGTGAGCTCCAGGAGCTTCATCAAAACTGGGGCCGTAATATGAGAGCCAGGAATCTGGCCCTGTGTGTAAGGGAAAGTCTGAAATACTGTGGGAGGCCATCTTGTTCCTCTAGAAAGGACCAACTATTAAAATGCTAGCACTTTTAGGGCCTGCTCATCCCACTGGGCCATCATTAAAGATCAAGTTCATAAACTTCTGATAAAATAAACCGCATTGAAAGTGAAGGCCATGTATGCTGTCTTCCTAACTTGGAGGTCCACTCACTGTTATCCCGGATACTTTGGGGGTCATGTCTTCCAGGCAGGGCTGTTTCTACCCAGCAGCACACTGGCAGCTTCGTGCCCACTGGTAGGAACACTTATTCTGTGGAAAACGGCAGGCGCTCATTCTCTTAGCTCAGGCTTCTGTCCTGCTGTGCAGAATGTGAGTTTGATGGGTGGAGAACCAGGGCCTTGGGAGTGACAGTCAAGGCAGAAGTCAGGAGACAGAGGATCAGGCAGACCGTGAACTTAGCGTGCCGTCTCTAGGTCCCTCAGTTGTGCAGCCTTGTGTTTCCCCTTTCTCACTTGCAAGAATTTAAAATCGTGAGGGGTCAGGGTTTTCCCATAGTGAGCGTGTTATTACTTCCTGCCCCAACGCTATTGGTTGACTTGGAGCTATTGATTCAGTTACGAATATTTCTATTTCTTTCCAGAGTAAATCAACATTCCGGGACCATGTTGTCTCTTCTTGAAATATGCACGATTATGTCAGATTCCCGTTGTGGTTCGTGGCACAGGACAGCACGTGGGAGGAGTATTCTGTGTTCCTTCCCTCCACGCAGTACCAACCTCTAGTTCCAGGAAGGCTCAGCAGCTCACATCCAAGGTCTGATCGTTAAATCTCAGTGGGGTGCTGGGGGTTGGCAGTGGAAAGACTGGAGATGAATAGAGAGATTCATTCGTGGTACTAAATTTAGACAGGCTCTCTATATTTAGTTTAGATATCAGTTAGGAAAGCGTTCAGCCTAGAGATGTGCAGATCAAGGGAGAAGCAGGGCATTTGCTCAAGCCATGGGCTGACTGGCTGAATTCTGGCTTCCAGACATTCTTATATAATGTCTGCATTGATGGTCCATTGGCAGAGTGGATCCTGTGGCTCTCTCCTGTGGGTGGACACCAGGGGCTACGGTGGTTGGTAGTGTTTGCATCAGCAGCACCAATATCTGTGCTCTGAGGGTCTGCCTCTCTAGGACCTCACAGGGCACCGTCTGGGGATGGAGAGGTGATTCCATGTCACATCAGAGAGCACCAAGAGGCAGAGATAGCAGAGCAGCTTGCTCAGGGCTATCCTGGCATGGCCCTACCTGTCTTTCCATTCTGCTGTCACACTGAGCAGGCTAGGTATGGGATGGGGGACTTCCCGCTATGTCTTGGAACTGTGGCTCCCCATGAGATAGTAGGATGTCCTTGGGCTCCAAGCCACATGATACCCTTGGTGTGTTCTGGGTTTGTGTGGGACTGCTGGGGTAGCCAAGAGGGTCATCCAGGTTGGCCCTGACATGGGATACACAACCCTCCCTTTTCAGTTCTCATGGGCTGTGTGTTATGTTAGATCTAAAATCCCCTCAGAGACCATATGTTGGAGACTTGCTTGGTCCTCAGCCTCTGGTACTGTAGGTAGGTGATGCGAGGGAAAGGTAGTTATGCCACTGGGGCTTTTACTTGAAGGAGATATAGGGAATCTGGCCCTTCTGTTTCTCTCTTGCCTCCCAGGTACCTTGGCATACCCACATTTCTTTCCCTCTCATGCCTGCCGCAGGCCCAGTGCAACAGGACTAAGCCATGGGCAGATACCTCTGAAACCAGAAACCAAAATAAACCTTTTGTCCTTGTGAGCCAATGATCAGTGAACAACACAGTGATGGAGAACCTGACTGGACACACTCTACCTGCCCAGATCTCAGCTTCCTCGAGGGCTTTGGGCAGAGCTTCTCCCTGCTGCCATGCCATGTTCTGGTGATGGAAGGCCCTATGATGTGGGCTACCTCTTCAAGACTGTTCCCCTATCAGTACGGGTTGGTCCAGCCCCCTAAGGCAGTGTGGGAAAGAGGCCTTTGGTATGGGGCACATGTGCAGGAGTGTGGGAGCCATGGTTCCTTCTGGGTCTTCCTGGATTCCCCTGACCCCCTACTGGGGAATCTCTCTCCACCTCAGGTCCTCGCTTCCCACACAAAGAGGCAAGGCTGAGCCAGAGTCCCCAGATGGCACTGAGCAGGAATAACCTGGGCCATGGGACATCCTGCATCCTACTCTACTCTGCCTGAGACTGCCCAACACACTCTGAATTGTCCCTCTAGAAGCAGGGTATCCAGGCTCGGAATCTTATGGCTAATTCATTTACCATAAGGTTCCCAGCACAGGGAACCTATTGGGTGACCGCTCCCCAGGCTGGCCCTGCTAGAAGGAGTGGAGGAAGCCTAGCTGTCTTGTTTCACAACAGAGGTGATTTTGGAATATTATGGGGTCAAAGCCTCCCCAGCCTGGTGCCAGCCCTTCTATAGAAGGGCTATAGCCACAAAAAGATGGGGGCATACCCAATGACAGGTGAGCCCTGGAGGACAAGGCTCTTCTTCAAACACCCATTAACTTTACAGGGTTGCTCTGTCACCTTGCCACACCATGTATAGAAGCAAATAAACCTTCTCTGATAACACCCTGGCTATGTAGATCCATCCTGACACTGCATCACCTTAGAGGTCACCAGGGCCATCTCAGAAGGAGCCAGGGATAGGGGGTGTGGTCAGAAGAGAGACCCACAGAAGGCTTGTTTCCCAGAGCAAGTTAGGGTCCCCAGGCATCTTACATAGCCCAGTCTCCCACACAAACAGGAGCTCGCCTTGCTTCCTGAATCCTTCCCCGCCCCCAGGGCTGTCCCCTACCCCCAGGACTGACCTGGACACCATCTGCTGCTCCCTACTAATGGAGAGTGGAGTGGGGAAGCAGAGATGGGCTTTCGCGGCCAGAGGACTGCCATTGATTGACCACTCTTTATGTCCCTGGCTTTCTGCTGTGGTCCGAGTCGTGTGACTAATACCTGGCCGCAGCCGCATTGTGTGCAAAGGCTGGAGTGCAGCGTGTGTTAGCATCCCACGCTTCTGCAAGGGTGGCAGTGGGCATTCGCTGGCCTATTTATAAAGATAATTGTTGCCTGCAAGGGTTCTAGACAACCACTTGTCACGCTCCAGGGAGGAGCGGGGCTCTTTATCACGTCTGAACTTAATAAAGAAGGAATAACGTGGCTGGAGGGAAGGGACAATGCGCTCGTCCTGCCGTCCCCCTGCCGCTTTTCTGCTTCACATTGTGTGCCGAGCAAACAGCTTGGATGCTCATTGCCTCTCTGCTTTCCTTCAGGGGACACGAGGAGAAACTGATTGGTTTGTGACACCCCCCAAAGAATGTTCTCCTCTCTTCCACCCTCATCAGTCTCAGAATGGGGGGCTTTCTGTCCTCACCCCCAAATGTCTGGCCTGATGGGGAGGACAGACTGTCACGGTCAGCATTGAGGCCCCAAGACAGAGGTGGTCTCAGAGGGAGACCTGCTGGGGTCAGGAAATGAGAGACCTGTCTTCCCCAAGGGCATATCCGTCCTTGTGGGAATTTAGTGGGGGTTAGCCATATGAACCCACCGAGCATGGGAACCACCCACATATACACAGGCCCTTCTTAGCAAAAGTGGAGAAACCACCAGTTTCCTTGCAATAAAACAGTACCTTCTTCCTCCACAATGTGAATGTGTCACTAGGCTGCCCCGTCCCCTGCACCAGCCTTGGGGTGGGGGGGTTGCTATACTTGAATGGATAAGGAGAGGGCAGCTGGTTGATGAGCTCCAGGGCATCAGCTGACTCTTAACCTGGCAATCTGAAGTGGTCCGGCTTCCATGGTTCTGTGTGTGCCTCTTACACAGACCGAGGCCGCTAAGATGGGAACCTCCTGTCCTGGCATACACTAAGGAGTAATAGGAGGAGGTATTCAAAATATGTCTTTTAAAAAGAGCTCATTTCTGAAGAACATGTCAAACCACCAGAATCTCAGAAGTCGGAATCAATTGGTAGCATTCCCATGCAGCTAAACATACCGTGTCTGCTATATATGAACATATGTTCTATGTGTCCAGTCTATTTCTACATTCCTTTAGGCAGTGAACGGCCATCTTTTTGGTTGGGTGGAATCAGTAACAGAGGCATCCGTCTCTGGAGACACTAGTAGGCCAGATCACAGGGAGGAGTGAAAGGCAGCCTAGTGACACATTCACCGTGTGTTTATAGAACTGTGTGCCTCTTGAGCCTTTGGCTAGGCTGCCAGATGTGTGTCACGGCACGTGTGCTAATGGAGTATGTGCTATTTGTGTACATCTATGTCAGCAGGCCCATTGTTTTCCTGACTATCAGTCCTTGCTTCTACCATAGAAGGACACACGTCCTTGTATTCTGTACCCAGACAGACATCTAATAAGGGCTTAGTAATGGGAATTGATAAGAATCAAAGCAACTCAACAGCAAGAAAGTAAATAACTCAGTTTAAAGCGATCGCACTGAGTATGGTGGCTCTTGCCTTGTAATCCCAGCACTCAGGAGGTTGAGGCAGGAGGACTGCCAGAAGTTTGAGGCCAGCTTGAATGTAATATACAATTGGCCTGGGAGTACCAGGCCAACCAAAGCTGCAGAGTGAAACCCCTGTTTCAAAAATACCAAAGGCAGGGGGAGTCAGAAGATTCACACAAACATTTTTCAAAAGAGGAAATAGAAATTGTCAACAAGTATGGAAAAATGTTCCAAGTGACCAACCACTAGAAAAAAAATCACATTGAAACCAGAACAAGCTACGGCATCACACTGTTAGAAGAACTGTCACGCAAGAGACAGAAGATGGCGGGGCGGTGGTGGCCAGCCCGATCTACAGAGCTAGTTCCAGGACAGCTAGGGCTGTTACACAGAGAAACCCTATCTCAAAAAACAAGAGGGGGAGGGAGGGAGGGAGAGAAGGAGGGAGGGAGGGAGGGAGGGAGGGAGGGAGGGAGGGAGGGAGGGAGGGAGGGAGGAAGGGAGGGGGGGGACAGTGCTGGTCTGCAAACAAGAAACCGGACCCCTCCTGTTTTGCTAAAGGGGATGGGACTTTATACAGTGTTCAGGGCAATGGTAGGAAGGACCCCCAAAAAGTCAAAAATAAAACTGCATGTGAACCAGTAGCTCTACTCCTGAGTTTGCCTGTGGAAAAGCTGAAGTCAGTATGTCCAAGAGATTCCTGCACACACATGTTCACTGACAACCAAGTGTGGTGGTTTGAATGAAAACATTCCCCACAGACTGAGGTGTTTGAACACTTGTCTCCAGCTTGCGGCACTGTCTGGGAAGTTATTGAACTTTTAGTAGGTACGGCCTTGCTGAAGGAAGTGTGTCACTAGGAACGGGTTTTGAGGATTTACAATTCCACCTGCGCCACTTCCTCTTCTCTTTGCTTTCTTTTTTTTAAATTATTTATTTCTATGTGTATGGATGTTCTGCCTGCCTGTATGTCTGTACACTATGACCATGCAGTATCCACAGAGGAGGCCCTCAGATCTCTAGGGCTGGAATTGCAAATGGTTGTGAGCTACCAGGTGGTTACTGGGAATTGAACTCAGGTCTTTTGAAAGAGCAGTCCATGCTCTTAACCACTGAGCCATCCCTCCAGCTCTCTCTTTGCTTCCTATGTACTGATGAAATATGATCAGTCAGCTTCCAGCTCCTGCCACTAGACCACGCCTCTCTATAACAGACTCTCGCCCTTTGAAACTGGAAGACAAAACAGACTCCTCCTCCCATTGCTTTTGTTCACACTGATTTATTACATCAGCAGAAAAGTCACCAATACACCAGGTGTCCCTCAGCCAGCGAATGGAGATCTAGAAGAAAATGTACAAACATAACCAAGTAGGAGTCAGCTGGCGGAAAGAAGGCCTGCCGTTTGTGACAGTTCGGATGAGCCAGGAGAAAGCCATACAAAGTCGGAAAGAAAGTATTGCACTGTCTACCTGCTCCATGGAATGCAAAAAGGCAAAAGAGTGAGTGAGCTCAGTGGAGAGGAGAGGGCAGTGGTGCTGCTGGGGCAGGCTGCTGCTGTGCTGCTGGTACTTCCCCATAGAGACTTGAGGCTGGGGGCGGAGTTGGTGAGAGGGTAGTTCACCGTGCGTGGTGAGTGCAGTCATTAGCAGTACATTGCCCAAGAGAGGACCTCACAAGTTCATACTACAGAAACAAGGTGAGCGGGTGATGTCACGTCTGTGGAGAGCAACTCTAAGCTCTAGCAATCCCTCAATGGGTGCACATATTCCCAGACACGACAGTCATGATAAACACACCCAGTTTCTAAAGCAAGAAGAAAAATGCTAAATGAGCCAAAAGCCAGATTTCAGGGATAAATATTGATCCCTTCCCTCAGATGCTGCTTCAAATAGGAAGAGAAACGCGAATGGGCTGCTCCTAGCACAGCTGTCCCTTGTGGTCAGAGGCGTGGACGTGTGAGTCTCAGAGCTGGCTGGGGTCTGACCAAGGCTCGGATTCTTGCAGTGATGGGGTTGGTCCGCCTGCTGCACCTGTTCTCTCAGGCCTCAGGGTCTCCATGAGCCGGGACAAAGAATGATGTTCATCCTGAGAAGCAGGCTAGGAGCTAGGTATTTATAAAAGTGTGAAGCTGGTGAAGAGGCTCCTGCCTCTTATCCGAGCACGAGGAAGGCCCAGGAAGGAGGATTGCCACAAGCCTGAGAGCAGTCTAGGATACACAGAAATTCAGTTGGCGGAGCTGCAGAGTAAGAAAAAAGAGAAGCACCAAGAGCAGAAGCCACCTAGCAGGTGACCCCAAAGGACAGATTCTTTGGGGGACTTATCCAGAACTCCTCTCGACAGTGAATCTAGTTCTGTGATTGTTCAACACTGTCATCCTAAAACACACCCGTACGTCCCTGTCAGGCATGCTTGCCAGGCAGCAACTTGCAAACCACCAAGTGTCACCAAGAAATGCGCATCGGACCCTGAAATGAATGATAAACAACCTGCTAAGCCAAGCCATACCGGTAGCTCACTACTCACGCTTGGCCAAAGTTAAGACCTCGGTGTGTGTGGAGGAAGAGGAAGCCTCCAGGCATCTCCATCTCCAAAGGATGGCCCAGAAGACAGCAGAGATGCACCTGGCACTCATTTGATGTTAAAAGGATCAAGACTCGGGTCAGAGCAACAAGAGAACCATAGGATGCCTAAAGTACAGGGGTGCTTGCCCACTCCTCCGGCACTCAGGGGTTGGTTGCACTGGCTGAGGACTTCAGGGACCGCACCCACCTCACCCCTGCAGCATCAGGCTCGGAGGCTGTCTTTGGAAGTGCCTCCCCTGGCATCTGCATGTTTTGCATTTGTTTGAGCCTTGCATCTGCTTCACACAATGAGCAGTAATTTTAAACCTGTTTAGCACGCATTTAACCCAGATACTTCTTTTGTGACCCATTCACTTGCATCTGGGTCCCAGTGCAAAGAGGTTGCGAGCAACAAAACGAGCACAGAATGGCAGCAGCCAGCAGCTGTATGGGTGCACGGGCCCAGGGGAGGGCAGCAACCCGCCCTGAAAGGCCGTGGCACTGGCCTGCAGCTTCCTGGGTTACTCTCACAGTCAGGGGTATGGATCCCACTTGGGGAGCAGAGCTCTCCAATGGGCTGAATAAGAACAGTACTAGGAAGGAAGAGCCTTCTTCCTGACCCTGAGAGATGGCGGGTACTTCTCATGCCCTGTTCACAGGAGGCGACACAGATAAGTGCCCCCAGGGTGACTGTACCAGCCGCTGAAGGGCTGGTAACTAAACATAGCACACCGAGGTTTGCAGGGGCGGGGGTGGGGGGGAGGTGGGGATTGTCACCCAGTATCTTCCACGCCAGTATGTCCCATGGTGGCTCTGTGTGCTCTAGAGAGGTCACATTGTGCAGGCTTTGGAGCGGTCCCTAGGGCTCTGGCTCCTCATTGTGACCATAGCTGTGGTATCTCAGTCTGTTGTTTGCCATGCCAGAGCTAAAAGTGGAGACACTCCTTGTGAGCAAGCCCCCCCACCCACCTTCCTGGTGCTAGGGTCTATTCTGAACCGGACATAGGCATACCTTGGGATATAGTTGGGGGGCCTGGGGACCTCCAAACAGCTGGTATGTCTCAAAGTCAGTAGACTTTAGAGTCAAACTGAAACCACATCCATTCATGTAAGTCTAAACCCGCTCTCAAGGTATCAAAATGGTATTTTCCCCTTCTACGAAAGGTAGATACATGCTTCTTACATACGTGCAAAGACGGCAGACTGCTGAAACCACACATCTGTGCCACACCATGATCTGTAGGATGACCTCTACTAGGAGCTTGAGTTCTCTCAAGACAGTGGCATCGACACACCCTTGTGTTGAAAATGGTATCACAAGTGCCATGCGGTGGCCCCGAGCCACTCAGGGTGATGGGGCACCACAGACATGGCTTGTGGGGAGAACTGAGCTTCTAATTATATTTGATTTTGAATGTATCAAATTCATCTTTAAATCTGAAGAGGTACATGCGGCTGACAGCAACCGTGTTGGACAGGGACTCACGGCATCTGGTCCACACCACATCCCACCACCCAACAGGAAATTCACACAGCGGGGACCACACACAGTCACAGCGCTGACTCGGAAACAATCGATTTTTATAACTTGAAGATTTACTTTTCTTTCATATGATTTGCTTGCCCTTCCCCTGACGCACACTGAAAACATCTCCAGAAACTTAGGAGGAAGGGGGCAGATTCTGATCGCTACCATTTCTGCCTCTGCTGCAATCCCCGGGGACAGATTTTAATTTAGATCCCTTCCATTTCTCTTAAAACGCGGTCTTATGCGCCCATCACATATGCACAGTTTCGGAGGCCACAGATCGATATAAAGGCGATTAGTGATGTTTTTAACCTTTAAAAATAGGACAATAAGTCGGGTCCTTGAAAACAAAAGATTTAAAAATTTGTCTATTACAAAATAAAATTTATCCAGGCCCCGGCGTATGTTAAATCAGTGGCCACGGCGGTTTTTATGGAAGCTGGTCCTTTTACGGACTGCTTGATGAAGCGCGCTTGGCACGAGTGGCGTATTTGCTGTTGCTCCACGACCTTGTTTGCTTGCTGATAAGGACACTTGGGTCGACTGATTTCTGCAGTCACAAAGTGAACGGAGCGACAAGATCTTTTTGTGGGTGCTGATAAAATTAGATAAATTGACAGAGCTAGAGTCAGTGGTGCAAATTTATAATCCCAGGGCAAGGCCAGCTTCAGCTCCGTGGTGAGTTCAAAGCCAGCCTGGGCGACATGAGATCCTGTCACAATCACTCAACTCCCCATAAAGCTGTATTTAAAAAATATGGAAGAAGCCTATAAAACGCACTTCATTTATTAGACAGATCACATGGAGAAATGGCTTCTTGGCTTTGGGGCCCAATCCCGTGGAGTATCTCCTCAGGCCTCCTTCTTTAGGCTCACAAGGATGTCATTACAGAAAAACAGTAATGAGACACCAGCATCAAAATACTCACAAGAAAGAGTATCCCCTCTGCCTGACATAATGCATGTTCCCTGGGCCCCTTACCTTGTAGGCTATGTCCCTGCTCGGGCTAAAATGTCCTCCAAGGCCGATGGCCTTTCCCACAATCCAGGGAACCTTTCAACCACTTTCTAAAAGAGAGGGCTGTGGAATGAATGTGTAATTTTGCCAGGGGCTGGAGCGCAGCAAAAGCGAACTGGCTTCTGTGTAGGGTCACCCTGTGCTCATTTCAATGTTAGCAGGTACTTATTAGTATGCAACGCAAGGCCTGGCCTTGGAGCACAGCGGCGTTAGCTGCCAAAAAGCTTTGACGGTGACCAAGCCAGCACTCCCTGGAATGTTCCACGGAGCTTGTGAGCAAAGGGGGCTCATGGAGTTTGTGTCTTCTCCTGTATTTTGTAGGGTTCACTGGCTTAGTCAAAGGACGCTTGGATGAAGCTGCCCAATATCACAATGTCAGGGCCTTGGGAAAGAGCTGAGGGAAAGCTAAATTGGACCAGGCAGGAGCCAGCATTTAGAAGGCCTCCTTCAGATCGACCCATAAGCTACAAGATTCTATTTTCCCCCTCGTGTTCTTAGACAACAATTATTCCTTAAAACTGAAGAATAGGTTTCACGGAGTGGCATGCGAGACAAAGAGGCTCTTGTCGTGATGCTGTTCAATAATAAGCTAATAAAATGTTTGAATGCCGGTGTCATCGAAGGCGGGTAATAACACATCTCCTGCTTCTCTTTATTTTATTTTTATAGGCCAGATAAATTAAATTAAACCGGCTCTCCCATTCAACAGCTTGAGATGCGCCGTTAATAACAGCTCTCTCTGCTCCCTCCACGAAGGATGGGCTGCAGGGCGTGGAGGTCATCTTCCCTAAGGAGGCTGTGCGTGGTGCGGGAAGCTATGATGGAGAGAGAGAGGAGACACGTTGATTGTGTTTGCTCAAACAGTGGCGGTGCCCTCCTAGCAAATAGTCAACCAGCTTGCTCTCTGGAGCCCGGGACCTTGGACATCCCCAAGCAGCTAACATAAGCTACGGAGTCTTCAGCGCGTCCATTACCAGTTCGAGTACAGCTAGAGCACTTTTCGCTTGCAGCCCAGCCAAGACTTCAAGTTAACAAACTGCTTAAAGATCTTCACCTCTCATTGGTAAACAGCGCGTCGACCAATATAGATTGAGAAAATTAGTGTTTTCATGCCATGTTTTCTGGTACATTACCTAAACTCAATGTGTAACCTACACATGGCGTCTCACCACTTGCTAGCATTGGATCATAATGTTTCGCTACCAACTCTGGGCGTCTCAGCAATAATTTGACAGGCGATAAAAAAAAAAAACAGGAACAAGCTCGTGGTGCAATTTTTATAGTCTGCTTTTCGCCATCTCTGTCATTGGAGTGGAAGGAATGAAGACATACAATTTAACCAGTATGTTTATATGCATCTAACTGATACTTTTCTCTGGAAAATTAATTGAATTACGCCTATAAAATACGTACATTGTATGCTTATCAAGCTGAGGTGATTTCAAACAATTAGAGGAAGATGTTTACATTACCAATAAAAGATTATTACCTCAGCAGAGCAGCAGGGAAAGCTGTCTCCCACCCGGAACCTTCCCACTGGCTTTGTGACAGCCCACAGGGAGTGTGGAGGAAGCCCTGCAGGGTGACGTCCCGGCTGAATGTGTGCTGTTGATGGGGTAGGCATGACCATGGTCAAGGACTCTTCCTGACTGTATGTGGATGCCGAGATATGCAGAAATAATGTATCAGGGGTTGGACCGCTCAGTGGTTAGGAGCACCAGCTATCATGCATGTGTGAAGACCTGGACTTGACCTCATGTGATCACTCAAAGGAGTCAGTTAACCAACTACAGCCCAGAGCTCTATTTCTACTCGCACTGTGTCCTCCCGTAAGCGCATTGCATATTCTGGGTGACAGTTCTGTACTGGGTTTGTGTTAGGAGACCAAGCCTTCGGGATGCTTACAGTCCTCCATTCCATGCTCCGGAGGATCCTGACATGACCGCATCCCCAACTGTGAGCTAGGCTGCTACCAGTTTTCAAATCAAGCTGCCATCGGACCAGTTGGAACAATTGCACAAATAGGCGTGCACACCTGGAAGAAACCTGGCCTGCGAGAATAAGGACGCTTTTCCTGACTGTTCTCATCAGCACAGACCCAGAGTTCCTACTTCCCACAGGACTATGGGTAAGGGGTAGGAGCAGGGCCCAGGCTCTCTGACTGCCTGGCTCAGTACCCACTGATAGGGCAGGTCCTAATGTCCTCACCATTGCGGGGCCATAGCCTGGGCTGCAGACATATGCAGTGAACCTCTAGGGGAAGTATGTGCCCCTGAGAGGCACATCTGTATGAGGGCCATGTCTGCACAAGGGTGCTTCAGGGAGCCTCGAGTGCTGCCTCTTGGGCGGCCCTGAGTGAGCACCCAGCACACGGCTCGAGCAGCTTAATTGAAAACACATTCTTTATAAAGGTCCCCATGACCCAGCTGGACGGCTCTGCGCTGCATTGCAGCAGGAATGAAGAGCCAGATCTTAACAGGGTAGAGACAAAGGCTCACATTCCGAAGTGAGCAGGGGACCAAGGGGATGCTTCCTCCATTTCCCAGGTGCCGAGATAATCAAGCTGCTGCCTCTGTTTGGGCTATTTCTAGACAAATGTGACTCTCTGACCCACTGCCTTCTGGCCCTACTTCCGCCTAGAAAGGTCCAGGCAGGGATTTTCAAAGTGGCTTCTGAGATCCTCAGTGTGAGGGGCCTCCTGAGCTTGCTGGGTCCAAACCTGTACTGATGTAGCCTGAAGGGACTGGTAGGCCGTGTTCGAGGGTAATATGTAGCCGTGTTCTTCAAACCAAAAATCCCTCCTGGGAGGAGGAGGTATCCTTACAAGCCTTAGGAAGCCAAGGAAACTTCCAAGCCTCTTGAGAATCTCCAAATTTAGAGGACGCACAAGGTCCCCCTAAGGTTATAAAAGCAATACTAATGCTGAGGAGGTAAGACTCTAGAACAGGTCCCTGCCAGCTGAAGGTCAGGCTGGGACCTCCAGGGAGCTTTCTTGTCACCCAGGCATTCATACCTAAGTCACCCCTGAGTAACCCCAGTAAGCTCACTGCCTTACCAAGCTAGACTCGGGCAGAGACCTTTCTCCTCTTTGTCATCAGGGTGACCTATTTGGGGTGAAGAGACTTGTTCTTGTCTCCCCAGGAAACGCCACATGACAGAGGCCCTGGTCTGTGAGTAGGCACAGGACAGGGAAGGCTCGGCTCCAGGGGAGTCGGTGCAATGTTTCCTAAACAAGAGAATGGTCCACACCCCTGGGATCACAAGGGTAGGGTGGATGTGACCCAAATGGAAATACAGCCATCTCGTGTATATTTCCCTTTGTTCTGGGTGGAGCCTCAGAGAACATAAACCCCTGCAGAACAAACCTTTCCATGCGGTTACTCTCAGGAGCGAGAGCGCTCAATAAACCCTGCCAGGAAGCAAGGACCCTAACGCCAGGATAGCTTCCTAGGCTCAGACTGACCCCTCTAGCCTCTGGGCTCAATCACTACACTTGGGGACTCTTGGATGCTCTGAGATCCCAGGATCTGACACCTGGAATGGGATGAAGTCGTCATTTGCCCCACCCTGCGGCTTCAGCGGTGTGGAGGTTTGAACAAGAAGGGTTTTTCTAGGCTCATGTTTGAATGCTTGGTCCCCAGTTACTGGAATTGTTTGGGAAGGATATGGCCATACTGGAGTAGGTATGCCACTAGGGGGTGGACTTGGAGGTTGCAAATGCTTTTAAGCCTGACCCAGTGTCTCTCTCTCTCTCTCTTCCTGCTGCCTGGGATCCAGATGTAGAACTCTCAGCCCCATCTCCAGCACCATGTCTGTCTACACACCTCCATCCTCCCCGCTATGACAATAATGGACTGAGTCTCCGAACCTGTAAGCCACCCCGGGGTCCACATAGTCACCCAACCCTGCAAAGAATGCTGGGGCCCCTGGTTAACTGCTGCATCCTACCTCTAGAGCTGAAACTCCTGATTCTAGGGCTCCTGCTGACCCAGGCTGAATCCTGGGCTCCAGGATGTTTGCAGGTGTTTCCCAGAGCTGTGCCCACATGGTTTGTGGGTACAGAGAAAAGGAGTCCTTACTTGATATTGATCCCAGTGCACATGACAACCTGGGACCCCTCAACTTAGTGTGGGGGACATCTCACTGGTACCATCTGGGGAAATCCAGAGGGAAGGGCTCCCTTAGTATCGCATGCTCCACTTCCTTCCTCTCCCATCCCGCCTGCCTCCTCCTTTTCCTTCCCCGGGCATTTGACAGCAGCAGCCAGTCAGGTCAAATCCTATGCTTCTCTCAGAGGATAGGAAACCAGGAGTATGTAGCCTCAAGGCTTTCCTATGACTTACTGCTCTCAATGACCCCTTCTTGGACTAGCTAGACAGACGAATGTCTCTGCAGCTTTGGGTGCATGTGGGACTGGGTTCAGGGACACAGCCAGGTGACTTGCCGAGGGCCACATAGTGATAGTCCTCAGGCTACAGGACCCAGGTTCCATAACTGTTACCTCGCGTTAGTTGTGAGCTTTGGATAAGCTACTTCACTTCTCCAAGTGTCCGTCTGCCAAGCGGCAGAGCTGGAGGGCAGAAGCCACTGTTCTGCACCGTGGGCTGTGAGAAGATGACACCGGGCCCAGCCAGGTCTCACTATAGGCTCCGTGAAGATTGAGAGCCTGGCTTCCTGTTGCTGCAGGAGAGTCCCAGCTCCAAGGTGTAGGCCTCAACCCCCTCTATTGTCTCTCCAGGGAGGAGAGACCAACTTTTCCGGTTAAATATATATTCAGAGAGCATTAAATTGAGCGTGAACGCCTTAGAATCATCCAAGTGGAAGCTTCACCAACCCTGTAGCACAGAGGAGTGAGTGCCCGCTGAGACAGTTCTCCCAGCTAACGCTTTAAAGCTAAGAAACCAGAAGCCAAGCACTGCCAGTAAAATCTGGCCTCCTCTCCCTCATTTGTTACCAAGTCCACAGTCAGTGCAAAGCCCACACAGGTAATTAGGGAATAAAGAATAATTAGATAACGAGGTGAAAATCAGTTAATTATTTTTAGCTAATTACAAATGAAAAACAACCGTTTATGGCTCAGAATTTTTCAATCTGGTCAACTGTGTGCCAGGGAATGCTGGGAAGGGCCTGGGACCCTGCACTATTGGTCACTGTGCTTTTCTGTGATCATTGAACACAACACAAGACCCTGGCTTATTTTTATTCCTTTTTCCCCCCATAAGCTTCAAAAATTTTTTTACCAGTTCCTATTTGCATAAAATAAAAACTCAAATAGGCCTGTAAGACTTCGGGCAGAGAGGGCTGTGTCCTGCCCAGCATTCCAGAGACACAACTAGGCTACAGCTCATCCTTCGCCTCCTTCCACTGCCTCTATTTACCTCCACGGTTCTAAGCAAGGCACACACACTTCTGGGCCTTATAAATGTCCTTCTGCTTGTTGCTGCCATGCACCAGAAGCTACGGAGGCCGCACTGACCCTCACACAGGTGTTTCCTCCCCCAGCATCTGCTGTGGTGTATAACACTTTGGTTTAGTGGGGGTTTTTGTTTGTTTGTTTGTTTGGTCAGGTTTGTCTGTCCCTCAATCCTGTCTCCTTTGGCAAGGCAGAGACTGGAAGCCCGTGGGTATTTCACTGTCCTGTCCTGGGAGGATACCCTCCTCCGGCACCTCCTCTTCTACACTTTCCTGCCGCCCTGGCTCTCTCTGCTCTTCTCTGGGATGTATTTATTGACTATTATGGGGAGACTTCTGTCCTAAGTGATTAGGTTAAAGTTTGGAACATGAAGCCATCTTTTCTGTGCCATCTTGGAAGTGAGTCTCCAGGTTCTTAGCTTTGTGTACCCAGAGGGGAAGTCTGGAGAGCTCTCTTTAATTCTGATTTGTGCTTGCTTTCAACGCTCTAAAAACATTCAGGATCTTAATTCCTGGAACCCCAGTCTCCCCAGAAAGGAATCCTCCAACCTCCTGCTGGGGTCTAAGGTGCCCGGACTATAACCTGGGAGGCAGACGTCCTTTCTGGAGTTCTGGGACCGTTCTTCCCCAAATCAGATTTCTTCCTCATTGCTCAGTGTCCTGCTAGAGTTGTCATGGCTGTCTTCACAGGAAATGAGCATTGAGGACCAAACTTCTTCCACAGCTCACTGTGAGCCAGCACATCATGTCTACTCAAGTCCAAGCCTCAACCTTCCATCAGGACCCTCCCAGGAACCCATGAGATGGCTCTGCTTCTTGTCAGTCAATGCCGGCCCAGTCCCTGTCACCTTCCTTGCTCCCTGTGCTTCCCAGCTCCCCAGGTCATCACCAATTTCTCAGTTTCCCATCTGGGCTTATCCCTTTTTAAGCAAACATGTCACCAGTGTTTTGCAGAGGCCAAGGAGAGGCTAAGCCTGGCTATGAGCCCCTTTGTGCTTGACCTTAATGGAAAACCTAAGAGAAAACATGGCATGCAATAGTCCACAGGAAGTAAGGTGGGAGGAGCAGACCACAGCAGTGCCTAGCAGGGCACTTGCTTCTGATACTTCAGGTTCATGGGCAGACACAATACAGAGGATGGGCCCTCCATGGCCCTGGTCTTCTGTCTGCTAGCTTCCCGCAGACCCATGACCTGTGAGGACACACCCTAAGGTCCCTTCCCAGGATCTTTTGTGTAACACTTCCCTAGGATCCCCAGGCCCAGCCATCAGGGAGAGTCCCACAAATGGGCACATTCACAGGCCAGCTATAGCTTGGGCTTCCTCTAGTTCTATCCTTTGAGTCCCTGCAGAAGCTGGGCCTGGCTATGGGATTCTGGAAGTCCAGAAGTACACAGTCAACAGGAAGGAGGGACTTTGTTGGGCCTGGAGGCAGGGGACAGGCAGGAACATGGAGGTATGAGTGGGGACACAGCCCTAGAGCAGGGATCATGGAACCCTCAAGTTTGATCCCTTTCTCAACCAGAAGTTCCAGAATGGCCAGTGTGAGGCCACAGGACAGGGCTCCTGGCAAGGAGACAGTGGGTCTGCTGAATGGCAAAGTCATGTGATGGACTCAGAGTGAGATGCCAATCACAAGGCCAGAGAGAAGTTACGATGATGGCTGCAGCCCACACCAGCAAGAGAAGGCTAACTGTGCAGTGTGCTGTAACCCAGGGTTACCCATGGAGAAGCAATAACTGGCCAGGCGAAGGTACCAAGGGCCGCTCCAGAGAGTCATCAAATCAGGCAGAGGGGTGGGATTTGCTAATTCAAAATGGGATCATGGCAGAACTTTCTGTGAATCTATCCACAAAGCCCTGGATGTTACCTCATCCTCATGACTCTACCAAGCTTACAAGGCTCCAGCCACAGGACCAAGCAAGGGTTGGAACAAAAGTACAGACTGTCGATCATGATGAAACTGTTTAAAGATGCTGTATAGGCTGATATGAAAAGATTGACAAACACAGTTCTCACATCCCAAGCCCGGGATGGCTTCCTCCCTGAGCACAGCTGAACCTTACGCTAATTCGCTGAACATCTTTCCATTCCAAACTTCAGGGCTTAATGACCCGAGGAATAGAAATTGATGAGGAAGAACATGCCACCCCTAATCTTAAAATATATTTATCATCATGATCATTAATCTAAGACTTTCTCCCTTGGGAAGAAATGCGTAATCAAGTACAGAGAGGCTCTGTATTTCTGGCTGTCATTCTTAAGTTCCTTGGTGTAGAAACCAACTTCACAGGCAGACATGGGGCTGAGCAGAAGATGAGAAAAGCCCCTGGTCGGTAGTCAGGTAGGACATGCATGAAGCCATCTGTTGGGAGCAGAGAGACCCCAGATCCTGAATTTCTTGCAATCCCCTGATCTGAGTGCCTACAGCTGCTCTGAGCACGAGACCTTCAGGAGTTCCTGAAGGCAGGAGAATGGTTTCTGGTGGGTTTGGCTGGGGCATGGCTATCTCTATATAATCTGCCCTGAACACAATAAAGGGGGCATTCTTGGGGAATTCAAGGATGACCCGTGTCGCTGTCTCTCTGTGTGTGTGTGTCTGTGTATTTTAACCTCCAGCCCCTTGCCCGAAGCTCGGTAACTGGGTGCCAGTGCACAGAGCACAGACACTGGGGCATGGTGCGTGGCAGCCATCTTGAAAAAAGATGTGTGGCTAAGAAGGGAGGGCTGAGCCCTTGACCTGTCTCTTCAAAGGAACACTGCTGGTGCAGTCAGCAGGGTGGGGCCCAGGCTGAGGTCCCATGCTTGGCCTTGCTGTCCTGGACTCAGACTTGTTTGGTTCTAGGCTGCTGTTGAATTCCTTCTCCCGATTTTCATGTCTGCTGGCTCCATTCACCCCAACCTGCTTCGGGTAGGTCTGCAGTGTCAAGTTTAACCTGTTAAGCCCTCTGGGCTTTGCCTATCCCATCTCCAGCATTATTGCAGGGTGTTGGGCCAATCCCCTGATATCTTCTCATTTCCTTCTGTGTGTGTTCCAGTAGCTTAAGAATTTGGGTGAGTTGCTTGTGACCCCACCTCTAGGACTGATGGTGGGTTGGGGGTTGTCTTGTTGACTCCCAAGGTGCATGTGTTTGTAGAAGTTGGGCCAACTCCATTTTTGCTGGCTCATGGGAAAAAGTAGATATTTGTTTTTTTAGGGTGAATTCTTTCCCCCCAAAGAAAAACATAAACTTCTGAGTTACCTGGGATTCAAAGCAGCCTTATACAGAAGACAAACACATATGAAGAGGTGTTGATCTCAGTTGGAGCCCTATCAAGGGCCTGGAAGATCCAAGGAAGACTTGGAAGAGAGCAAGGGGGGCAGGGAAGAAGGGAGAGGCTGGCCTCCACAAGAGAAAGCAGGGTCTGCTCCCTTAGATGCAGGCTGATGGAAACTTTCTGGGGGTCCAGTGACACCCTGCCATCCCCTACTGAATTTAAGGGCTCTTGACTGGGGTTGACCTTCAAGTTCTCTGGCCAAGTAAGAACAGAACTCACTGGCCAGACTGGTGGGACATAGTTAGCGAGTAACAATAGTGACCAGAGGTGGTCACACGTTGAATGTGACGGTGACTGTAGTCAGGGACACTGGGAAGAAAGAGTAGGAACCTGCTGGACCTTGTAATGGGGCAGGTAGTTCTGTATGGAGAGAGGGGATGGAAGGAGAAGCTGCGGGTGCAGGAGTCTGTTTGGTCTGTGGGAGTTCTGGCCCGTCCTGCCTTCAGCAGTTAGCCCTTCTGAGCACCACTCTATAACACCCCAGTACCTGCCACTCATAGTGCCCCAAAACAGCATGGTGGTCTTGTTTTCTTCTCTGGAGGAAACAGCTTGCTAGGAAGACTCAGTTTCTAGGCAGAAATACCCACCTTTTCTGTGTAAGTGACTACCAGCACGGCTCTCAGGAGACCTTCAATTCCCTCCAATACTACATTAGCAGAAAGATTAGCAGAAAGGTGTATGAAAAGCAGAGCTAGGCTGGGAGGGTGTGTGTGTGTGTGTGTGTGTGTGTGTGTGTGTGTGTGTGTGTGTGACAGAGAGAGAGAGAGAAGGAAGGAAGGAAGGAAGGAAGGAAGGAAGGAAGGAAGGAAGGAAGGAAGGAAGGAAGAGAGAGAGACCAGTACATAGGAAGGTAGAAAGTTTATAGCCTGAGCTACATAGTGAGACACTGTAAAATGAGACACAAACAAAAACTGAACCAAAGCACACAAAAGAAATGCACGGGAGGCTGGTCCTCACACGGCTCTGACGAATCCCTATGTAGATTTCTCAGAAGGCATCCCTGTAAACAGATGTTTCTCTGTCCTGCCCCATCCCGCAGCCATTTCTAAATAGTTACTCAGAGGCTTACAAACTGCTTGGCCTATAGTTCAAGCTTATTACTAACTAGCTCTTACATTTAAATTAATCAATTTCTATTAATCTATGTATTGCCACATGGCCTTTGCTTTTACTGGTCTGCTGGCATCTTGTTTCTTGAGTGACTTGCTTGTGTCTCTCTTGACTGGGTCCTTCTTTCTCCCTGTATTCAGTTTGGCTTTCCCACCTAGCTATATTCTGCCTCACTATAGGCCAAAGCAGCTTTTATTATCAATCAGTAGAACAACATATATTCACAGCATACAGAAGGCTCATTCTACAGAACATCCCATCTCCCAGAGGTCACAGTGCATATTAGGGCCAGCGAGGTGGCTATCTTGGCAGGTAGCTCTCCTGGGCGGACAGCTCCCTTCCTTGGCCCTTCTGACCTTGGCTCTTTCTACATTCACCTTCAAACCAAGATCAAACCCAGCAACTCCAGCTCCAAAAGAACAGAGGAGGCAAACAAACAAACAAAATAATCAGCGGTTTGGCAGCCGAGACAGAGGTGCCTGGAGGCCAGTGCTGTGGGATGGGTCACCCAGCTAGGCCACGAGCAAGTTCTAAGGACAGTTACTCTCCTGAGGAGGAAGAAGGGTCTTTTCAGAAATAACAAGCCAGCTCCAGTCCCCAGAGGCTCTCACCGGGTACTAGGGAACATGTGAGCCTCAGACTGCACTGCTGGCCTTTGGGAGAACCGTGGAGTGTGGTCTTATTAGAGAGCTGGTAGCTGCAGATCTAATTAGAAAGGTATAACAGAGTTACAGGTAGTGTCTGGGCACGACTACCGTATGAGTTCCCATGGGAAGAGGGACAGAAGAGGGCCGTGGGAGCCCTGTGCAGCCAGCCTGGAAGGCAGCTCTCAACCAGAAGTGTGGCTAGGGTTAGTACTGGTTGTGGAATCATTGATCCAAGAACCAAACAAAATAAAGGAAGAGATACTGAAAATTCAGCTGCCCCGCTGGGACTAGAGGGAGGTGCAGGCTTGGGTCCCCAAGGTTCTCCCGCCCAGGCAGCAAGCCCACATCTTGGAGCTCAGAACCCTGACCTGTGAAATCCGCAGGACAGAAGCAAAGGTCGCTGGGCAGGTGTCCAGCCCGATCTCCGCAGGGACAACCCAGAGGTGGCATTTCAAGGAGCGCTGCTGCCGCTCGAGGCCCAGACTTCAAACAGCAGAGTCAAGTTGGGCCCCTGCTTTCAGAAGCTTCTGGGGCACGGTAAAAATTCTCAAATGTCAGCCACCCAGCATGCAGTACGCAGCGCGCTCCAGCCAGGCCAAGCATTTACCCCAGCTCTGCGCTACAGATGAAACGCCTGCAGTACTGTCTCACAGAGGCCCAATCAGAGCGGGAAGCACGCTCTCTGAATTAGCCATCTTGTGTATTATCCTAATAGAGTATTATTTTTAAACCACCACAATATTTTAATTACATTCCCAGCATGAGTCATTATGTACCTGAGTGAGAAAGCTCTTCTGACTGTAATTGCACACTGGAGTCCCACGATATAGTCAGTGAACTTAACAGATTGACAGAGAGATGGCAGCTCTCCCAAGGCCACCCCCAATGAACCAGCCTTTCTTTCCTTCCGCCCCTCTTCTCTTCCCTCTGTCCTTGCCACTTCCTTCCTCTGTCCCTTTCTTATCCCTCCTTCCCTCTCTTAATTTTATTCAATTATCTTTGCTGAGGACCCTCATGGTGGTTCTTCTTGCCTCCAGGTCCCCAGCAGAACTCCAGGCCCAGCTTGGCGCTAGGCACAAAGGCCAAGTCTGGCTTGCTATATGATGGATGCAGGAAAACATGCCAGATGATGGTGGAGGGACCAGCACTGATAGGTTGGGGTCATGGAGGAAGGGTATTCCAGATACCCTTTGGATTTTGTGGGAGCTGCAGAGCTTCCAAGTCTGCTTCATTGAGAGACCCTTGAAGGAGTTTTGCATCAGGTAAGACAGGACACAGAGTGACAACGGCCCTCGCTCATCTCCTGCATCAGTTCGCATCCCTGCTCCAGCAGCACAGAACAGCAGGAAACTTCACAGTACTGGAGAACGTCCCTGGGGCCTAGATGTCGGAGATGGCTGAGTACTCAAAGTCCTTGTTCTGTAAGCCTGGGGGTGGAAATTCGGACGCCCAGCAGACACGTGAGAAGCTGGGAGCAGCAGTGTGCCCCTGCAACCACGCAAAGGAGGAAAGCTGAGGGTGACACAGATGCCTGTCACACTAGCTTGTCAAGTGGAGAGAGGGGGACCCTGGGAGCCCGCTGACCAGCTAGCGCAGCCAGGTCTGTAAGCTCCAGGCTCAGTAAAAGAGCACCTCAAAAGGAGAGCTGGAGAGTGACCGAGGGAGATACCAGGAGTCAGTCTCTGCCCTGTACACACACGCTGCTACATATTGGCATTCGTGTGTGCATGCGTGCACACACATGTGTGCACACACACACAAATGAATAAAAGAACAACCCATGAGGAAGTGATTTCTTGATGGACAACATAGACTTTTAACCAACAAGCAGTGCCTAAGACACCAAGGGCCCCTAGTTAACTCCCAGAATTCCCAATCAGGGACCATCAGCGATCTGGAATGTGCATTTGGAGATCACAGGACTGGGTGTGCAAGGCAAAGGTGAATGCTGGTTATGACAGTCATACTGTGGATGGAGCCCCACAATGTCATACCTCATCTATGGCTCTTAAAACAGGAATGGCTGGAAGTGTGAGAAATGATTGAGGGTAGGCACATGAATAACTAAGTCCAAGGAGGAGCATTGGCTTTGTGTGTGGGGACTATGGGGTTCCCTTCTTCTTCCTCCCCTCTGAGTGCTCTCTGTGACGGGTTGTTATCCTGTAGGGATGAGGTCAGCGCAGCCCCCAGCAAGCTGCATGGGTGCCTCATGCCTTACTAATTAGGACCCTGCCTTTGGGGAGACACCTGAGCAGTTTAGCTTTTCTAAGTATAGGGAACAGGCTTCGTTCCTATCTTTTCTTCCCCCCCTCTTTCTTCCCTGTTTTCCGTATTCAAGAGGACTACCTCCTACAGTTCAAATGTGCTGACATGCTGGAGAGGGGCTCTTTTGTTCTCTGTGATTTGTGCCTCAGCGCTCACCCTAGGCTGGGCTGCACAGGGGAGGGAAGAAATTGTCCCACCCCTGCATGGTCTTTGCTTTTCTGCCTGCTCCGTGAAATCCCTGTTTTAGGATTAAGGGCTAGCGAGATCTACTCATGACCCACTGTTAAATTAGACTCACTTCTCGTGTCCGTACTGAGATACAGAGAAACAGGTGTCACACAGACGAACCTGGGATACCTTGAGCCCTGAAACACCACACACCTGGTAACTCTGCCAGGGCAATCTTGGCTTTCCATGGCTGCTGCCCTTATTCCTCCCTCCCCCACCCAGTTATGAAGGATCGGTCTGGGTCCTTTGAGCTCAAGAAGATGAGAACAGGCAGATCCCAGGACTCACTGGACTGCAACCTAGTCTAATTTTTCAATGGCAGGTCAACCAGACCCCTTATTTAAAGATAGATAGATAGATAGATAGATAGATAGATAGATAGATAGATAGAGTAGGTTCCCAAGGAATGCCACCTAAGGTTGTAAGCTGGTCTCCCAGTAATGTGTGCACACATGTACTGCCCCGCTGCCCCGACACAAAAGATCAACACCAAATGTTTTAGTTCCAGGGTCTCCCCTCAGAAGAAAGATTTTGATCTGTCTTCAATCACTTGAATCAAGGGAGCTCAGGGCTCTGGGGCTGAGGGAGGAGGGTTCATACCACATTTAAGGGATGTGAAGTACAGCCGCGTAGAGGGATGGGATTGTCTGAACTTGAGCATCTTGACTCTAAACTTCTTAGGGAAAAGAAAGTTAAAGCAAGGAAGAAATGACTGAACATCCCTCAAAGCTACAGTGAGGATGTTGGGGCACTGATATAAGAAGAAAGAGAGAAAGGCAGACAGACAGACAGACAGACAGATCAAAATAGAAACTTGAGGAATGGTACAGAAACTGTCTATCTGGTAAATATATTTCAGAAACTTGTAAAAGAGACTTATTTTCTTTTCAAGATATGTTGGCACAACTGGGGGGAAAATCTAAACTTCCATAGTATGCTGTATATAGAAATGAATTCTAGGTAGATCAATTATACACATAAGAAAATACATCTTAATTGTCATGGCTAAGGAGTTTTTGTCAAGACTTACAAAAAATACGAGAGAAGAAAAGGTAGAGATATTTTTCATAACCAGAGTGAGAAAAAAATGATAAGATCTAGAACCTGCAAAATCAAAGCTTGCTAAGGGCCAGCGAGACGGTTTGGTGGCTGAAGGAGCTTGTTGCCAAGGCCGAGGCCCTGAGTTTGATCCCTGGAACTCACGTGGTAGAAGGAGAGAACCAGCTCTCTCAAGTTGTCCCACTCAAAACAAAAAAAAAATGTAAAAATGCATCATTTGGAAGACTGCTATTACACACGGCTTCGTGGGGGTCTATAAGGTATGCAGTAACCCCACATATAGCAAATGATTGACAGCCCTAAAAGTCTGCGCACATGCGATAGCATGACAATCAAGGTGACAACCTGCCCGTCAAACTGGAGGTACGATCACACCGTGTCTGTTACTGGGGACCGGGATGGCTTTCCTGTAAATGATTATAAACAGACGTGCAATGTGCTTTTGTTCCCGATCTTTTCAGTTGCCGAGAACGCTTGAAGGATTAGTCACGATAGTGCATGCATCATCCCTTGTTCCTTTGCTTCCAGAACATGACTCCGCACTGCAGACTTTCCACACTGCCTGCATCCATCCACCTGCAGACAGACACCTGAGCCCTTCCAGCAGGAGCCCCGCACACTGGGCTCGTGATGTCGGCCACTAGTCTACACTCCTGTTTCTCCAGGTCCACCCACCCCCAGGATTCAGCATTTCTGACCTACATGGTCAGTTTGCTCAACCCTTAGAGAGAGTGTCAGCTCAAGTTTTCTTCCATCCCCACCCAAAGTTTGGAAGGCACTTATTGTCTGGATTTTATTTTTAATAGCGTTGCAATCCGGCTGGGCAAGCGTATCTCCCTGTAGTTTTACGTCATTTTCCTGTCGATGAATAACGGTGATGAATAACAGGTCCATTAGCTGCTATTTGGAAGTTCTTTGGCGAGCTATTGAAACCTTTTGCCTATTTTTAATTGGGCCATTTGTCTTTTTGTTATTGAGTTTAAGGATTCTTTATGTATTCGACATGCCAGCCTTTTTCTTTTTTTCTCTGGGGCTGTGCCTTTCTTTCACCCTCTGAACGGTACCCTTTGCAGGACAGAACTTCATAATTCTGGTGACATTTAATTTGTCACTTTTTTGTCTTTTATGGACCATGCTGTCTGTGCCATACTCAAGAAATCTTTGCCTAATCTTATATAAAAAATAGAAAATTTCAGATTACAGAGAAGAAATGAGAACAAAGAGAGAAGACAAATGACTAACCGGATCAAAATATTTGAATTCATACTGGGAAGTGATAATTTGTCTAGGAGATGAGGGCCTGCACATCCATGAGCAAAAGACCAGCCACCCAAGAGAAAAAGTCACCAAGGGATGCTCGTAGACAGTCATGGAAAATGAAACTCAAAAGTGCCTCTCACAGAAGCCCCCACTTCAACTCACAGAAAGAGAAATGTAAATTTAAATCGGACTGACACATTACTGCTCTCCAGCTCAGCAGAGAGAAAAGTGGGGAGACAGACTGAGCTGGTGGGGGGGGCAGACTGAGCTGGTGGGGGGAATTGGGGAGGCAGACTGAGCTGGTGGGGGGAGTGAGGAGACAGACTGAGCTGGTGGGGGGAATTGGGGAGGCAGACTGAGCTGGTGGGGGAAATTGGGGAGGCAGACTGAGCTGGTGGGGGGAGTGGGGAGGCAGACTGAGCTGGTGGGGGGAATGGGGAGGCAGACTGAGCTGGTGGGGGGAATTGGGGAGGCAGACTGAGCTGGTGGGGGGAGTGAGGAGACAGACTGAGCTAGTGGGGGAATTGGGGAGGCAGACTGAGCTGGTGGGGGGAATTGGGGAGGCAGACTGAGCTGGTGTGGGGTGGGGGGATTGGTGAGGCCACACTCTCATGGGGTCCCTGGTACAGAGAACAAGTGGTCAGTCACTGGGATCTGGGTGACAGGTGTCCAAACAATCACCTGGAAGGACTTCAGGGCAGCAGGGTGGTTTGATGTTACAAATCACTTGGCATTTTACAAAGAACTGGGAAAGGAGCTTGAAGGCTAGAAACACACAGACATAAGCGGCTCTGGAGAAAACAGTGTTACTGCCATTACAGACGTATCCACATATGGAATTACCACACTGTACCCTATAAATGCATAATCAGTATGTGTCAGTGAAATCTTTGAAAAATATAAATGCACAGAATCTTGACCTAGAAATACTTCAGGAAGTTTATCTTTTACAACTACCGACACACGTGAGAAACATACATGTTCACAGGGACCCCTTGCAGCACCAGGCAGAACACGAACATGTTAATGAAGGAAGAGGCCACAAAGGCAACCTAAGGCTCGTCCACAAGTCAAAGGCTGCTCCCAGGTGAGGTCTTCCTCCACAGCCTAGAGCTCACGGTGGGCTGAGTCCGAAAGGAGAAAACAGGAAGGGCTGAGATCAGCAACTGGAAAGGGGAGCCCCGACGGGTCAGGAGGTTTGCTACCATCTTGTCCACCGGAATCCGTGTACTCATTGCTCATTCAAAATAAAACAAGAGAGGAGATGTGTGAAAATGAACATGAGGAAGGTCTTCCCAACCCTGAGCCGGCTCGCTAAAGGCAGGCACGCAGTTCACAGAGTACCTACTACCTTTTGGTAGACCTACTGCGTTCTGGGCTCGCTTTTCTAACCAAGCGTGTCCACCCTGCAGTCCTGAAGCTGCGTGAGGCCCAGGAGAGCTATCAGCGGATCCCAATTCAAAATTACAAACTAACCTAATGAGCCTGAAATTTGTAAATGTCGAAAGGTGGGACATGCCCCGTGGCCTTGTAGCCCCTCGCTGTCGGTCTGCTCTTCCCTGCAGTGAACGGCACCTTGTTGCAGCAAGGGGTGACCTTGGTGCTCATGCATACTACTGCCTACCTGGAACCTTTCCGGAAAGCCTGATTTCTTGGTAACAAAGAGAACATGTACTCATGCAGCCTTCCCTGAGCAGCGGCTCTGCGGATCCACAGAGGACCAGACTGCTAGGGAAACGGTGCTACTGGGTCTTGCTACCTTGTCTCTGCCACAGAACAGGGGCCCACACAGACTCAGGGCTGCCCTGACGCCTCTCACCCCACCTGTCAGGAGGATGGGGCCCTTCTGCCTCTGTAGTTCTCAGCTCAGCTCTCCACCGTCTCGTTCTTCCAGTCTGAGTCCAGGCAGGCACCCTGGCTTCTGCCGGTCTCCCTCCTTGACCCCAGTTATCTAGAGAACTACAAATAACCAGGACTCTCGGTGCATTCAGGCCACCCGGTTTTCTTCCATAATTGTTCCAGAATGTTCTATACCTACTCCCGGCTCTAGTCAATGTCACATGTGCAAAGAACTGTCCTGACTCAGAATGCTGCAGAAGGCTGGTGTGGAATGGACATGACCGTGGATGTTGTCGCCTTGGACTCCCAGCAACACAATTGCCTGCAGTAGACTTGTACAATGTTGCATGGAGAGAAGGGGCATGAGGCCCTGTGCACCCCCCCTCCAAATCACACACTCCACAATACAAAAGCAGTTACCAGTTCCTGAGATATTTTTCTCAGGGCTCCAGCTGCCTGTAAGTTGCCCATGCTCCTGTATGCAGCCCTAATTAAACTCGCTGTTCACCAAGCTGTACTACAAAGCCTGCCCTTGGTACCCTATCCACATACTCCCTGTCCTTCAACACCCTTCTGCTGGTGGAGGGGGGGGCGGCGAACATTGCATCTGGGGTTTGATGGTCTGAGGTTCTTCCCCTTTCAGGGCGGAGTGAAGGAGAGCCTACCCAAAGAGCCAGTGTGCTGGGATGTTGTGTGGCCTACAGCTGGACTGCTTCCCACCTCTGCTTCTGACCTGCATCGCTCTGCAACTGCATTCCACGGCTACGCAAAAGCTGCATGCTTGCGTAGAATTGCAATCTTCACCCCCATCCCCCCCCCCCGGCCCTGCTTAACTCTCAGGCTCCTGAGCACCCCATGGGGTACCCCTTCCTTCCAACCCCCACAAAGGCCTGCGTGCCTCCTCCCTCCTGATTACACTATACATGAATCACTTTTTAATGTTTGCTTTAATACATACAGATTCTTTAGACAATAATAATATAAAAAAATCAGCAAACAGCATCAGAAACTGGAAATCTCTTCCTTAACATAGAAGCGGGTTTCTTAACGTCACGGGGGAGAACTGAACAGCAAGCCTGACAACATAATTAGAAGATTGTTACTGGGAAGGGAATGGCATTCTTTATACAGCTCTTGCTCTCTCAATAAGATTATTCTCCCTGAATAGCTAATCAGCTTTCTCCAGTTCCCCAAATCCGGGGCTCGAGCTGCTCTCCCGGTTCCTCCTACTTACTAAATGGCAAACAGTGACACCTCGGAGGGGAAATTTCAATGTGAGCAAACAGCACGATGGAGGGGTGCAGAGAGAGGGGGCTCTGCAAGATTAGCAGCAATTTAGGAAGACGGCACTGTCACACCTGGGTTGACAGCGGCTGACAGGGGCTGCTGATCTCTGCTCCCATCTCAAATTTGAGTGTCACGCTTCAACAGAAAGGAGTGGCGTGAAATGAGGCTTCCAGGAGTCACTGTGGAAGGCACAGCCCGTGTCCAAGGTGACTTACAGAGCCAGGGATGGGTGGAACAAGGGTCGGCCCACCCACGCCCACTCGTGCCACCAGCTCTGCTCCGGAGGACAGCACAAGAGCTAAGGGTCAAACAGATATGTTTCCCAGAGCGAGTATGCTCTTCCAGCACCAAATTGCTTCCAGAAAAGCAGGTGCTGGGGAGGGGAGGGTCTCTTCGCAACAGTTCCCACCCTGGTACATCTCACTGAAACTACTCTTCGAAACTCTTAACTGCTGAGCCGCCTGGCCAGTCTGCCTCCGCCAAGTCTGATCTTAAATATGTAGCGTTTCCTGTGTTCTTCTGCGTGACTGAGGTCATGCTGGAAGATCATAGCACTGGCAAGCGACACTGAGTGGTAAGGGCTCCACTGTGTATGCTGCTGAAGACGGGCCTTGGCATCTCTCACCCCAATAATGTTTAGGGGGATAAGTTTGTTCCCAGGGCCACTCCTGACCAGCACCACTGCTGGGCTGCAGTGTGGAGGGCAAAGACTATGGAAGCCGTCTCACTTCTGAAGCAATTTCCACCCACACTGGTCCTCCCCACTCATAAAAGGTCACAGACGTCATCACTCTCCAGTCATTGGTGGCTGAGGAGCACCCATCCCGATTTCAGAGCTGAAGAAACAGCTCAGGATTTGAGCTGTAGATGTAAGCCCTGAGCTAAGAGGATGGAAAAATCAGCTCTCAGGGTTCATCTGCGAGCGAGCCTTGCTTCCCCAACAGGATCTCCTCAGAGGAGCCCCAGGGGGAAAGTCACATGTTTAAGACCAGACTGGGGGCAGATAGGGACTAGAGAGGTGTTCAGTGGTAAAACCCTGCATTTCTCTTGCAGAGAAGCTAACTTTGGTTCCTACTGCTCACATCAGGCAGCTCTCAACTTCCTATAACTCTAGCTCTGGGGGAGCTGATGCTTCTGACCTGCTTGGGTAACTGCACACAAGTGTACATAACACGCATGCACACACATAAACACACCACACACAAACATACACACACATGCACACATCTAAACAAGAAGCAGCTAAGGAAGGCAGGGTTTTCCTGGGCTCATGGTTTGAGGTACTGGCCAACACAAAGAGGAAGGCTCCAGGGGAAAGAGGGTGCCAGGAGGACCCCTTACCACACGACTGGACGGAACAGGAAACAGAGAGCAGACAGGAAGCAGGGCGAGACTACGAAGTCTCAAGGTCCACCCCTAACAATCAACTTCCTCTATCAAGTCTCTACCTCCTAAAGGTTCCAGAACCTTCTAAAACAACACCACCAACTATGGACAAAGTACTCAAACTCCAGAGCCTGCCAGGACATTTCTCATTCGAACCATAATCCCAGCCAAGCAAAGCTATAAGGCACTCTGGTGTCTGTGTCCAGAGGACAAGGGCCAACTATGCTCTGGCATTGTTGGGCACACACTGACTCAAGCCAGCTGAAAGCTCTAGAGGTACCTGCACTTGGATCACAGCTACTGATGGGGAAGCTTGAGGCTCGTAAATGTCTCCTGACTTGTGTGCCAATGAATGGCATGGGTGCCTGTGTGCCTGGAGCTAAGCCATACTGGCCATCTTCAGCCTTCCTGCCCTACGTGGATGCAGAGGGGAATATCCGCTAACCCATGATACCGAAGGACTGTTGCTAAGTGTGGCAAGAGGGGAGTCTTCCAAGAAGGGTTAAAGGGATGACAGCTAAATACGTTTATAGTTCTAGACAGAGTCCTTATAGACCCTGTTCTCCAAGGACATCTGGTGTCCTGGAAGCAAAACATAGGAAGGGACATCCATCATCCACTCACTCACTGGTATGCGCACAGTGAATGGACCCTCTTCTTCATGGTTTGTAGATTGATGTTTGGTCCTAGTCATTGCACGCTGCTCATGTCTGACTTTGAGCACTCCCTTCCCAATGCTTCTGGTGTGCCCACTACTTCCTGTCAAGCATGTTCTATCGACTGCCACTCTCTCCTGACACTCCAGGCCTTTCTGTTCCTCTGCCTGGCTTCCTTCTCTCACAGAGCTGCTGTGAGTCCACAGCTGGCCTGGCCCCAGGCTGGAGGGAGCATCTTTCCCCTGGTTGCTCTGCTTGCTTTTCTCCCTGGGGAGACCTGATGGTAAAGACTTGGCTGACACCATATCTACACTACTGATATCTACACCACATGAGACAGCCCTACCCATGGGCTTGACATGGCTGCTGTAATCAACTCTCTCTCCCTGCCACCTGCCCGCTAGAAGCTCATACTATGCAGGCTCCTAATTTACCTTGTATTTTTCCTAGACCTCGATCTTCATGATCATTCTAGTGGTCCAAAGGAGTCTCTGCTGGCATATCCTCTGCAGCTCAATGGTGGCTCTTAAACCCAGTCCCTCTGAAGACCACACCACATCCCAGATGGCAGGGACACCTTCATCCATGAGGCAGTAACTTCGAAGCCTGAGGAAATGCCTCATATCCTTTCTCAATTTACCTCCTTCCACCAGCTCTGATTGATGTCAGCACTCAAGGTTCAGGATGCAAAATTCAGGCAGAACTTTGTTATGCTCTAGAAAGTGGGCTTACCCCTTCCCAGCATGCCTCTGCAGAGTCTTTGTCTCAGAATTCTCCTCTGGAGTGGCTAAAATCAGCTTCCTTGCCCAAGGTGGAATTCATCCAATTATGGGACTTTATCAGAACACACTTCTGAAGGTTGGCCTTGTTTTATGTGCTCACACAAGTCAACACCATGGTGTACCCAAAAAGTCTCCCTATGTTTGACCACATCACAGAAGTATAAACCTTGACTGAGAACAGTCAAACTGCACAAATGAAGCCACACTCTGGTAAGTCAGCCACTGCCACAAGATGAGTTTGTCAGCTGCATCAGTGGACAGAGGAAATAGTGGCCCCTCAACTGCTTGCTCAGGCTGGGGGTCTCAGTGGGTTTCGGTTTAACCTCTGAGGGTGCACGGCAAAATACACACTGTATGTGCAGAGTTGGGCTACTTCTGAGCTCCTGTGTGCTAGCAGGATTTGCTTAGGCTGAGCCTTGATGGCACAAAGACCCCGTGGTTTGTGATCCCAGTCTGAACCCTCAGCGTCCCCAGGAGCTGCCGAAGGTCCCCACTGTCTTCTTTGGAAAAGCCCTAGAAGGATACCAACACTTTCGCTTATCCTCAACCTGTAGGGTTTCCCGTACATGTGGTGCCCTCTGTTCCTCCTCCCGTGTGTCAGAAACTAGTTTAAACTTCAGCCAAAGGTAACGAAACAGCCACACACACACTGCAGGTGTATATGGAATAGGCTCTCATGACCCCTGAATGGGGGATGGCGAGGATGGGGTACAGCTGGATTCCTGGACTCCTCCATGGTTAGCTATTGGCTAATCTGTAAATTAATTGTTAGGTATGGAGATGTTTTGTCCACCATGAGAGCCCCTCAGTTACCACACAGAGGATGCCCTGATTTTCACACACTTAACATGAGTCACCCGGGAACATCTTCTCATCAACCGGCTCCTCAATTTTAATCAATGGCTTATTATTTCCCCACACTGACTTATTTCCATGATTCCACCATGTGGAGCAATCACGAGATGCTCCACTGAGTGTTCCAGGCAGGATGGGAAGCCCCATCATTGACCTGAGATGGCAGCCGGCTAAGAGCCCACAGCGTCTACCCCCAGACCCAAACCCACACCTGCCAGCAGCTGCAGACGTAGTCGCCACATCAGGCCCTTACGAGAATTACTAGCCAAGGGAGGGAGGTTAAACTCTGGGGTTCTGCTCATCATCACAGAGATAGGTGGTCACCAACTTAGGTGGGATAGATATTGGCTTGGTCTGTGACAATGTCCCTGTTCCCTACCTCCTTGGCTGATAACTGCCAAGGAGTTCTAGCCAATATCACACAGGACCAAGGCTGTAATAATGGGATCTAATTCCCAGGTCATTCCATTGTTTGGTGCCAAAGGCTTCTATCCAGGGAGCCCCTTATTACGGCTGAATCAGAGGCTGTGAAGGCTGTTGATTTACAGGACCATTCCGAATCGCTGGAGGCACGAGAGACCCGTCATTGGTGGCAGTGTGATCTTGGTGCAGGGGCAGATTCCATCTCAGGCCAAGAAAATGCATCCACCCCCTCCCCCAGCAGAGATAGGCACTGCACTCTGGCCGACAAGGGTAACTTCTCTCCCCAGTGCCAACTCAACTGTCTGGGAAAGACTCACGAACAAACTCATCGTCAGAGACGCTCAGCATCTTGCCTGGAGGCAACTTTCTCAGAAGAAAGTAAGGAATGGCGTTGAAATTCTAGGCACCAAGGCTAGTGGAGCCATGGGGTGAGGACACAATATTTGCAAATGTCAGCAAGTACAATAGAGAAGCTGAGCCCCTTCTGAAGCCGCGCACCTCCACAAGAGTCTGTGTCATTCTGTGACATCATATCCTGAAGGGAAAAGTGTGAGGGATGACCACAGTCCTCTCCTGAAGATGTGGAGAGACGGCAGTGTGCACTTCCTCCAGGCATCAGGGCCTCCCAAAGTTCTCCCCAAATCCTTGCTTCTTTTCTCACACGAAACACTCTCCCAAGACCATGGAGATGCCCTGACAGGGGCTCTCTGTTTACCTACCTCGTAGGAAAATTCCAGACAAGCCTCTGTGGAAGCATGGCCACCCTTGGGACAGAGGCAGTGAGCACTGCCACAGTGGGAAGGAAGATAATTTGATGTTTATTTTTCTCAGTACCGGGGATGAATCCTGGGGCCTTGTGTGTGCTAGACATGTGCCTGAGCCTCGAATCCACACGAAGAACCCATGTGTGGTGATGTCTGATTATAATTACAGTCCTGAGGTTGTGGGCACAAGTGGATTCCTGCAGCTCCCTGGCCAGGCAGACTAGCCTCCTTGAGGAGTTCCAGGACAGTGAGAGGTCCTTTCTCATAAAAACAATGGGATGTGGATGGCACCTGAAGTTAACTTCTGAGCTCCAAAGCCAGGACAACTCATGGTGTACACACATATATCAACATACACACACACACACACACACACACACACACACACTCACACACACACGATGTTCATGCAAGGTTTCCAGCTCAGCCCCTGATGGTGATTTGATGGAGATTTGCTGCACACTCTGTGGGCCTGAAAAAACTGGGCAGGTCTTTGGTAAACCAGACTTTGCAACATTCCCCAGCTCACCATGGTAGGAGAAGAGAGAGAGAGAGACAGAGAGAGAGAGAGACAGAGAGAGAGAGACAGAGAGAGAGAGAGAGAATGATATACCATAGTACTGGTATAGTCGGTCAACCTTTTAGAGTTGGTTCTCTCCCACCTTGGCTGAGTCAGGCTCCCCCTGTTTCTGGTGTATTGCATACTCCAGGCTAGCTGGCCTGTGGGCTTTGGGGCAGTTCTCCCATGTATCCTCCCATCTTGTCATAGGCATGCTGGAGTGCAGGTGTGCACCATAGCATCTGGCTTTATACCTGGGTTCTGGAGGTCTAAATTTAGACTGTCAGGCTTGTGCTGTAAACACTTGAACCCACAGTGTCTCTCACCAAAGCTGAGAATCTCGCTATTTGGCTGGACAAGTTGTCCGGCCAGCCACAGGGATGTTCCTGCCTCCTGCTCTGCAGTCGTGGGACTGTAGGTGCATGCTGCCATGCCTGGCTTTTAACACAGTGCTGCTGGAGATTTGAAGTCAGACACTTCACAGTAAGTACTTCATGGACTGAACTACTTCCCCAGCCTCCTCTAGCAAGGATTTTTAAAAGTTGTTTGGGGTAGCTGCCTGATCTTGTAGCACAATCAATATAAAACCAGAGACAGAAATTGGGGTTCAACCTGAAGGTCAGAAAAGCAAAATAGCCAGCCACTGGCCTTACCTCTACCTCAGTCTGAAATGGCGATCCTGCCTCTGAGATACTCAGAATGAGACTGTGTTAGAGATGTCTCCTCCTGTCTTATATTCCTCCCCAGTACTGGGATTAAAGGCATGCACCACCACCACCTGGTTTCTATGGCAACTAGTGTGGCTACTGGGATCAAAGGTGTGTGTCACCACTGCCTGGTTTGTAAGGCTGATCAGTGCCACTGTTTTACCCTCTGAACTTCAGGTAAGTTTTATTTACTAAAATATGAATGCAATACCACTGCATGAACTTCCCTAGAAAGAGCCCAAGTGAATAGGTTCCACAGAAACAACTTTCAGTGTGCACATGGCAGGTTCCTCTTCAGATTCTGTACTTGTCCGTGAAACCTCACATCGGCCGAGTCATGAAGACAAAGGAAGACATGTGCCCCGAGGGAGATATTTCATGCAACTGCATGGGGGATGGTCTTGGATGCAGCTCCACTGCCCATGCAACCGGCCCCAGTTTGAGAGCTTTCTGGGAGTTTTGAGTCACCACACTGCATGCAGACTCATGGATAAAGGGGTTAAGTGCTCCTGTTCCCCCCCATGCGCTGGACCCTACACATTAACATGCAGGCCAGGAACAGCTTAAAATCAGAGACCACGAAGGCTCACCAATAGCTCAGCGGGAGGCAGAGGGCAAGTACCTGCCAGTCACCCGAAATGGGCCTTTGTGTGCCCAGACAGCCTAAACAACACCCTGGTGGGGTCCACATCACTCTCGCTCTCTGCAGGCCCAGAGCAGGGGCAAGAAGGGAGGAACACTGGCTCAGGCATAGAGCAGGCTGTGGGGACAAGACCCAGGGCCCAGGGTCCTTCATTGTCCTCAGGGCAGTCTTCCTGACAGGCAGCCTCCTGCACTGCAGTGCTCCAGGCAGGTGTGCGTCGCGGAGTGGGGACTGAGGTCCCCTCCCTGCTCAGCCCGGACAGGACTTTCAGCCAGCTTTCCCAGCTGACTGATTTCGTTTCAAAACAAGTAGAATGGTGGCCATGGCACAGAGCGAGCACACAGAGAGATGTGGAACTTTGGGGAAGCAGTTAGCCAAGAAGAGTAAACCTTTGGGCTGTACACAGTGGAGGGCGGCTGAGAGTCAGAGAGACTGCAGTGTGTTTATAAACACACGATGGGAGAGGGAAGGCTTGAACACAAAGGCAGGTAAGTGTCTTAGGAGACATGAGTGTCTATTGTCCCATCCACTCTCCTAATCTGCAAATATGTAGGGAACACTTACACTGTCCCCTAATTGTCACATGGACCAGGTATGGCAGCCTGCACTCCACTGAGCAGAGGATTCAGGATTTCACTGTAGACTCCATTTCAACCTAAGACCACAGCTATATTCTTCTGGAAGAACGCTGCGGGCAGATACCATTAGGAAGGAGCAGCAGAATGGCCGCGAACTGTCCAGCACAGAGATGTTCCAGGCCAAAAAGATACCCCTTCTGGAGACGCACCCCACTTCCCTTCAGTTGTGAAACACCCGACTATGACCTAGAGTTGTGGTCCTCGGGGCATCTCACTGTGGTGGCTGTGTTTGGTCCACAGTGAGAACAACCCATTAGAGAGCTTCCATCAGGTAACATGGGACAAGGGGTCATGGGATACTATGTCTATAGCAAAGGCATGGAGTAAGCCAAAAAAGCTGCTCCATTTCCACCTCCTGTGGCCCCAAGTGAGATAAGAAGATGACCTGTGTCCACTCCCATGACCTTCAGGATAATCTTGGGTCATCAGAGACACCAGGGCACGGTTACTCCCCTTGTTGTCTCTCCAGGCTCCTCTCCCTTCCTTGCCCTCAGTCTCTCTGCTGTGATGGAGTGTACAGTTGGCACTCTCTTGTGACAGGAGCCTCCCTCTGTACTGTGGTCTGAACTGGCTCCAGTACCATCAGCATCTCTTTCTCCCTGTTTCAGTACAGTGGCCCTCAGGGCTCCTCAAGGTCATGTATGGTCCACTTGGCGGTCCCTGCCCTGGACCCCCTGGAGAGCCTGTCAGCCCCCAGCTGACTATCAGTGCCCTGCTTCCCGCAGGGCGTCTTGGCCACAGCAGCATCCCATGTGTGACACTGATGTTGTATGAGTGTTCCTGGAAGGCTTAGGAGTTTTGAGAAAATTGAATAGGTTGTTGGAGAGCAGCTATTTCATACAATTTGTCCCCAAATCTTAACATAGCGATGTGGAGCAGTACTCGGTAATTTGCCAACTGATAACGTGTGGATTGCTTTAGTATATTCATTATAGTTATTTTATCTCAAATATATAAATAAACACACCGGCTTTGTGGCTCTAACCTGTGAGGTGGGTATAAGTCAGCGCGCTGCGCCTGCTGGCTACAGATCGGTTGCTCCTGCTATTACTGTCATTAGCTCCTTCTCCCACGTGGTGCTCTCTTAAGCCTTCAGACGACATTGGAAAAATCCCTAGGTCAGGGAGGAGAAAGACACTGACAGACAGGCTGTTGTCAATCTTGGTTCTGCTGTTCAAAATCCCCATTTACGAGTATGCTTACGCAGTCACGGAGGTGCTCTTCCTGAGAACACAAGGACAGGATATGTGGCCCACCTGCACAAGCCACCAGTTGTGCTGCCCCTCCCTGTCGGAAATCACTGAGCTGCAGTGATGTGGTATCAGCATTCTGCTGTGGTCCTTCTAACCTTAATGCCGAGAAAATGCTCCCTGGATACATCATCTTCCTCCAGTGAGAGCACCTACAAGAGGCTGATCAAGCACGGGAAGGCTCAGAGCCTCTTTATCAGCCACATGTGTGTGACTTACATTCCTTTCTGGCCCCTCCCCAGTACTGCTGCACGTCAACCATCACCACATGATTCCTTCTCCCCATTCAGGTCCAGTTACGTGCTGATGCTCAAAATGCCGTTGCAGCATGCTCCATGGAGAGAACCCTACATATCCTTCCCCAGCTACTCCATATTGCAACCCTATTGCTTCATCCATTGCACGAACTTCATCTACACATCCTTGCACGTTCGTCAGTATGTGGAGGGCGGGGACTTGACCTGGGGACCTGGTATCATCTATGTGGAGAACAAGGCTGACACATAGGGGCTCCCTGACAGGTATTCCAGAGTGGAATGGGTGGACTAGAGACCTGGAGCTCTTCCCCACCAACCCACAATGTGTCTGATTGAAGACTAGGACATAGGAGGTTGAGGGTGAACAGGAAATTGAGAGAGCTTGAGAAAGGATTCTAGACGTAAAAGAACAGAGTTAATCATGACTTCTAGGTAGTCACAGTTTTTTTCAGATTTTCTCTGTTTACTGGCAGCGAGCAGAGGTGCGGATCCTTTAAGAGAAGGGCTCCTGACTCAGCCTTAGCAGGAAGAACTGCATGGCTTCTTTAAGAAACAGCTTCCTGATTCACACTGGCAGCACTAACTCTGGTTCTTTCAGGAGGTCCTGCACTTAAATGGGGTTTGTGAGCAGCATGTTACTAGTGGCTTAATGGTGACAAAGACCCTCTGAGTCCCTGGAGATGGGACAGTGAGCATGGCTCAGAGAGCTGGTGGTGAATGTGCCTCCATCATGTTGGATGGGGTAGAACAAACAGGCAGGGCTATGGAGTTGGTTCTAACTACACCCACTTAGCATTTTTTAAAAGGTGTTCCTGGTCAGAAAATGGTTATAGATATGCAATAAAGACAGATTCAGACAGAAATAAACCTTTGAACAGGCCATAGTATATTTTAAAAATGTATGTAAGCTTGGGAGAAGAGTATAGACCATTATAAAAAGAAATAAATAGTTTTAAAAAGTAAAACAAAGTCTTTAAAGAGGCAGTAAAAGTAATACAAAAGAGTACAGACAGTCATAAATTAAAGGGGTAAAGAAAAATAAGTCATGCAAAGATGGAATATACACAGAGAGTTTGGATTATGTATATTATTGTGTTTTCTTTGAATTTTTGATCGCAGAGAGACATTTGATTCTGGGGGCTGCTAAGTTAAACCAACATAAAGGTATCTTGACTTCAAAATTTGAATCTAAGGAGAAGTTGCTTTGGAAAAGATCTTTTGTTTCCACAGATGATAAGAATCTGTAAGATCCTCCCAGGTTAATGTGGTTTGACAGAACAAGACCCCCCTGAAAGGTCTCTATGAACCCTAAAAATACTTTGCAACAAACAGTAGGAAGCAGTTTGGAGAAAACAACACCCAAATTCCCAAAATGACTGTTAATAAATGTTTGTTTTCATTTAAAGGGGGATATGATATAAAAATGAATACTTTGTATTGGTATAGATTCTGGTTTATTGATACAAATTTAAGGTCTATTTTGTTCTATGCATATTTATACTCTTGTTTAAGGTATTATGTGATTTGCAGCTCATTTAAAAATGTAATATATAATTAAAAATTACAGATTAATAGTCATTTATAATAGTCAAATTCGTGGTGATACACAGATGAATAGAAATGGGTTAAATTTAGGTTGTTTCCAGGTTCTGGCTATAATAAATAATGCTGCTATGAACATAGTTGAGTACATGTCCTTGTGGCACAATTGAGCATCCTTTGGATATATACCCAAAAGTGGTATTGCTGGGTCTTGAGGAAGGTTGTTTTCTAATTTTCTGAGAAATCGCCACACTGACATCCAAAGGGACTGTACCAGCTTGCATTCAGCAATGCAGAAGTCTCTTTACCCCACAACCTCTCCAGCATAAATTGTCATCAGTGTTTTTGATCTTGGCCATTCTTAGAAAACATTATTTTGAGTGAGGTGACCCAGACACAGAAAGACAATTATCACATATACTCACATCACATGTATGTTTAAGTGGCTTTTAAACACAAAGCAAAGAAAACAAGCCTACAAATCACAATCCCAAAGAATTTAGACAACAATGAGGACCCTAAGAGAGACTCACATAGATCTAAAGTACATGGGAAGTAGAAAAAGACAAGATCTCCTGAGTAAATTGGGAGCATGGGGACTTTTGGGGAGGGTTGAAGGGGGGAGAGGCAGGGAGGGGAACAGAGAAAAACGTGGAGCTAATAAAAATCAATAAAAAAGAAATCAGTTAAATTAAGATATAAGAGCTAGCTAGGAATATGCCTGAACCATTGGCCAAACAGTATTGTAATTTGTGTACTTTCTGTGTGATTATTCAGGTCTGGGCAACTGGGAATGAAAGAGCAGGCTCCACATACAAGGGCATTTGGAGATGCTACAATATAGTGGGTGCTATGCAGGGTACCAAAATGGGCACAGTCACATTTCCTAGAGTGGATGCAGACACTGAAACATTGGTAAATGTGGGCAAGTCATTGTGTAGACATGTCACTGAAATGACACTAGCCACCTGGGTTTGTTTAACTACAGTGTGATCAGGTCCACAGGTAGAACACTGTGCCGTCAGGTGTTTTACAAACTCTCCATGGCAACGAGTGCACCAACCAGTACACAGCCCTTCTTCCCAGACTCTGCATGCCTGAAACCCTGGGAAAGGCTGTTAGCGTGTCCGTGGGGGCGTATGTACAGGCTCCTATGGTCAAGTCACACAACACATTATCCTGGAGCTGAAACAACACCCATGGACATTCAGAGGCAAGGCATTGGCTCCAGGGCAGAAAGCCAAGCTAGACCCAGCTATGCAAGGTGAGGACAGATACCTCCCCGAAGATCATCCTGTACAGTCCGGCTCTAACAGCAAAGACTCTGAATTCTAGAGACTGGAACCAGAATCTGTGGCTGGAATTGTTCCCACCAAGGGCCATGTTGAAGTCTTACTCTTCCTATCAAGAGAATGTGCCCTTTTCTAGGAGTGGCAGATATGATTAGCTAAGGTGTGACTACTTGAACAGAGTAGTCCTTAACCCAGTATGGCTGTGTCCTCACTGGAAGCAGGGAAGCAGATACATGACAGCAAAGATGGGGGACACCAAGAGGTGTGGGAGTCTCCCCCAGCCTCTGAAGGAAACAACCCTGAGGATTCCAGAACATGACAAAGTATATTCCTGCTGCCTTCAGCTGCCCTTACACAGCACACACCAGCTCAGGGGTCTCCAAGCCTCCACAGTGACAGGGTAATGTGTGTCTCAGAGGCGTAACAGTGCTGGGATAACATATGCCACCAAGTTGCAGGGGCATCTTCCATCCTCCCTAGCAACTATCCTCACCCTTGTGAAAGCTTCTGGTCCTTATCTGCCTGTCCTTTTGGGAGACCGCTACTTTTGGAGTGGAGAGAGGGAAGTTAGAAGCAACTAGAACACCCCACACAGTCATGAGAGATGGAGATGGGAGGCAGTTAGAGGCTCAGATGCCAGGAAACCACACATCAAAGCGGAGGGATCTGTCCCTCAGTTGTCAGCTGAAGTCCTGAGGCCAGCTCACATGGGGACCTGGAAATGCAGAACATGGTACAGCTAACTACGCAGACACTGAACCCAAAAAGCCTCAACACAAACAGGTTGCCACTCTCAGCAGCCCTGACCTACCAACTCTGTTCTTGCTGATACCAGCTTGAACTAGATAAATCCAAGTCAGATGTGCTGACTATACACAGAAGATTCTGAAGCTCCAGCGCTTTCCCACAAACCTCTGTACACAGCCAGGGAATCTCGCCTACCACGGTGCACCCACAGCCAGCCCATGTCCAACCAGTGACTCGCTGGCAGCTGGTTGGGTGCTCTCTCTTCCCTCTCCTTTTGACTCTGGTGGCCCTGACCTGTAGGGCTGGAAATAGAGCGATATTATCACCAGAGCCCTTGTGCCTGCTTAATCTTTATCTGGTACCCTGCCTCACTTGCTGCATGTCCCATGCCCAACACACACAGGTGGGTACACACACACTCACACCATACACACATAAATATACCTAACAAATACACACATGACAAATGCATCACACCTAGCACTAACAAACATGTGCAAGAGTAGATGGTTATATATGCACTGATACACACACACATACACACACACACATAAACATTCAAATGCATGTGTGTGTTTTCTGCATCCCCACACATGGAGATCTAACTACTTTCCTGTGGGGTCCCAGATGAAGCTCTTCATATCTGAGAGCCAGCCACCCTGCTTCAACCTCTGGTCCAGCTCACAAGGCTCTTACATGTCCCCTCAAAGGACTCAGCTCCACGGTGAGGACTGAGTCACTGGCAGGATTACCCAATGTTCTCTCTAACAAAGACAGTGTGGGGGTGGGGTGGGCCTGCATTTATAATGAAACTATACTTCATCTTCCTTTTCCTCAGCCCGGATTATGTGCCTGCCTTTCTCCCCTCCTCTCACACCGATAGCAACACACACATCCACACCGGGTACCCATGCTCACACGTGTGAACACACATAGCCACAGGCAGATATAAAAAAGCCACAGCCAACAGGACAGGGTGATTTGTTCAGTTTGCCTCATAGGATTCACCTCAATGTCTGGCGCTCAGTGCATCGTCTCTGAAAATCTGAATGACATGAGGTCTTGAGGATATCTAGTGTCAAGCTCCCAGTCCTAGGGACGAGCCCATAGGGGAAGATAACCTGATTCCAATTAAGAGTAATTGAGAAAGAGCATCTCAGCAATGGAAGTAATGGGGTCAGTCATGATCCCTGCACTGAAGTTTGAGCACATTCATGAGGGAAGGAAGCCCATTTGCTTCTCGCATTGTTCCTGCTGGGAAGAACTATTTAATCGCATTTGAACAGCCACAAGGTCAAGACAATGATTATTTTCTGGGAAATCAATAAACTCCTCAATGCACTTACAGCCTCTGCAAGCAATCCAATCACCAGCCATATGCAGTGATTCATCTGGTGGTTGTGTCCTAAACGACAAGGCTTTCCGGGGCACAAAGCCTCAGTGAGATGCAGACACGATTGTCTTGACATCCAAGTTAATTCTGGAGCTGTTGTTGCAGCCCTTCTGGGGTCATCTCACAGCTTACAGAAGTAAACACTCAAGGTGGAGAAGCATTGCTCTCCTTTGCCTGCCCCACTTCACACCGTGAATGCGCACAGTGTGTCCTCCTTTGCCTGCCCCACTTCACACTGTGAATGCCCACAGTGTGTCCTCCTTTGCCTGCCCCACTTCACACTGTGAATGCCCACAGTGTGTCCTCCTTTGCCTGCCCCACTTCACACCGTGAATGCCCACAGTGTGTCCTCCTTTGCCTGCCCCACTTCACACTGTGAATGCCCACAGTGTGTCCTCCTTTGCCTGCCCCACTTCACACCATGAATGCGCACAGTTTGCTCTCCTGTGCCTGTCCCACTTCACACCATGAATGCACACAGTATGTTCTCCTCAGCCTGGCAAGCTTCATACCATTAATGAGCACGGTGTGTCCTCCTCTGCCCGCCCCGCTTCACACCGTGAATGCGCACAGTATGTTCTCCTCTGCCTGCCCCACTTCACACCGTGAATGCGCACAGTATGCTCATGTATGAGAATCTCTTGATAATGATCTCTTACGGGTGTACTGTCCCAGAAATACTCACCCTGTGTTGCTGGGAAAGAGACATAGTCAGATGCAACACAAGGTCAGGCACTAACCAGTTGTGCATGTGTGCACACGCATGCAAACACGCAGATATGAAAGCAGGGGCCCCAGGCTGTCGATGCTGGATATCTTCCTCAGTCATTTTCACCTTATTTTTTTGTTTCAAGCTGGGCTCTCTAACCAAATCTGGGCTCACCAATTCTGCTAGACTGCCTGGCATCCCCTTGTCTCCCTGTCTGCGGCAGTAGGTAAAGGCACATGGCTGCTTGCTTGGGTGCTGGGGATCTGAACTCACATCTTCACTCTTGCACAGCAAGCACTGAATCAGCTAAGCCAGCTCCCAGCCTGGAGCCCAAACTTCTAACTCAGTTCAGAAAGAATGCACAGCCCAAGACACCGGATACTATTTTCTGGAACCCTGGCCATAGATTCATACACATTTTTAAGGCTTAAAATATAAAAGAGGAGAAAGAACTACAACAATTATGGCCTTAGGGGCAGACAGACTTCAGGTGGGAAAGAGCAGGAACCACGTGCTGTTTATCTAGATAACGAGGCTCCAGGGCATCAGTACTTGGAAGCAGCCTCTTCCTTCTCCACTTCTGACCGCTATCCTGTTTTCCATCTCCGTCGACAACTGGGAAATGGCTCTCAGTCAGCATCTTCTCCTAGCCCAGGAGGCCTACCAGAGTCACAGAGCTTTGGAGATGGCCGACTCATGGTGTTCCGCTTAAGGGCTGCTTTTAATGAAATGTTAGCCAGGTCTTTGCATAGCATAGCATCCTGCGCAGCGCCGTTTATTGCTGAGAATTTCCAAGAAGTTCATTTTCCCAGTAACGGGATTGTTCAGAAGATTAGGGCTGGATATTTAAATGTGCAAACCCTGTTTGCCACCTTCTCTTGTGGTAAAACGCCTGGCTTCCCACAAATGGCCCCACGATGTAGGTTTTAGAAACCCATTACAGTTTTAATGGGGTGCCATGTGTAAGCAGGCTCAGCAAGTAGCCACCAGCAGACAGGCTCTTCTCATCTTAGACCAGAGAGACCCCCTGCATGGAGAATCAACCCTGGAGGCCACAGCTCAGCCTCCAGGAACTGATCCAGTGGTGCCCAAAAGGGTGAGACAATTAAACCTCCCTAAATTTGCAGGGCACTTTGAAGCTGAAAGCTCTATAAAAATGCTAAGTATTAGTGCAGGCAAGGAGGGTGGGAAAAGATGAATTCTGAGAGACACCTATGTGAAATAAAGCATTGGGGGTAATGTGGAATAAGAAAATTGTGTCAGATTGAAGTTTTAAAAGTAAAAAAAAAAGAAAAAAGAAGCCCCCCCCCAAAAAAACAAAACAAAATAAAAAACCATGAAGGCAAAAAACCAAACCAAAACAAAACAAAAGCATGCTTTGAGATGAAAGGAAACGGTGGGCTAGGTTGAGCAGTGCAATTTAAAGCACTGTCGTAGGGTTGGGGTCACCAGGAGACCCGGAGACTCTGAGCAGGCTGCTGATAATTAATTCCTAGAAAGTCAATTAATATTTCCTCCCGTCACTCACAAAGGGCAGCAGCAGATGACAGCACACCCATTTCCCACAGGAAGAGGCTGGACGGTGGAGAGGATTTGCAGCTTCAGTAGGGTGGGTGACTGAGAACTGGGAATTATCCAATAGGTCAAGACTCCACGAGATGGGGGTAAACGCACCCCCAGGCCCCACAGGAAGACCTGAAATAGCCTAGCAATGAGCAATGGATGGCAAACAGGCTCCACAGTCAGGGCTCTGCAGAGAGATGTGGGACTCCAGCCTATTTGGTTTAGCTGATAAGACTGGTTTTCTCATATCTCACTCCCTAAGGACAGTGTGCACAAGGAAGCATGTATACATACATGTATTTATACACAGAGACAAGTACACCCACTCAAAAACAGGAGTACTCACACTCAGACAGGCAGACACACATGAATACATACAGAGATACATACAGGTGCCCATACATAGATATGCACAGAAGCACACAGTGGTACACAATGTATGCACAGAGTCGCACACAGGGAGATAGCACACAGATACATGCTAAGCCATGTGCTGGAGCTAGGCTTCTGCAGCCCCACACAACGGCATTCCTCAGCCTCAACAAGCATTCTAAGCAAACACACCTTTGCCTCCCAACAAGGAACCACAAGCACACAGATATATTTTGTGATACAGAAGATTGTGTACTAAGCAGGTTTGGGGTGGTTTCCTTTTCAAAACACGATCAAGACAAACAAAGGGAATTAACGCCTACAATATCCGTGCATGGCTTTATAAAACGCACAGCTGCCAGCAACCTTGCTTGCTCCAGAGGTAAATAGCAGAGGAAAGACGCTGCTGGGCGGGGAAGACTACCAGCCACTGGGAACAGAGCCAAGGCCAGAGAGTCACTGTAGTCTAAGGTCAGGGCAAACCCAGCTCTGAGTGAGACAAAAATACCCTGGAGGCATTCAGGAGCTGCCCAACAAAGACTAAAGAAGAGTGTGTGTGTGTGTGTGTGTGTGTGTGTGTGTGTGTGTGTGTGTGTGTCACTGGAGGCGTGGGTATCAAGCCGGATAAGTGGGGAATGCAATTAAGGGAAGAAAAAATGAAAGATAATGAGATTAGGGACAAGCGATAGGGCTGTGGTCACCTTGAGTGAGACTCTGAGGAGCAGATAGTGATCGACCTTTTCAGCATTGAAAGAAATGAAGCCCCAAAGGCAGCTGTGTGGTTAGTAATCCACAGGAGATATCCAGGGACCTGAGGGGTGGTGTGGGAACCCATGCCAAGAGTCGCCCTGTTCTCAAGAGGTCTGTTGGGGAGTGAAGAAAGACACGGAAAGCTGGGTGGCAAAGAGGCATCCTCAGGGGCAAGATCCAGGACAGCAGGGGTCTGGCTTCCCAGGGAGGAGGGGGTCAGGAGGGAATCATTAGAGGCGCTGAACCTATGGGTCCTATGAATTTAAACATAAATTCTTTCTTGTCAGGGGTTGGCACTGGCCAGAGAGGGCTTCTCTACAAGGCCAAGTGATAGGACATTGTTTTGGTGGGATTTGTTTTTGGAGGGACCATGAGCCCCACCCTTTCTCATGTCCATTGTCCAGCAGGAGGCCTTCAGAAGCCATAGAGCTGATGGGACTCTGAGCTGACACCTGGTTATACAAGGGGCATCACCTGCAGTCACCTGTGATGGGGACAAGGTCAAAAGAACTATGAATGGGCATCATGGCAGCCTTTCAGGAGATACTTAGTACCCCTGTGGTCCTGAGGTCCTGGGGTCCCTCCCCCTCTAATACCTTGTAACCTCGAGGCTCTGTCAGAGAAGCCCAGCCTGTCTATCTACAGTGGCCCTGTGGCTCTGATCCAACACAAGCCCATCTTTCTTTCCCCCTAGCCGTCTGTGTGAGCTTCGATCAAGTGTGCCACGCCAGAGCTGTGTGTTTGCTCTAACTATCCTCACTTGGCTTTCTGGCTTCCAAATATTTGATGGTTTCTGATCCAAACCATGTTGGGCAACAGCAATTCCACAGATGTGGTTCACAACAGATCATTAAATCTTGAGAGAGACAGAAGGGCATTTGAAAGCAGTCGCAGTAATGCCCGAAAAACAAATCTTTCTCTGGTTCATAATATGTAAAGAAGTCTGCCCATCCTCCCAGAACCAAGGCCGAAACGCAACTACCATAAGTCAAGAGGAAGGGCCTTGAAGAGGGGCCGGATCTGATGATTCTGCCCTCTAAAGACGGTACCTCGTGTTCTGGGGTGGGGGCTGCTAGAAGATTTCCTCCTAAGCTAATACAGATGCTCTAGCTCATCACTTGCCCCACTATGGGGACACCAGTGTCAATCATTTTCTTGCAGGAGGGGTGGAAAGGCCATGTGCGAAGCCCCAGCAGGCTCTGGTTTGCTGCTCAGAGGGTCTCCTCAGCAGCCTGCTGACATCATGAGCAAGATGGTGGCCTCTCAATGAGTGGCTTCTCTTCGGAGATTCTTCCTCTTGGGGAATGGTTCTCTAACACACAGAAATGAGACAATCTGTGTTCACTCCCTTGCTTTGAAACCAGCTTGGTGTGCGTGGTCATGGCCATGCAGCCACACAGTAGTCTGGCCCTACAAAGGTCTGGTGTCTGATGGCTCCACCTCAAACCCCACCTTATGCTCCTTACACAATGCTGTCCCATCTGTCCTTTCCCCTGCCCAGTGTGAAGCACTTGCCTCCTGTCTACTCCTCATTGACTCTGTTCTCTGGCGTGTGTCTGTGCGGGGAGGGGTAGAGGTTGAGGACAGGGGTCACTGAAACTTCAATAGGCAACTACACGTTGTCTGCATAGGCAGAGAAGCACAGGGGAGATGGTGTGCAGAATGCACCTTCTTTTCCCGTGGGTTGTCCAAGGCAGGCCTAGCTTCTCGGTAAGCTGTTTGAGTTTAGGTGCCGCAACACCCTAGCTTGTGTAGGGTGTGTTAGTTGTGGACGCACATGTGACATCACCTTTATATCACATGGGGGTGGGGGTGGCAGACATAGCCTTAGTCTCAGAGCTTTGACTTTATCTCCCACCATGTTCTCTCCCCAGCCTCCACACACATCAGACAGTCTGCTTTGTGGGCTCTTTCTTCCCCCAACCCCTCCTATATTTAGGACTGCCATGAGACCCGTGAGTGGTGATTGTACTGTGGTTGGCTCTTCTGTGAGTTACTCTCCAGGAGCAGGGTCTTGCGAAGTCCCCATAACTTTGGGGTGTGTGCTCCACAGACAAGTGGTAGGGCGGATCTGGCAGGACCGGGCACACACGTATCATGCCAACCGGAGCACATTGGAAATGTGCTTTGCAAAACCCCGAGGTAATTAGCTGTTAACTTGCTAGTGATCCCAGCCCTGAGCACTGAACCAGCCCCTGCTAGATGCTCAGCTCCTCTTATTTAACCTTCCCGGATCTTGGAACAGCACACAACCTATTATCTGCACAGCTCGGCATTGTCTCTGCCTGGGAAGAGAACATTAAGCTGCCTTTGAAATCTTCATCCTGCCACTATCTGCATGCATTAGCATATCTTATGATTTAAATCTAATTATCAGAGCTTTCCAAGGGATGGAACTGAAAGTGATCATCATGGAGTCCCTTCACACAGACAGAAGAGGCCGAAAAAGAGCCAACAGAGAAGCTGCCACGCGGCCATGCCTACCCTGAGGGGAGAGCATAAAGACGGCCAGCTCCATCATGGACACTGCCCAGTGCTCCACACGGACCGATAGGCTTGCCCCATTGCTGTGCTCCTGGGATGTCACGAGGGTGTCACAGCACAGTGAAGCCATATTCTCCAAGCAACTGCCACGCGCCATCCTCAACACTGGCATTTCTCAAAGCAAGCGCTACTACCAAGACGCGTTTCATAAAGGTCTTGGTACACATTCTTCTGGGGTGGCCATGAGTAAAAACACTTGTGTGGGACACCAAGCTTAGTCTCACCTGGGCTCCTCAGAACAGCCGAAACGTGCCACATTAGTTCTGGGAGCCAGGAGCTCTAAGGTCAAGATCTCAGAATGAGGGCAGACCTGCCTGATGCTGCTCACCCCAGCTATCCCTTGGCTTGCAGATGGCTTTCTCTCCCAGAACCATCTACCACCTTTCCTTTAGTGCACCTGATAGAGCTGTCATATCTTTCTCCAAAGATCCCTGTGTTCTCGGGTCATGGCCTATTCTCATCAGTTCCTTTTAGCTTGGCAATCTCCAAGGACCCTGCTTCCAAAATAAAGCCACACTCCCAGACACTGGGGGTTTAGAACCTGGGCATTTTATGTGGAGGACAACAAAGTCCAACCCACAACTGTTTGTTAACTTCCCTTAGCTAGAGCAAGCAGAAGGGGTCTGTCTAGAGTCTAGTAAGATGGCTCCAATGAAAGGTCTTAGGAAAACCTTTCCCAGAAAGTCTGACCAAGGCCTGCCTTCCACTGCAAACTTGAAATAACCTCGTGACAGTCAACTTAGATCATAGAGAAGGCAAAGTCCTTATCATCCACTCAGGATGTCCACCTAGACACAAGCTTTTCAGGTAAGAAGACTGACGTGGGAGTGTCATATCAATCTGTTGCTTTCATTGGTTAATTAATAAAAAAACCTTCTTGGCCTGATAGGTTAGAACATAGGTAGGTGGAGTAAACAGAACAGAATGCTGGGAAGAAGTTAGGCAGACGCCCTGCCACTCCTCTCTGGGGCAGACGCGCAAGGAAACTCCAGCCCAAGATGGACGTACACTAGAATCTTCCTGGTAAACACAGATTATTAGATATGGGTTAGTAGAGATATGAGAGTTAGCCAAGAAGAGGCTAGAAACTAATGGGCCAAGCAGTGTTTAAAAGACTACAGTTTCCATGTAATTATTTCGGGGCATAAGCTAGCCAGGCGGCCGGGAGCTGGAGGAAGGAACGCTGCCCACAGTTCCTTTCTACAGAAGACTGTCCACTCTAATAAAAGCCTAGGAATGGGCAATGTTAGCATCAGGAATCTAGCTCTGCCAACATTCCCCTCTGCCCGAACACACTCACAGCTGGTCAACGAGATATTTAACTCCTCCAGGGAGAGCTGGGATGGTTGATAAAGTCCCAGGCAGGCCTAAAGGGGTACACTCAGATATAACCCTGCAAAGTAGGAGCAGGGCCAGGCTTGGAGGGACCCTGGGTGGGGGGGCTCAGCTTGATGGTTCATCTTCCTCAGTCAGGAGGCTCTGCTCCTGGAGAGCACGCTGAGAGATTGAGAAGCCCCAGCTAGTCAGACACATGTACCACAGGGCTGTGAAACTCCCGCCTGTCCCCTAAGCAACTAGGCACTATGGAATATGACTTTGTCTAGAGATAGGCTTCTCACATGAGAGCTGAAATGGGACTTTAGGAGAGGGACAGAAGTACAGACAGAGGCATCTCTGCTCAGAACCCAAAGTACCAGCTATCAACAGCAATGCCTTCCTATGGCAGAAGCTATGGGTCAGCCTGTCACCGCTGTGGCAGATGTCTGAGCAGACGACTCAGTGCAGAAGAACTTGCTTGCTTCTACTTTCAGGAGTCTCAGTCCCTCATGGCTGGCTCATGCCAGGGCAGACAGGAAACACACACAGATGCATGCATGCACACATACACAGGGCTGGGGTGGGTGCAGTAGTGTGAGCCAATGCCGTCAGTTCTCCCTTCTTCCTTTTTATCCTCCCTTTCATCCAGGCCCTCTGCCCCAGTGATGATACCATCTGCATTCAGCTCCCCCTTAGCTAATACTCTCTGGTACGCCCTCACAGACACACTCAATGGGTGTGTTTTGCTAGCCTCCAAACTACCTCTCAACCCAGTCAAGAGTAACCATCATCATAACTGAAGTCCCACCTGAAAAACTCCAAGAAAAGAAAAATCATCCACGGCTCCAGGAAAACACTCTTGTGTGGCTCAGTATGGCCCAGAACCAAATCCATAGGATATGAAGGGGCTTTCTGAGCCTGTCCCCCTTGCTGGTGTGCTCAATGCCTGCAGGGATATGGGGTTCAAGATGACATGTCCTACCTTGGTGTTCTTCCTCAGATTGTCCTGTTCGTCTTACATGCCACAGCACTATCTAACACCCAGAGCCCACCTTCCCCTCTAGTGAGCATTCTGGGTTCCTTTCGGGAATCAGAACATTTTCACAGATGCTCTACCAATACTTTCAGCACCCCTCATCTCGGCACAGCCAAGTTCCTGATGGCCCCAGAGTCACTGGGAGTCTCTATAAGGACAGGTCCATGAGTCTCAGCATCTGGCCTTAGTGGACTCTAGATATAGGTGGATGAAGTGAGGGTCCTGGGTCTTAGGATCCAGGCAGCACCTGAGTGTGTACGTATATGGGCTGCCTGTTCGTTGGAGCCTGGGCTAGAGCCGCCATATGCAGTTCCTTCTTAAGCCATGGGGTCAGAGATGCAGTGAGTTCTGGGTTCTTTGTTTCCTGGAGAATGTATCTCCAGATGATCTGGAGTCAGGAAGGGCACACTCCCCCCACCCCCGGCTTCTGTTTTTAGCCTGGAGCTGCCAGGCTTTCCGATGCCATGGTGATAGGAGTCATAGAAATAGAACAGATGATCAGTTGCCAACACGGCCCTGTGCTCCCTGCTCCATGCGGAGGCTGCAAGGTCGTCCCGCTCACTTTCTCTGCCCATCTTCTAAACCACACACACGGAGGTCTGAGGATACAGGGAGGGTTGTGATAGCCATTGCTACCAGTGTCCACATTCCCTCCACCTCATGGGCTCTCCCTGGGATGTACCATGGACCACAGCTCAGCCAAGACCTACAGGGCAGAGAACTCCTAGGTAGGCAAGGGTTTAGGATGGAACCCCTGACTATAGTTTCAAGATGACAAGAGGTAATGGAGCTTATTCAAATATTCTTGCATTTTGTGTGACAGACTCCCAGGTAACTTTCGTCCTTTCAGAATGGCCTGGTGTAGGAGACACGGTTTTCACACTGAAAACCATTGCCCCAGATCGCCACAAAGACAATCCTTCTTTGAATTTGAATCAAGAGAAAGATTCAAATACCCCACACGGGTCAATGGCAAAGGACTGACCCCAACCCCTCTTCCCAGGGAGGCCCTTCAGGTGCATGCTTCCACTGTACTGTGCTTCGAAAGTGAATTCCCAAAGTGCAAAAACCAAGGACGATACATATGCAAATATACTTTGCAAATATATTAATAGAATGAGATACATTATTGTCATTGGAAGGTCAGTTTCTTTTTAGGAAATACAAGGACCCTCGGCATCCATGGATGGTTGTCTCCAGAACAGCCACTCTGGATTCCTAGATCTGCAGATGTTCGAGCCTCTGTATAAAAAAGTGTGTGGTGACGTGGGTTCACTGTCAACCCCACACTGAGGAGGAAGGCTTTGAGGCGCACCTGCAAGGGTTATCGAGAATGAGGCTGACCTCTGGAATATCTGTGAGGGATTGTCTTGATGACACTGGATGATGTGGGCGGACCCATGTTCATCGTGGGTGAGAGCATTCCCGACGCAGGGAATTCTGACCTGACCAACATGGAGAAAGGAGGCGCAGAAGCTGCATGCACGCCTGACTTCATCGCTCTCTGCTCTTTAGTCGTCTCTCAGGGTCCTGCCATCTTGATTGCCCCTCCATGACAGACTGCAACTGGAAGGAAATGGGAGCTCAAATAGACCCTTTCCCTCTTGCGTGGCTTCTGAGAGTCTTTTCTCGCAGCCACGGGAAAGAAGTTAAGACACTAGTGCAAAGCTCCGCATACCCGCTCACCCACCTTTAAGTGATTTCTGTGTGAACTGGGTGGCAAACTGCATGGTGAGTGCTGTGCAAACAGCTGTCCCAGGGTCCTGATTAGGGACCAGAGACAGAAAGAGGCTGCGTGTGCTCGGTGTAGGTGCCATTTTCCTCCAATAGTCCATGGACTATTGCATCAGCTGACGAGATGTAGAAAGTCCCTGATATTCGTACAAGGTCATGTGGTAGAAGAGCAGCCTTCTCCCTATAGTGGGACTCTGAGGAGGAGACACCTCTCTGAGAGCAGACTTTCAGTAAAGATAAGGTTCAAATCAGGGTCCATCTACTTTCAAGGCCCAATGTCCTTGACCAAGGGCCATCTCAAACTTTTATCCCTCTGCAGAGCAAACCCTTTGTTGAAGACCCAGATAAAAGGGGCTAGTGAGTATCTGAGTTATTCTGGAATTGGTGGACAGCAGGTCCTGGCTGTCTTGCAGAATGAGTCCTGGACACCCGCCATGGCAGACAGCAAGCCAAGCTCAGAAAGTCCTCTTCCTGTGGGCTTCAGAGAAGTCTTGGTCCTTGTGCTCAAACCCCTAGGGTGTAGATGCAGAGGAGAAGGAGGCCGATGTGTTTTCCCTCACATGGCTCTTTGTTTAGAACTTTCTTTCGGAACAAATCATTCTCGTTGGATACAGTTGAAGTAATCCTGGTACAATGAATGCAGTAATTTGGGGACAATGGCTCGAGGTTTTACAAGGTTACAGGCACCCAGCAGGTTAGGCCACCATGCTATTTGTAGAAGGCATTGGGTTGTACATCCAAACCTGATTATCACGTTCATTAACACAATCAAACGCTGCACTTGGACACAGCCCATATCGCCTTCTTTTTAAAAACCCATGAATAGAAATACGAACCTGGCCAATTATCACCCACCGAGCCACTCCAGCATTCTGGACTGGTAAAGCAACCGCTTCCATGGAGCAACGTGGCAGATAACGGCAAGAGACTGAACAGCTCCACTATAGACTGCTCATGATCGTGACAGTTAACTTCATCTTTACAGCCATATGCCTTCCTCCAGCTTCTTTCCAGGAGCCTGAGACATCCAGCTAGCTGGGTGAGGAGCAGAGAAGTGAACATCCCAGCCAGCATGCTGGGAAAGACGGTGAATGTGTCCTTCCTGGGGCTCAGGCTTCACGACCCTGGCCCAGGCATGTCCCTGCTGAGATGGTTCTCATCACAGCTCTGTGTGTCTCTTGTTGGATTATCTGAGATAATAAACTTCCCATTTCTAACCCTTCATCTATAACAGGGGTGTCCACCCTACAGACGCTGCATTGTGGTGTGGTCATCTTCAGAAGTGTTGGGTGGCATTCATAGCTATCCTGGGATACAGGCAACCCACAGGTGCAGACTGGAAATTCCTGACTCATGGGAAGGTAGCTGGTTTATACCAAGATGGGCATGCACAAGGTAAATTAATAAATGGACTAGAGAGAAAAGTTATCTGCGGAGCAAAGGCGAAACTGGCCCAGCAAGCTGATGACAGTGTCTCCGAAAGACCTAAGGCTGCTTCCAGTGCGGCACACCATGACTAGATAATAAAGTCAGCAGGCCTTTAACCCCAAAGATGGCCAGCTGTGGGCTGCAGTCCCTCAACTATGACCCCTGTAACCTACACATCCCTTGCTACAGCTTCCAAGGATGATCACAGCCGGAACTGAGCACACCGTGATTCTGATGCATTCCATCTGATATGAGCAGACCTCTGCAATGGAAGATGCAATTAGCCACTTTGGCAAATTCCACCAGTGTACTGGGGCAGTTGACAGCACACAGTACAGTTTCATCTGTATGTATGACAAACCAGCAGGGCCTCTCTTGGACAAGACCTGCGGCAGTAAGTGTTCATTATAAACACGTAAGCTCATCAGGAACTCACTCATCCACCGGATGACAATCCTACCTGCCCAGGAACAGTGAATAAAGCCTGGGACTGTTCTCGCTTCTGGCCTTGCCTAGGAGGAGATGGAGCCACCATACTGGGCTTCTTGGATGTTCTTTTGAATGCAGAGGCTGTTGGAGACCCTGAGTAAAATACCTCCCTGACAGATATGGTAGAAGAGATACCTGTCCTGACAAGACTCCTCCCCCTATGCCTGAAGAGACAAGACTCAGATGGAATGGGGGGGGGGTGACAAAGTGAGACCCCCCAGAGTTCTACTCAGGCCCCGATCCTATCTCCTTTTGATATATTTTCCATACCAAAGCAATAATCCATGCCTGAGACCACTCTTAGGCTATCTTAGAACAACATCTAAGCAAAGCAGCCTGAGACCATCGCATGTGCCTGTGTGTCCTTTAGCATCAGGCTGATTCCTCACCAAACAATGCCTCGAGAGCGAGCCAGGTGTAGCCTGTCCAACACTGGGTCTTCTTAAGGCGAGCAGCTGAGCTAGCACCACAGCCGCCGTTCTCCTACTGGCTGCAGCAGGTCACATGGTTTTCAGAGATGACTTTGTGCTCACCTGTGGAGCTGTAAGTCCCAAGTTCTTTAGGAAAAGAGTTAAAGAAAATATTAGAGGTCAGGGGATGTAGGCCACTGTTCTAGATTGCAGCCTGGATCAGCAATGGGAGGTGTGCAGCAATCCATAAGCAGCTGGGCAGGTTTTAGTGTGGCTGCAGTTGCCTGAGAGCAGCACAGGCCTCAAAGCCAGGCCATGCTCACCCAGGAGGAAGACAGAGCCAGTTCAGTCTGGTTCTGAGCATTGGTCTCCTTTGAGAGGGTGTCTTAGACAGATCAGCCAGCAAAAGCATTTTGCCATGCAAGCTGACCAGAGTTCAATCTCCAGATCCCCTGATGGAGAAAGCACCGACTCCTGAAACTTGCCCTCTAACCTCTACGTATGGTCGTATGTTCACACCCATGCTCACACACCCATCATACACACACACATGTGCACATGCACAGGCACGTGCACATAAATAAGCGCTATTTTTTTTGAAGTCACGTGCAGTACCAAAGGGGACTCTCGGGAGAGAAACCGCAAATGTAAGCAAAAGCCGGTGGAAGTGCTAGAAATAAAACAAACCGGCAGAAGCTGGCTCACGCCAGCAACATTCCCACGCCTCAACACCGGCAAGTCCTGAGCAGGCAGGAAAGAGGCATAGCCCTGGAGATGCTGAGCCAGGAATGTGGAGGGGCAGCGCAGGAGAAAAGCCAGAAATCACAGAGCAACAGAGCTGTGGATCCAGTCCAGGGCTGGAGAGAGGAACACTGGGAGGTCAGAAGTAGAAGGTGGAACACGGCTAGAGAAACATCAGACTAGTTATCATAGCTGAGGGCACACAAAAGGACAAAGGACCATGGCAAACCCAAGGCCCACAAGTTCAGAAAATCTCAGGCAAGGTGAGGCTGAAGAAAAAAAAAAAGGAAAGAAAAGAAAACTCACACGGGCTGCAAACATGACACGGAGCCTGGAAGGCCTCCATTATAGGGGGTCACGGTAGGGAGTGGAGCTAGAAACTGGGAAACTGCAATGTGATTGGCTGCCAGGGAAGGTGGCTGCAGTGAGGAGGCGGGGTTACAGAAGTCAGGACACAGGGTGCTGAGGAGCAATACCTTTAAACTAACCCAAGGAGGAAAGCGCCAGCTTAAAATTCTGTACCCAGAAAGAGCATACTCTAAAAATGAAGAAGAAATTCTTCCTTGGGAAAGAATTATTAAAAATATAAAGGCTCAGGAGACAGAATGTACAAAGAGGGCAGAATGACTGATGGACACCGGGGGAAAGAATATAAAGATAAACCTGCTTCTCTCTCCACGCTAATGGTTTGTCAGAAGCCTGGTGGAAACCACAAGCTTGATTATAGTCGTCTCTGCTAACCTAGTCGTCTCAGAACACATCCTCCCTGCCCTTCATCCTCATCACAAGGAAGAAGCGGCCAGTCTAAAGACAAGGTGCAATGACCTCATGAACGACCCGCAGGGAGCACAGGGACACATGGAAAGGCAGAGGGCACATATTCAGACATAGGAACAGAAAACAGCAAGAACTGCACAGGACATGTGGAGATAACGCCATCCACCTAGTCAGAGGTCAGTCTAGAAACCCATGCTTGTTCAGCATTTGAAAACTGTCCCCAGAAGTCACTGTCTTGCTTACATTTCCTGTTGCTATGGAAGAACACCTTGACGAAAGCAGTAAAAGGGACATCGAGGTTATAGTCCATCATGGCGGGGAAGTCACAGCAGATGGCCAGCTCACATTGCATCAGCAACCACGCGGCGGAGAGCGATGAATATTTGTGCTCATCTTACTGTTTCCTTCTTTATACTATCCAGGATCCCATCCCAGGGAATGATGCCACCCACAGTGGGGAGGACTTCCTACATCAGCCTGATCAAGTTAATCCCCCTTAGGCGTATCCAGAGACTCAGCTCCTAGATTGTTCTAGATCTCATCAAGTTGGCAGTTGAAGTTAGCCATCACAGCTACTACATCAGTAGGCTCAGAGCAAGAAACAATATAACCTCTCTCTTAGTTTGCTTTCTGCTGATGTGCTAAAACATTGACGAAAACAGCTTGGGGAGGAAAGGGTTCATTTGGCTTACGGGTTCCGGTCCATGATGGAGGGAAGGCAAGGCAAGAACTCAAGCAGAGGCCATGGAGAACTGCAGCTCACGCCCTGCCTCACTCTGAGTGCTCAATGTCTTTTCTAGCCTGAAGCTCCAAATGCCACCACGTCTCTTCCCAAAACAATATGGCTAGGTCCGTCACAATAACACCCCACTCCTGGTACCAGTTTTTAGCCCAGACTGTTTCTCTGCCACTTTTCATAAAGCATGGACCCAAAGCACCTTAACTTGGTGAAAATGGTTTGTTTGTCTTACTCTACTGAGTCATAGGAGTACCTTGCTACCTTCACTATCTAAGATCAGTTCTTTCTAGATATTACCACCGTGACTCCCCACTGTGATGAACTGTGTCTTTAATTGTGAGCCAAATAAACCCTTGTCCTCTGAAGTAGCTTTAGTCAGGGCATTTTATCCAACACAGAAAAATAAACTAAGAGTAGTTTGTCTATAACTACACCTACGTTGTACAGATTGATATGCACAGGAAGTGACTTCCCTTGTGCTAGAAGCAAGGTAACAATATTCACTCTGACTGCCTACTCAGTGTCACAGGAAGGTCTACCCAGCAACAGGAAGGACAGAGAAAGAAAGGCCGATAGCCTGGGGAAGAAAGAAGCAAACTAGGTTTTATTTGCAGGTAACATGGCTGTCTTACAGGAAACAGTAACTTAAGAATGTATAGAAAACCTCTTGGAACTAAGAGGTCAGCTAAGCGAAGCCATAGGTATGACACCTCAAGGCGTTTGCCTTCCAATACACTAGTGTAGAAGTTCACTTCCAGGCCAGAATCCCAGGTTAGCCCTTTTAGTGTGGCCTATTACTGCCGCGCACCGCGCCCCCGTGTCTGCGTTCTGTGCGCTGGCACCCAGTTACCGAGCTTCGGGCAAGGGGCTGGAGGTTAAAATACACAGACACACACAGAGAGACAGCGACATGGGTCATCCTTGAATTCCCCAAGAATGCCCCCTTTATTGTGTTCAGGGGTAGATTATATAGAGATAGCCATGCCCCAGCCAAACCCATCAGAAACCACTCTCCTGCCATCAGGAACTCCTGAAGGTCTCGTGCTCAGAGCAGCTGTAGGCACTCAGATCAGGGGATCACTAGAAATTCAGGATCTGGGGTCTCACTGCTCCCAACATATTACCAGGATTCTGAAAATTCTTCCTAGCTTGGTGCTGACTTGGACTACGAGCCTGAAGATGGGACCACAAGGTCTTGACCACACCCACCATTTGCATCGCTGGCCTAGGTAGACGATGGGAGCCTCTCAGAGACTTTCACACTAGAAGAGAAGGAAGAGCAGAAAACTTGTCTTCCCATGACTCAGATTGTAGTATTCACCCCCTCCACCCCCAGGTTCCCTCCCGACAGAGACACAGAGCACTATCCAAGGTCAGGTGCCATCTCCTTGGCAGTCAGGTGACCACTACTCTCACTGTCATCTGACCCTTGTCAGGGCCATTTTATGGGCAAAACCGGAAGAGTAGAGGGATCCTGGGCCACTTGCCTACAGTAGCAGTAGATTGCAGACATCTTGCCCATGCCTCGCCTTTTCACCTTGGCTTGCTCCCTCAACTGTTAACGGGACTCCTAGCAGCTAGGGAGTTCTCCATACTAACACAATATGAAAATTTAAAGTGACGTTTAGGGCATAAAGCTCAATGGTAGCCATTTGCCTAATGTGTGAGCCTCTAAAAGCATAAATATGAGGTCCTGAGTACAGATCTAAGAGCCATCGTGTGCTCGTGATTCATCAGAATGTCTTTCATAAATGAGCAGAGACTCACAGTTCACAAAGGAAGCCCCTAATTAACAGGTCTCGCCACCCCAGTGGAATCTAGCCTTTAAAGTCATCTCAGCAAGGGTGCGTCAATATTGACAAGCCGATTCTAACGTCTGAAACTAGAGTACAGAGATGATGCCGGTAAGGACCTCGGGCCACCCGAGCTAAAGACATACGATCGGGGTGGTGAGCAGGACGGTGCGGTGCGGTGGGACAGTAAGAGGACAGCGGAGAGCAGCTGGCTGGATTTCATCCACAGGGCGCAGACAACTGGCTGTGGGCAAGGGGAAGGCTTTTTCCCATGGTATGAGACACTGGAAATGTCTGCACAGATAAATATTGACACACGCATCCCACTTCATCCAAAAGTCACTCAATACAGAGATCGTGCTTGAAGGTGAAACCGAGAGAAGGAAAGACGTTGACTCAAGGCTTGGTTGGAGTGTTTCTGGATAGAATCCGTTAAATAGAAACCACGGGGTTGTGGGGATGACTCAGTGGGTAAAATATGAAGGCTGGAGTTCAGAGCTCTAGAACCCATGCAAATCCCGAGTGGGTGCAGAGGCCTGCCTATATTCCCCTTGCTTAAAAGACAGAGCCAGGGATTCCTAGAGCAAGCTGGAAAGTAACTGTAACAGCAGTTGGAGGTTCAACCAGAGACACTGCCTCATCAATAACATAGGAAGCAATTGAAGAAGACACCTATCTACCTTCAACGTTGGGCCTCAACACACATGCATGAACACTCACACTCGTGTGTCTACACACATGAACGCACAGACATAGACACGCATCACCCATTCACCTACATACAAAAAAGGAAAAAATCATCATTAGATTTTATTGTAGAAAACCTATAAATAAATGCATGTTTATTAAAAACACTAACCGCCAGGCCTGGTGGCACATGCCTTTAATCACAACATTTGGAAAGCAGAGCCCAACTAAAAGACACAGAGCTCCTTTTTCTAACAGGCTTCTAGAATGGTCTTCGGATAGAAGGAAAGGGGGTGGCTGTGCTGTACCTGTAGTCACAGCACACACCCCACTTCCCTGTGAGCTCCTAGAGGTGACAATGCTGCTTCCAACTCTGATTATGGGACAGAAGATTGCTGGGCTTTCAACTAGATCTACGCACATACATGCATTTATGCACATATATGTGTGACTAATTTAATATTGCCCTTCCTGCTTTGGGATCCATTTCATGCATCAGGGTCAGTGAGAACAGTTCTGTTAGAGGCATTCCACCATGGTGCCTGCCTAGGTCCCAAAGCCCCTTCCCACGCACTTCATTTCCTTGTAAAAGTGCCAGCAGGAAGCCGTGACCAAAGAAAACACGCAGCTGGAGTGCCATGAATGAATAACATAGATGTGTGTTATTGTTATTCTCCAGGAAATCTTATGTGGCTCCATTCAAAAGGGAAAATGCACGAAAGTATGAAAGTGATATTAGGCAGATGTTAGGCTGGGGTTGTCAATCTTGTCTAAGCAGGTGCTAATGTGTTATAATTATCCCTTCTACACTGGATGTTTAGGATTTGGGTTCCCACCTAGTCAATCACGGCTGTAATTGTTAAGCTACTTCCATGGCTCATATGCTAGGTAATAACCAGATAGTATTTAATATTTGACATCTACCGTCAGTTGCCGTTCTTCTGACATGCGATTCCCTACACCAGTATCTGTAGCTTGGGCTATCTCGTAGCTTTTGGGTAAATCCATATAGTACTGGGAATGAGGAAGTAAAGATGGACCGGCCGAGAGCTCCCTCTCCACCTCCTTCTGGGCTCCAGGGCGGAGTGCAGCCTCAACACTCCCGGATATTTGGATGCGATTGTTACACCTGCAAGAGAAACTGCTTCCAGTTCTTCACCCTTACTCGCCTTCATTGTGGAGAAGGCTACAGCCTACTGATGAGGAACTGGGGTGTAGAAGGCTTATACACACAGTCAAGATTAACCAGCTGGTCAGTTGTGCAAACTTGCAGAGCACCGGCTCGCCTTCCTCTGAGTTGAAGATGAGACTCCTCCCCTCCACTCCAGCCCCCCTTTTTTGTATCTACTTTAATTTTAACAATAAATAAAACAGAAAAGGAAATGATAGTAGGAAGATCCCGGCTCCAGAGTTGCAGACTGGGCTTGAGCCATAGCCGCCATGTCCTAGCGATTACGGGGTCACGCTGCCCAGACTGCAGTTTCTTTTTTTGTGCAATTGTTTGGGTGACTGAACCCCAGCCTTAGCAGCACACCTGCACAGATGGGGAGCCTAAGAAACGTCAGCTGTCAGGGTGTCATGGCGGCCTTGGTGATATCACCGCAGTATGCCCACGAGGATAGGCATTGCCATCCAGGCACGGAGTGTGCTCAGTTACAGCCCTGGCATGGAATAGGAGCTCTGATGTCAGCTGAGGCTGCTTTGAGGCAGGTCTATCCCTGTTTATATCTCCCTGGTCCAAGCCATGCAGATATCCAGTATGTGCTGGATGAGTGGGACCTGGAGGCTGACATAGTGGCCCCACCAGGATACTGAGACCCCGGTAGGCTCAGAGTTGGCCTACCCAGGAACCTGGGCTGGGATGCAAGCTCTATGATTTCACCTATAGCCATATTGTGGCACTTCAAGGAACAGCCTCGTGAGAGGCACTGATACTCCAAACAGGGCCACTGAGTCACATGACATCATACTTACAACATGTCTCAGTAACAGGACAAAGATACGGAAGCTGTCCTGGGTGGGTGCTTTTAGTGAAGGCCCAGAAAAAAACTCCAGAGGGACTGTCAAATGCAGGAGACTGTAGGTTCTGATTCTGAAGGTACAGACATGCACATACTTATGTATATATGCATGCCTGTAGATGGATACACATACATTTAAGGATAGATAGCACATGCATACATATGGTGCTAATAGTCATATTAGTACAAAACACATGTGCATACACATCCACACAATATATAAACATATATATGTATATATGATGACACGCACATACGATATACACACCACACTCATACACACACGTACTCTCTCCTGAGATACAGGCAGTTAACTCTGGTCTGCTGTAGATCTGAGGTCATGCCTCCATCTTCCTCTCCAGAGGGCTTCTGGTCTCAGGCATTTTCTTCTATCAGCCCCCTTCATGGCGACTTAAGAGGGTTTGGCTGAGCAGTGGCCCTGCTGGCCACTCAACAGCACGTGTGCCTACGTGAGGCTCTGCCAGACACAGTATAGAGAGCTGGAAGCGCAACCTAGTCTGAGAGTAAACTCACTATAATTCCTAGACTCACGCAACTTTCAACACTCGTAATGTGTGCATCTGTATGGCAGTGCTGCCGATGGCTGTCCTCCAGGTGAGACTCAACCATGGCTGCTGCCCTCTCGACTTCTCGTGAGACCAGACGAGACTGCGCTCCTTAATGTACTCCTTGGAGTACTATTGTATGTGCTCACGAGTCCCCATCTCTAAGGATTTATTAGCATCAGTGGTTGCTGATGGGAGGACTTTTCTTCAGCAGTGTCTGTAAGTTGTGCATACTTCTACAAGTAAAACTCAGAGTCACTGAATCGTAAGCGAGATTTGAATGGAGCTGTTCACGTCTCTACGGCCAAAGTCATACCAGACAGGATGTCAGGGCGAAAGAAAATTATTCCCTTCAAAATAATTTGACAGAAAATAAGGGTCTACACCAATTCAGACTCGGGTCCTTAGTTAGCAAGGCACTTGAGCTTACAGCCCTGTTCACACTTCAGGGCAGGTGCGTGGAGCCTGCAACAGATCGCAGCGGTTAATTCACTACTATTCGTGTTCCTCTCTTTCTAAGAGGCTGCTCCAAGGCTTTCCTGCTTAACATCAAACCAGAGAAGGCACAGCTCTGACAGCTGAGTGGCACCAAGACTTCAAAGCAAGGAATGGAACAGAACCCAGCCATTTCTCCATAAATAAAACACACAGCCCAGAATGGGACTCAGCCACTTCTTGTTAAAACACACAGTCCAGTAATCATGCCCTTTAAAATCACTTGGGACCTTTAAGATGTCAAATAAAATGCGATTCGCACGGAGAGATAAACCGTGTAAGTCGCAACGTGCCTGTGGAGATAGCCTGGTGACTTAGCACCAGGCCCGGAAAGCAGAGCAGCTGCTGGGAAGCACAACAGAACTCCGTCCCCTCTCCATGACTGCACAGGGGCCTTTGGATGATGCACTTGCTGGTACATGTTTTGGATGTCGATCTTTGGATGGATACACCCCAAAACCAACTCTTAGTGTCAGTATAGTGGCATAAACAAACTCAAGGCAGAAATTCTGCACAGGAGAAGCGGCATTTTTACCCTATCGAGGAGACCCCAGGCTGGGGTTTTGCTGTTGCTCGTTGTCTCTTGCCAGCCCCTGGCTTATAGCCAGCGATATCTTGCTGCTCTGAAGCACCATCCTATTCTGCTGGAAGAGGTGGCCATGATACCCCTGGGGACCTGTCCCCAACCTGGGCATGATGGTGGTGATATACATTTAAGCATGGCAGGAAGGCCATGATGAGTTGAGAACAGACCTTTGAAAGGAGTCCCCATAGAACCTGTGGAATTCATCTCTTTCAGGGGACCCCAGTTTGGGGAATCTCAGGGAAGTACCTTGGGCTCAGGGTCCCCAGGACTCCTTAGCCATGGAGCACAGCCTTGCTGACATTCTCTGCCCTCTCACACCCATCCCCAGGGCACTGCACATGGCCCCGCAGAAGCAATGCCAACCTGGATTAACCTAGGTGGCTGGAGAGGCCCAGGCATGCATCTTAGCAAAATCCTGGCTATGGTGGTTCTGCTTTCGTGAGAGCAGAGGATCAGGGGTGACGGATGTCGTGCCGTCCTTCCAGCTGGCAGGGGCTCCCGGCACACCGGCACATTTTTCTAAGCAAGTAGCTCTTCTGCCTCCTGTTTCTTCCATTGTACCGCAGGCAGCCAGAATAAAATACGCCAAATACTCCTGGCAGAGGTGCCGACAGCTGATGGATGTAACTTCTCCATACATAATACGTGAGGAGAGGGGTGAGGGCTGTCTAAAAACGGCCATTTTTCCCTCACTTTGGTGCCAGAGATAAACAAGGCACCTCCCATGGCGAGCCAAGTCACCACTAGCAAAATGTATGAACTTCCTAGTTCCAAATCTATTTCCCATTTTCCTCAAGCACAAATAGCAGGAATCTGGATTCGCCGTCACTGTCCAAAACAACCAGTGTCAAGTACAAATAAAACACCTCAGCGGTGACTGTTCAAGAGGAAGCTGCTACAGCCATTGTCTCTTTAAATCGGAAAGAAAGGAAGAAAAATATTCAGCAAGTTACAGAACCAAATGTCACATTTGTCTAGACCCCAAATCCCCTCTGTTTAAACAGGGTGATTAATATCGGTTCCTGTAGGAAATTAGATTCGGGGATGCACGGCAAAGCAGATAGGCAGATTTCTGGGCAGGGCAGCCATCTCGGGTAGGGCGCTGATTAATCTGCATCCCTGGAATACAAAATGAAATGTTGGGCTCTCCTGGGCGACAGGAGGAATGACTTTCCCCTCCTGCAGACAGAGGGAAGCAGGGCCAAACCCAGCAGACGGGGAGGCCACGGCGTCACGTGTCAGGGCTGTGTGAGGCAGGGCTCTGGTTTTCAAAACATCATGTCACGTTTACAGATGTAAGGGCTCCTTTCCTGGCTGCTGACAGCTCCGTCTCAGAAAGTTCTCTTTTTCTCCTCCCCAAGGATGCGGAGAAGAACCGAGCATCCCCTCTTCCCGCAGGTAGATGGTAAAGACACACCATCCCCAGCTCAGAGCAGTCACACGGGACCGGAAGCAGCACGGACCACCCGTGTTCCTTGGAGCGGTAGATGTGCACACACATTTTCTTTTTCTTTTTAAACGAAAGGCTACATGCATGGAAAGATTTGTTCAAATATGGTGCCAGAAACTTAATTTGCAAATTTATGTGCCTCTCCTCCTAAATCCAGTCCTCTCACCCATCCCTCCAGAACGCCAGTGTGGCCAATGGTATCTAGTCTGCAGTGAGCATTAGATTTGGACCAGTGAATAATTGTGTTATTTATTTAAAAAAAATATTTACAGCAAGAATGAGCAATGTCACTTTCAGTAGGAATTTTGTAGTTACCAGGAACCCAAGCCTGCTATTCTGAACCATTCATGGCCTCTCCAATAATTGTATAGAAGTGGGCATTATGCTATATTATTAAGGCTGTAATTTCCTGCTGAATCTGTCTGGATGTTTCTTTTTATCACTTGGCAATTTCTATCTAGTTATAGCATAATTAAGTTTCCTGACCCTTGCTCAGTCTTTTAACAGGACGCTTGGAAATATACTCGAATTGCAGATCCCAGGCTGATGTCCTCTTCCCCACACAGTAATGGAATAAAATTATTAATCCAGTAATTGTACAGCACACATTACTTTGCATTGAATGTCTCTCATTCTCATTTTCTGTTAGTGACAATCAGCCAGAGGTACAAATCATTTCTGCAGGGAGCAGGGGCCTCGGGAGCCACCTGTGCCGCGTGATTATCCGGAGGCTCCGTGGAGCTGGGCCCCGGCAAGGAAAAACAAAGTTAATAAAGCAGACTAAGGAGCAAGAGTTTTTTTCCTGCCCCCAGCTTATTCACCAAAATTCTAACCGACCACCTAATGCTACACCATCCATCACAGGCAAGATTGAAGCAGATGGGAAGGGCTCCTGAGCCCCGTGGAGCACAGGGAGCAAGGATGTCACACACACGGACCCATTACAGGCCTCAGAAGTGCCTGCTCTTTCTCCAATCAGGACTCGTCTACTAGAAATAAGAAGTATTCTGTCCCCACTATGGAATTGCACACCCTACGGGCTCTGTAAGTCAGGCTATGTCCTGTGTGCACATGTTGCCCAGCTGGGGCAACTCTGCCATGTGTCTGATGCAGGGGTGGGGTTGGGGGCTGCTCCCCAGACAGAGGACCAGACTCCAAAGCCTGCAGAAATGCCCCAAAGGAGTGAAGAAAAATGTTCTTCATTTTCCAGTTTTCCCTGACCTATTTCCACCAGACATAGTATGTTCTGGAAAAGAGATACTGTCTGAGAGCTCATAGGGACGTTGGAAAAGGGGTGTACGTACATCCAGGAGCTCAAGGCCTTCAGTGGAACAAGAAGCTGCTCTGCTTGCGTCCGCCATGCACATACAGGTGTGCTTTCTGGTAGGACAACCTCAGTGCTAGGTTCACAGGACCCCAAACAGACCCCCCACAGGCCTCTGAGGACGAGGCCCTGTTTATGTGCAACACGTAACCACGCATTGAGTGTGTAACAGGCATGATGCGCTTGTAGATGAGACATGTCATCTCACACGCTGGAGTGTGCTTTTAGCCCTTCCCTGGGTCTCAGCATCACGTTCAAGTCTTCCCTGGGGAGACATCAGTGTCACAGTGAGTCCAGCTAAGTGTCACCGTCAGACCGTAGGGATTCTGCAGGATCTCTCATCGAAATAAACAGGCAGGACAAAAACGTCCTGCTGCTGTGTCAGAACCAGAACTACGAATTTTAGGAATTTTGTTTGCGATGTTGCAGACGCCATATCCTGAGGAAGTCGGTCCTATGTTCTGTATCCCAAACACATCTGATCATTACAACTGAACCAGACTCCCCAGAAGGACAACAACGGGAGTGACTGGCGTGACGCTCCAGAGTGGGGACAGTCACGGCAGTTCAGATCAAT